>NW_025766370.1:7500-600000 GCF_003918875.1 Haliotis rubra | reverse complement strand
ACTCTTTTAGTGAGTCTAAACTTTTGATGGGTAGTATATAAAGGCGTAGATAAAATATGATTGCATACCCCACAGAGTAGGCTGTTTCATGCGCACCCTGCCCCTTGGAATGTCAGGGAAATAATACAAGCACAAAATTCAGAATGTCATAGATAGTTGTTTTAATAATTTTAATAATCGATAACTTGATATGATACTTTAATGTTGAAAATGTGCAGCATTACAAATAGTGACCAAGGTGGTTCGTGATGAAAAACCTGAAAATTTGAAACAAAAAAGTGCTGTAAAGAAGTTAATGCTCCGATGTTGGAAGTAATGGTTTGATCAGTATTCTGGAAGCTGGTAAATAAATAACGAAGCACATGGATAACAACCTCTTGTTTACACCGATATCAAGCTAAACATGACTACAACCACACTCCAGCCCAAACCCAATCCGCCCCCATCAGAGTGAGTATGGTTTTACGCCGCTGCTCAAACCCCCGCCCCCGACACCATCAGAATAATTCTAGCCTACATTGGTAACACCTCCCACCAGTGATGTTTTATGGCTGGTAAAAATTATGGCATTGTTATTCCATGGTGGGGTATATAATGCGATAATAGGTTTTGATACGGTATCATAGTTGTATCATAGATCTTTGCAGAGTTTCTGCGCCTGATTTCAACTGTTACACCTTGATGACTTCAAAATGTTTGATCGAATCAAGTTTTAATGTGCACAATTTCATTTATCATTTAAGGCTTTTAACGACTGATCTTGTAAAAACATTGATCAAATTGTCACATGACACATGTGATATGCACCTGATTCGAAGTATACAAGTTGTTGCTGGGTTTAACCTGCTTTGGGTGCAAGTACATCAATCGTTGGTGTTTAATGCTAAAACACCTTTTACACGCAGTGATAAAACTGGTCAAGCCATTAACATGTTGATGGAACTATGTTGGCGTTGAACGTGTTCCATCAACTGCACAGAGGTGAGTTAGTGTATTGATGAGTGGGGAAGGCGCGAAGCGATATAGGTCTCAGAGTGTACCAGTGGTTTTTGTTTGTTTTCTGCCGCACTCCGCAATATTCCTGCTATAGTAAGGCTGTTTGTAAATAATCCAGCCTTGACCAGACAATCCCAGTGATCAACAGCATGAGCACCGAACGTTCACTAAGACGCATCCATGCTTTGTTGGAGCAACAGGCTGCCACGCACCAGTGCATTGTCACGGTGCCACAGCACAATCAGTGTGGGTCCCACGAGCTTTTTGCCTTGATATCATGAGGCATGTGCCTCAGGAGATAAGTATGATAATGACTGCTGTTTTGTTCTACTTTGACTGTTATTTTGTTCTGTTGTCACTATTGTTTTGCTTTAACTGTTGTTTTGTTCTGATGTGCCTATTAGAATGCTCTGCTTTAACTGTTGTTTTGTTCTGTTGTCACTGTTGTTTTGCTGTAACTGTCAAATCTTGTTTTCCTCACAATGTCTGCATTGAAAACTGAAAAAGTGAACGCCATCAAACATAAATCTCCCAATGAGAAAGCTTAGGTTTATCCACTGTTATTGTATATTGAAAGAGATTTATGTATTCGTTAGCCAACGCATATAATATACATTTTGAACTTAAGAAATACAGTTCGCTCTGCCATTATGTATAGTGTAATAAAGCACACTTTCGCTCTGAAGTATTATAACGTTAAAGCACTCGGACGCTTTAACGTTATAAGAGCGAACTGTATTTCTTTTCTAAGATGCCAATTTAATACTTTCTAAGGATAATTACGATTAATCTAAGGCAGAAACAAACGACGGTGTCGTGACCTAAATTAAGAATCCTCGCACAGGGCTAACTGGAGCGCTGTTCTATTGATGTGTCTGCCCCCTAAGTTAAGACGAACGTTACCAGAAAAAAAACAAATGAAAAACAGTTTGATGGCGGTTTACGTTCGGTTTAAATACCTTCTCTAAATTATTTTAATTACTTCTGCCATTAACGTAAACCATGTGGGGCAATTTGAACGTCACATTTCAACAACCAACATAAGTTTAGATCAGTACATCCAGATGAAGCTGAGTAGTCAAGCGACATTCCACGATTGCATTGTGGGAATGTAAACATTGAGAACGTTACCGTCTCGCCGAAAACGCGTGAGTCGAATTGAGACATTTAAAACGTCGGAAAACATAAACGCAATGTTTCCATCAGTGATGTTAGCTGCGTGAAGCAACTGCAAACCAAGAATCGAGATGCAATGGAGTAGTTTACAGTAGGAGGCTGAACGAGGCGATAGCAACGGACATGCATCGTGACGTCGCTTACATTGTGTTCGATTACGAGGGGGCAGACTAGAATGGCATTACATTTGTGACGTAATGCTAAAAGTGCACATTATCGTCTGATAAAGTACTGTCGGCGCCCTTGATCTTTCACCGAAGCATCTTAGAAATGCGAATATATGTCAATTTAGGGACGGTTGTACCCAATAACTGAGTGGCAGTTTAGACGAACTCTAACTACACAGGGGGTAAACTCTACCGGAAGTTGGCCGTCATCACCTACCATGTCCCCGATAGACAGCAGATCCAGGCCGATGGTGACTTTCAACCTTCGTAAGATTTTGATATTTCCAAGCAGTAAATGTTTATGAAATCGACTTGTCTTCTAAACTGAATGGTCATGGATTAAACCGCCTATATTATTTGGTCATGACACATTATATTTTATTTACATTTGAAGCATTTCTTGATACGTCTTTCGGAGCGAATCGGAAAAGCTGAGAAATCGACCACTTTCGACGTCTTTACAACATTATCAATTGAATGCATTTCACGTATTGTACATTTTTGGGCTAAATGATGTAAATTAGCCGCTGTGTCAAAATTATAGATTCGGTCAATACATATATACAAGCTGCGATATTCACAAAAACAACAACTGAACGTGCCGATTGTAGTTCCTTCATCACTGTCCAGGTTGGTGGTTTCTTCACACAGAAAACTGTGTTGGTAGTTGCAACTATCGTATACTGATTCGTTCCCTTTTCCTCTATTGTAGGTCACTATTACAACGAAAGGATATACTGAGATGATCTGTTCGTTTGTTCTCAATCATGGGAGGAAGTTTCCATTGTTGTTATTGCGCAGAGAAATCAGACTTTTAGAACATTATTAAACATTAGTGTTAAGCACCATCGACATACTGTCATCAAGGTTCGCCAAAGGATATCTGATATTGACAGTAAAATAAACAAAACTTCTAACCAAAACATTTGAAAATATAATTCCCTTGAGCGCCATTTGTAAATTTATTAAAATTGGGGTCACCGAAACTTTGCATTGTTGTGTTGACTTTCGATAATTATGCTCTTTCAGATACAATTTGGAAACTGACTTTGGTAATAAGATATTCAACAAGACTTTCTTCCTTGTTACTAGATTTACCCTCATGTGATATTTGGTGACGTTACCAACATTATCAATTGATTTCATTTTACGTATTGTGCATTTTTAGGCTAAATGAGGCTGTGCAGCCGCTGTCTCAGGGGTATAGCTTCTATCAATATATAAAAACTGAGGTATTAGCGAAAACAATAACTGTACGCGCCGATGGTAGATGCTCATGTAAACAAATCAACTGTACGGGTTGTTGAAAAGGTACTGTACGGGTAGTTGGTTTCGTGTTATTTATCAGCTGAGGTAGGACCTTGGTTTGAAGCATGCGGCTGTGCATGAAATGACGCATATGTTCTCCTGCGTTTTGTTTTCATAATTTAGACATATGTTCGTGCATGTTATGTATGCTAAGTTTGGATTTGCACATTCACAGTGGCACAGTGTAATAATAACACGTTAAAATGTACACTGGGTGATGAGAAACTTAATCAACATCGTGCTTCAATTAAATACCATTGAAAACATTAATTCACATCTATATCTGTGTACGTACATGAACGCACAACACATGCTCATGTCCATATATATGCTCGTGCATGTGGGAAAATATGATTAATTGAATAAACCTTTTCTTTTTCTTCTGCTAAACACTAGGACTGAAATTTTAATTAACCGTGTTTGTATAAAAATCACATTGCATGAAATATACTAACTTTTAAGATGGGGTTTGCAGAATGGAATTTAATTGAATAATCTATGTCTGATGTCATCATCGGTATCGATGTTTGTTCACAATATCAAACACTGGTCGAGTGTCATTCAGTTTGTTTGCTGTTTAACGCTGCACTCAGCAAGATTCCAGCTATATGGCGGCAGTCTATATATAACCGAGTCTGAACCAGACAATCAAGTGATCAACAGCATGAACATTGATCTACGTAATTGAGATATGATGACGTGTGTCAACCAAGTCAGTGAGCCTGGCCACCCGATCCGGCAAGTCGCCTCTTACGACTAGCACTTGCTGAAGACCATTTCTAACCCAGATCATCACGGGTTCATTCAGCTGGTCTAGTGCTGTAACAGTGGACCGATTCCTGACAACATGTCGCCTCTTAAGTAGGTGTAAGTAGCAGGAACCGTGTCCTAAGCCAGATGCCCCTCGGGGTGCTGTTACATTGACAGTGAGTGGCCTACCAGACATAAGTACAGTCATGGCTTATGGTAACCTTTCAAGCTCCTATACACTCATGTCAGTTCGCCTGAAGCGTTTCCCCAAATGACACCATAGCCATGGAGGCAGTGTTTTTTCATTGGGTTTCACTCACCTGAATCCGTTTACTGTATAATGACTTTACATGATTCACTTAAATCTTGTTCACATATAGGACGTATATTACTGCAGCTCGCGGATGTAAGGGGATCACTCACGGACTGGTCGGATCGGCGTTGGGATATGGAGTCAGAAGGGAGTATCAACGTTAACACATCTCTCTCTCTGTCTCTCTCTTTCTCTCTCTCCCTCTCTCCCTCTCTCTCACTCGCTCACTCACTCACTTACTCTCACTCACACACTCTCTCTCTCTTTCTCTCCCTCCATCTCTCTCTCACTCACTCTCTCTCTCTAACACCCTCTCTCTCTTTCTCTCAGTCTCTCTCTCTCACTCCGCCTCTCTCTCTCTCGCTCACTCACTCACTCACTCTCACTCACTCTCTCTTTCTGTCTCTCACTCTCTCTCTCACTCGCTCACTCACTCTCTTCCTCCCTCTCTCTCTCACTCACTCTCACTCTCTCACCCTCTCTTTCTCTCTCTCACTCTCTCTCCCTCCCTCTCTCTCACTTACTCTCTCTCTCTTTCTCTCTCTCACTCTCTCCCTCCCTCTCTCTCACTAACTCACTCTCTCTCTCACTCTCACTCTCTCTCTCTATCTCTCTCTCTTTCTCTGTGGTTGAGATCTGAACTTTGTATCAACTGTATGTTTGAGATTATGTTATGCAAATTGCATATGTAAAGCAATGTGTGATCTTGACTTTCATGAAGCTGGACTGTTTTTCATTCACTGGAAAATGTGCAAATATTTGACCCAATTTTCTTTTTTTTCATAAAAGCATTACACACATATGATTCATCTTGGATCACGGACTTACATACAGATTGTCATTTGAAGCTATGAAGACGACTCTACCACTCCATTTAGTCATATTAATGTATTGGGTCAGGTCACAGGCCCCACAGGTGTAACACAATTAGAAGGCCAGATATCACCCATCTGAATGTGAACCCCAATGGCCATAATCACATTTCAACTTTTCCCGCACATCGAACATTTGAGACTTCCAGTGGGAAAAATAGGGGTTTACAGTTTATGTTACGATCAGCTCGTATGTTCAAACCCGATTTCATTCACAAGCAAATCAATAACAGAAATTCTATTGGTTGTTTTTCTTAAATAATCCTCTAACCTGGTTTATGATTGGGGTTTTCGTTTTAGGTAAATATTTCAGTGACTTTATATGCCTGAATATTTATATGCCTGTAAATGTCAATGGAAATTTGACAAAAAATTGTGCATACATTATGTTGCCTTCCCTTCTCAATGTTTCTCAACCAACTTTCTTTTAGAATTATACAATTCGTAATTATATATAAATATATGAAGTATTTGAATTATACATATATATACTCAGTAACAAAAGTTTAACAACACCCAAATCTTGGTAATTGTAAACTCCAGAAATGTTATTATGAAGTCAGTAATATCTGGTAAGAACTGGCACGTTACATTGCACAATCACACCAAATTGGGCTGTACAAAACGCACGTGCATCCTGTCGGCTACACTGCACGTGAGTTAACGGAATATGGGTTCTCCTGTAATTCAATCTTTAAAATCATTTTGAAAACAATTGCACACGTCAGAACTGCTTACTTTCAGATAAAAAAACACCACATCACAAGGTTGTAACACAATGGGGCGTCACGGGGGGATGCCAGAAACTGCCAGACATGAAGCCATTGGAATGATGAGAGCCAGGATGAGCTTACGACAGGGTTCCAGACATTTTCAGGTCCATCACAGTACCATTTCACGTCTCCAGTCACGCCAGGCACAAACTGGAACAGTGAAAGACCGCCCACGCATTGGCAGACCTCGGAAAACGACGCCACGTGAAGATCCTTATCTTGTGACGTCATCACGTCGCAACAGATTTGCCAGTGCACCAGATCCTGCTCAAAGTCTTCTGTGAACTACAGGAACACGAGTGCATCCGCAGCTCGTCCGTAATTGTCTCCGTTCTGCTGGGCCCCGTGCCCGTCGTCCCCTCAAGGCTATACCGTTAACGCCACGTTAACGCCACGTCATGTTCAAGAACGGTTAAAATGGACGCACGTCCACATACAGCTCGCCTTACTCAAACTCTGATGCACCACAACACCATTGACGTCTTACCATGGTCAGCCAGGTCACCAGACCTTGCCCCTAACATCCAGAATGTCAACGACCTTGGCAATGCCCTCAGCTGGAATGGGGAAACATCACCCTTCATCAGGTTCGGCAGCTCATCATAAGCTTGAGAAAAGGTTGTGTGGCGGTACAGCAAGCTGAGGGCCGACACATTCGATATTGACCTCTTCTTGTTTGTATGCGTGTGAATTTCACTGACCCACCCCTCTCACTTTGAAGTGTACCTGCTTTCCATTTTGTAATGACGCCGCAACTGTTTGTTTCAGTTTTGTTATCGAAAATGGTCAAAGTAAAGTTTAACACGATGAAGTGATTCTTATCCTCATTTCTCTCTGTTTAGTGGACTGTTTAATTGGGTGTTGCTAAACTTTTGTTACTGAGTATATATAAGTGATGATAGATAAAACTATGATACATATAAGATATATCAAAATCAAATGAACCGTGAACTGCTATCAAATCAACGTAACATTATAACTCAGTTTCGGTGCTGTAACTTAAGAATCGCAGTGAAATGTGGCCGTCATACAAACACCCCGTATACTGAACGTCTCTGCCACTTTTGTCATGCTGCTGGCCTTGATTACAATAGAACATGAATTCCATATTTTATTAATATGTCCAAAATATTCCTAACAAAGATCTGACTGTTTTTCAAATCATCTGAGTCAACCACCGACAACTGAAACATTCATCCGACTGATGTCATCGGACAATATACATTTTGTTAAATCATTGAGTAAATATCTTTCACCAGTTCGCCACATACGGAATAAATAAATGTATAACAGTAATTAATGCTAAACTATACTCAGCTTTACTCAGTATGTATTTACTTTTGCCAAATGTATGTATTATGGGCCTAGGGCATAAATTGCCGAATAAAAGTGTGTGTGTCTGTCTGTCGGTCTGTCTGTCTGTATGTGATTAACGATAGATACAAATATGGTACATATAAGATATATCGTACAAGTTTTATCCAAGCAAAATCAAGCATATGCACAATGTATATCCCGTCCTATAAACGCATGCATCAACAACACGGATGTACATCAAGTCCAGAAGAAACAATGCTATTATTACTTACTTTGATTGGTGTTCGTGGTGAACTATTCCTATTTCGTTGTCAATTACACGTTTGGATGTCAAGAAACAGGAATGTTTGAAAGTCACAGAATTATCTCGATCCAGTCTGTAGCATAACCCGCGAGACTAGCGGAGACTGCGCGGTGTATGACGTTCATGAGGATGTGGCAAGAAGGTTCTCTGTCAAACTGGCCCCGTCACTGTCCTATGGAGCTGGAATCTATTGATTATATGGTAGGAATATTGTTAATATCGGCGTGTGTGATTCTCCTCAGTGTAGAAAAAAGAACGTAAGATCACTATAAGTTGTTTCAGTGAGACGTTATAGATGATGGAACGTGTGTTTTTATATTTTTGTTGTAGCAGTAGCAGTACTTAATGTCAGATGTTTTTGTGTTTGTTTGTGGTTTGACAGATGTGACAGTAGAGATGGATGGTTATCCAAAACGAGGTGTATGGTTATAATGTGTGTGTTGTGTAAGAGAGAGAGAGAGAAAGAGAGAGAGAGAGACTGAGTTCATTTGACGCCGTTTAGCAATATTCCAGCAACATACGGCGGGTTTGTGTAGAGGGCGGCATTTTCTGTGGATAAATATGTGTTTGTGTATGCGAGAGAGAGAGATAGGGGGCATTTTGTATGGATACATATGTGTTCGTGTGTACATATATGTATGTGTATGTGTATGTGCTCGTGCTTGTGTGTGAGTGTGCGTGCGTGTGCGCGCGCGTCGTGTGTGTTTGCTTTATTCGCTCGGCTCCCCACCGCTCTCCCAAGTAGATGAACAACACGTACCAAATTTTGAATGTCTTTGCTGTGACGCGACCATCAGGGACCAATTGAACTTGATCAGGGTTTACTAGTTTCGTTTGTCACGCCGAAACCCTAATCCCCACATGGGCACAATGATGAGGTGACCTCATTGCTAAAAGAGTAGAGACATTAAAACCAAGTGCTTAAGTGAGAGGGGGCTCCATGCTCGAGCTGAAAGTAAAGACCGTAAAGACCTGGGTGCCGTTAGCGCTAAGAAACAACTATGTTTAGGGAGCTAAGTCACCTAACTAAGATCGCTTTTAAGTCTATGTTAAGGTATGCTGGAGTTACGGTCACCTTAGCGCTAAGAGTCGTCATTATAGCAGGAATATTGGTACGTACGGCGTTAAACAAGAAACAAACAAAAATACTCCATAAAACACCAAGTGTCCATTTCTGGAAATACTAAGTATTCAGAGATGCCGTCAGAGCTACCACAGCGGGAGACTCCCGAGTATCCGCAAATAGCGTGACAACTGAAAAATGTTGAAGTGTGTAACAAACACGAGAAGGTCGCTTCTAAAACATGCTTAAAGCAAAACATACACTTTTAATGAGCCCATTAGTTTGTCCAACTCTGATAGCAACAGTTTTATGTTACTTGATAGCGTTTCTCTTTAACGCCAAATAGCATTGATCTGTGTAATGTGCTGTTGAATTGGCTGACGTCAGGTAATAAAATGTGCATGTGTATGAATATTCACGATTCGAAGCAAGGGCTTCACCTTTTAGGAGGAGTTTCCTCGCTGTCACATATTCAGTCTTCACGCATCGTATCAGTGCAACTTCATCAGCCGTATAAATAATTAATGACATTATAAATATGATACTCTTCTTCAAACGCATCGTTAACTGTAAATCATGCACGTACCAACCCATAATGCTGTTTTTATACTGATCAGAGGAGTAACGTTTAACACCACGCTGTCAAATGTATAATCTTCCTTCGAGCAGTCTGCACACAGTTTGTTTCATTCCTCTCGTAACAACCCGAGTTATTCCGGGACAAGCCAAATAGCAACTTGTGCGCCTCTGGCGGCCGTCCTTACGAATGTGTAGACTTTGTGTAATGATGTTTCCCCACATGTAATGTACCCTACCGTACAAAAGAAAGTTACCACTGACTTAAAAAAATTAGAAACAAAGACGTATGTGAGATTTATGATAATTATTTTACAGAGTCATTTTCCAATAAATTGACTGAAAATTCATTGTAATGCTGGATTTGCATTTGCCGCAATTCATTAAGAAAGAGTCAATGGGTCAAAATTAAAAATTACACAAATCAGAGTTCATTCATAAAGTGCGGAAAGAGTCACATAAAGAGACGGAAGTCAGGGGACGCGTCATCAATAACGAGTGTGACCACCCTGGGCATCCATACACGCCAACACACGCTTGACGTTCTCCTCCGTTCATGTTGCTGTCGGAACGATGATCCCAGTGATGTTCCATGGGGTTCATGTCTGGAGAACGCGTAAGGTATTGACGTTAACGAGGTATTCTCGAACAAATCTGGCGATGTGAGACGTTGCGTTATCGTGCCTCGAAATGACCCTTTTGCCTGTTGTCGAATAAAGGGCACCACAAAGATCTCCACAGTTCATTCTTGTCTCGCTGGGCATTCAGATTTCCTCGGATGATGATCAGTCTTGTTCTCTCTGGCCACCCCAAATGCCATCCCCATACCATGACGCCTTCTCCATCGAACGGGTGAACTTCTCTGTGAAGGCAGTTTGGCGCCAGTCGCAATATGCTCCTCCACGTCGAAAACCCGAACTCATATTGGCCATACCTATCGCCCTGTCGGATGTAGCGGTTTCGCTTGAGTGCGTCTTATATTCGTGGTAGCGGTTTATCAATTTTGGTTACTGCTTGCTGGTTCTGAAGTTCCCTCAACATTGGTATTTATGCCACAATCATGCACGTATCCATGCATCATGCACGTGCATTGTCCAATGTCCCACAATTACGTTGTTCACGTATTATAAAATGCTCGATTCGTAGCGGCGTTGTTATGGAGGGACCATGTTGCGTTTTGGCGAATGTTCAAACCTGTACCAGCGTTTGTGTCTTTTAAAACAATTACTTTAACAATGATAACTTTCTTATACCCGGTAGTTTATATTGCAGATATTTTACACATAACGACATTAGCTTGATGTACAGAATGACTAGTAACCCTGTCTTGCGTAAGGGACGGTCGGGTATCTAGTGATTAAAGCGCTCACTCATCACGCTGAAGACCCGGGTTTGATTCCCACATGGGAACAATTATGTAGGCCCATTTCTGGTGTCCCCCGTCGTGAAATATTGCTAAAAGCGGTGTAAAACCATATTAACTCACTCACTGTCTTGCGTATAATCTTAGATATAACGCTATGTAAAATTATATATTGTACATGAAATGTTCTCTGACCGAAGCATTGGCGGATCCACAGGGGCCTGAGGGGGTCTGACCCCACCCCACCCCTTTGAAAATGACTTAAAATCACATTGAAGACTTTTTTTGCGTTGGCGGAGCCAATGGGGGATTCAGGGTGTTCGAACCCCCTTTCGAAATTCCTGGATCCGCCTATGTCGAAGTATTCGAAGTTATACTCTGATTGGGTCCTCGTACTTTCGCTTTCATGGCTTTCGGGTCTTTTTTGCAAATTGCGGTAATTGGCGAGTGGTGACGAATGAGCTGGTTTTCGCCTGATCTCTTCTTTGGGTATTGACAAAACTGTGTGTGATCCGTCACTGTCTGAACTGTCGTGTTGCCCTTTAATTCGTTAATCAGGACCAGACAGAACCCGTTGTAACTGTTGTCGGGAAAAGTATGTGAGTATGGCTTTTCGCCACCTTCAGCAATATTTCAGCAATTTCACGTATTCGACACGAGACATATGCTTCGTACATTTATGCCATTAAAATGTTCCAAACATGTCATTAGATAAATGGGTTCGGTTTGAAAAGGGTTTTGTTTTTATGGAATAACATCCGCTGTGGGTTTTTTGTCCGTTCTCGGTAAAGGAATCAAACTGTTGATGACGTATCCAACGTCTTTAGCATCTCTAATACAGTACAACTAATTTGTTTTATATTAGGTATGTCTGTTTCTTACCATATACTGTGCTTTGATTTCCGTGCACTTCTTTCGTTAATATGTTTTATACATTCGTTACACGCCATATTTTGGCATATACCAAACCCCATTTTTGACGAGTGACCATTCAAGGTTGCCTCTTCGAGGCTCATCTTTCATGTTGGTTCTGGCAAATCTTTTGGCCTATAATTCAAATATAATTGACAGCAATCTTCAATCGGTATTTTTCTGAACTCGTCTTCCAAAGTTCCTTATCTATCATCATGTATATTAGGAGTGGTAGGGTAGCCCAGTGGTTAAAGCGTTCGCTGGTCACGCCTAAAGACTGTGTTCGATTTCCACACATGCGTACAATCTGTGAAACCCATTTCTGGTGTCCTACGTCCCGATATTGCTGGAATATTGTAAACACCAATTCACTCATTCACTCTGTCGATCTATACTTGTATCATCCCCACATGGGTACAATGTGTGAAGCCCGTTTCTGGTGTCCCCCGCCGTGATGTTGCTGGAATATTGCTAAAAGCGGCGTAAAACAAAACTCAGTCAGTCAGTCAGTATACTTATATCAGCAGACTTAACGGATTTGGAGGTCAGACACGGTGGCCATGCATGCCATTGTTTCTCTACTGCCTGTCAACCACAGCATTGTCCGAGCCAGACTCTGCCACTTACAGACCTCCGTTATGTACAACAGGATATTGCCGAGAGGCTTGAGACAGACTTCCGATTGTCTGTGATCTACATGTTCCTCCGCTGTACACACAATCAGCCTGCCGTCATGTCTGTGGTCCTTCCTTACAGCTGTAGCCCTGGTTGTTGGTTGCTTATAGCTCGTGTTTACAGCTGTAATTAATATTGTAGATGTAAAATACCTATATACAATTGTTTTATTGTTTTAAGTATAACTTTATATTTACAATGGTTTTGTTTGTGTGTTTGTTTAACGCCGCATTCAACAATAATCCTGCTATATGGCGGCTGTAGGTAACTAATCGAGTCAGGACCAGACAATCCAGTGATCAACACCATGAGCGTCGATCTACGCAATTGGGGAGTGAGTGAGTGTGCTTAGTGTTACGCCGCATTCAGCAATATTCTAGCTATATGGCGGCGGTCTGTAAATAATTGAGTCTGGACCAGACAATCCAGTGATCAACATGGGGCAAGCACGGGTTACTGAAGATCATTTCTAACTCGGATCTTCACACTTTTATAATAGACTTGTGCAGCAACCCATGCTTGCCCCATGGCGCGAATAACGGGATTGGATGGTCAGGCTCGCTGACTTGGTTGACACATGTCATCGTATCCCGATTGCGCAGATCGATGCTGATGGTGTTGATCAGTGGATTGCCTGTCGATTCGACCCGTAATTTGCAAGAAGACTCGAAAGCCATGAAAGCTCTGTGCGAAAATACGACGAACCAATCAGAATGCGCGAAAGACTTCAGATACTTCGGTTAAAGAATATATCAGGAATAATGACTATTTTACATTACACACAGGAAACAGGATAGCTTGTGTTCAGTCATACCGTATATCAAGTAAGGTGTGTTTTTGGAGTGAGTGGGTGAGTTTAGTTTTACGCCACACTCAGCAATATTCCAGCTATATGGCGGCGGTCTGTAAATAATTGAGTCTGGACCAGACAATCCAGTGATCAACAGCATGAGCATCGATCTGCGCAATTTGGAACCGATGACATGTGTCAACCAAGTCAGCGAGCCTGACCACCCGATCCCGTTAGTCGCCTCTTAAGACAAGCAAAGTCGCCTTTTGTATGTGTTTTGGGGTCTGCGATATATACGTGAATCACTACACCACTCATACATTCGTCAACACGCCCCTTTCTGTAACGTCAAAGATCGCTATTCGACTTAGTCACGACTGTTATACCCCATTCACACTTGACGCGGAATGAGCCGGAATGCTGTCAACTGTCGGACTGGAAATTTGAACTGCATTCTAAAACTTCTTACTCCATTCCGAATGCACTCCAACTCCAACTCCAACTCCAGTCAGTTCTTGTAACATGTTCAAAACTTTCGAGGTACATTCGAAGTGGAAATATATCGAGCAGCATTTGAAGTGTATTCTAACTGCATTCTAAGTATTCTTACTGCATTCTAACTGCATTTTAAGTATTCTGAACGTATTCGGGGTAGAATCGAAAAGGCAAGCCACTTCAAATCCAGCAAGAATGTCCCGAATGCGCCTCGAATGTACTTCGATTGCTGCTGGAATTTAGGTGGAATATCCTTCAAACGCATAGGAATATTTCGATTGCACTTGAAATACAGCTCGAATGTAAATCGAATACAATCAGAACATCCCGAATGCTCTTCAAATGAGCCCTGACGTCATCGACTCGCATAAAAACGTAGCCACCTGTCACTGAAACTTCAGATATCATTTTGGAGTCGCCAGCGAAAAAACAAATAACGCCATGCCGCCACAGAATAAAGGTCATGGTCATATTTCATCACCGTCCCCTGAGCACATATAGACACAATACAAGCCCCTGTATTTTGGGCTTTAATGTTTTGCCACTTACTCGCTTGTCTTAATTTTCCCAATTATCAAATTTCGAGCAAGTATTTATTTGGTTGGATATTTTGTGTCTAGTATACAGACGCCTTAAAATATGTTGATTTTATTTTATTTGAATCCTTGCAAATAACAACACATTCCAACAGATATCCTTATACTAAGTTTTCCTTCATTGTGTTTGCAAATAGGTTGTATGTCTTACTAATCAAGATACATGTATGTACATTTGAGATATTTTCTGTTGAATTTGTGATCAATTTGTGAAATAAAACCTTATTATTTTAGTAGCGGTGAAATATTGATATCATTGATTTTAATTGAAACAACAACAACAAATACACACACACAAAGTTAAAAAAAAAACAAAACAAAACAAAAACACCTCGAGAAGGACAATCATTCAAATTAGTGTAAAATGGTAGGTACATTTAATTGAACGTAGAGAACTCAGAGAACACAGACTGACTGGTAATATCATAACGCATAAATATGTTGGTGTCATACTGTTAAAAGAAACCTTATCAATGATAAAATGTCAGCAAATCGAATGTCCACTTATCCATCAGTCATCCTGTTCTGCCAGGGCACGGCTCCAACTGGGTTGTTGAAGTAATGCTTGAGGATCTCTCTCTCGCTGATTCTGTCTAGCCTGAGTGTCTCTGTTTCCTCCTCCAACATGCTGCTCATCTTCCTCATCCACCATACCATTGTGGAGATTAGAATAACGATTCCTCATCAAGTTGTGCAGGCAGACACAGCATTCAGTGATGTCCTTCACAACGGAAGGCCTTGGCAGCATGGTGGTGAGGAGGATTTGCCATACCTGGGCCATGATTCCAAATGCATTCTCCACTATCCGTCGGCCATGCTGATCCTGTATGCAGTTGTCTCTCTAGAGATCCTATGATCATCAAGAAGGGAGAACAAAGGGCCTTTGAGCAGTTGAGACGCCTTAAAATATGTTGATTTTATTTTATTTGAATCCTTGCAAATAACAACACATTCCAACAGATATCCTTAAACTAAGTTTTCCTTCATTGTGTTTGCAAATAGGTTGTATGTCTTACTAATCAAGATACATGTATGTACATTTGAGATATTTTCTGTTGAATTTGTGATCAATTTGTGAAATAAAACCTTATTATTTTAGTAGCGGTGAAATATTGATATCATTGATTTTAATTGAAACAACAACAACAAATACACACACACAAAAGTTAAAAAAACAAAACAAAACAACAACAAAAACACCCGAGAAGGACAATCATTTAATTAGTGTAAAATGGTAGGTACATTTAATTGAACGTAGAGAACTCAGAGAACACAGATTGACTTGTAATATCATAACATATAAATATGTTGGTATCATACTGTTTAAGAAACCTTATCGATGATAAAATGTCAGCAAATCGAATGTCCACTTATCCATCAGTCATCCTGTTCTGCCAGGGCACGGCTCCAACCGGATTGTTGAAGTAATGCTTGAGGAGCTCTCGCTGATTCTGTCTAGCCTGAGTGTCTCTGTTTCCTCCTCCAACATGCTGCACGTCTTCAAGCTGTGCAAGTTGTCTCCAGCCTCCTGGCACCACGTTGTGCTGCTCATCTTCCTCATCCACCATACCATTGTGGAGATTAGGATAACGAGTCCTCATCAAGTTGTGCAGGCAGACACAGCATTCAGTGATGTCCTTCACAACGGAAGGCCTTGGCAGCATGGTGGTGAGGAGGATTTGCCATACCTGGGCCATGATTCCAAATGCATTCTCCACTATCCGTCGGCCATGCTGATCCTGTATGCAGTTGTCTCTCTAGAGATCCCATGATCATCAAGAAGGGAGAACAAAGGGCCTTTGAGCAGTTGTACTGGATATCGGCGCTACACAAATGTATGCATGTGTGTGTGTGTGTGTGTGTGTGTATGTGTGTATGTATGTATGTGTGAGTGCGTGCGTGCGTGCGTGTGTGTGTGTGTATTCCAAAGGCATTATCTCCCAGAATAAAGTATGGCATATGCTCGTCATCTTGTGGTAAGGGGATCGGATCAGGAAATCCTATGCTCCCGTCTTCAAGACAATCTTTGAGCTCGCACTCGTTGAAGATCTGGAGCCGTATTAATATTTATTCAGTCCTTGGTCACAACACTTAAGAATTTTCTAAGAGTTGTCAGTCAGACTTAGCTAAAAGTTACTTTAACGACGATTTTCGTGTCTCGAAACTGCTTAAATAACGTGTTTGTACACTGAAAGTAACGATGGCCGTTGTTCTGGTGACCTATATTTTCCCATAGTATCGCTGAAAATGCTATGAAAAAATTCTAACCACCCGTTATCGGATTTTCCTATAGTAAATGTATGGCGCGTCTCCCTGCAGCGAAGCCGCCATTCGGCAGTGGTTGCCTGGGTCAGTGTCGGAGCGTTAGCGCAGGCGCACCAGACCCAGGGAACCAGGCTGGACAATTTTACCAGATATTGTGTTTTATTGTCGTTTAAAGGCCAGACTGTATCCATTTGTACATGGAATGGCTGTTGATAGCCTGGATAATTTTTTTAAAATATAAGGTTACTATAGAAGTCTATGGGAAATCATTTGGTGTAACCACAAGCAGGTCCGGAGAAACATGCCAGTTCAACCACTACCCCTCAAACACCCCCCATCCACCGCACCCCAATCCCCGCGTCTCGTTAGAGGTACAGCATACGTTTCAGCGCAGGTGACATGCCCGCATTATTGATTTGCTTACTGTGAGTCACCGGTGATGAAGAGAGTGCCGCTAATCTGTGGTATCTGCAGGACTTGTAGAGTATACTATGGCGTGGGCACGCATTTGCCGTCCATGCAGCCGTTTCTCTATTTGATATAGACAATCCTGTTAATATCACTCAATGACGATGGCTGAGCAGAACCTAATTTAACGTGTAGATGTCAACTTAGGAGATAAACATCAAGTGTTGGCCAATTTCCGGGTGTTATTGTCTACGAGTACTGTCACTGAAACTGAAGTTTTGTCATGCACTAAAGGGACCTCAGATAAGAGAAAACCAAATTGGTCAGCAGATGAAAATTTATTGCTTGTACAATTGATAGAAGAACATAAGAGTGTTTTGAGAGGGAAATTCTCTCAAAAGATATCAGTGAGTACAAAGAAATCTGCATGGCAGGCGATTGCCACCCAACTGTCAGTGGCCTTTCCACACGTAGTCAGAACGCCTGACGAATGTGAAAAAAAGTGGTACAACATTCTATCAAAATCTCGCCAGCAAATTGATTCATGTAATCGACAAATCACTGGAACAGGTACGGGTAAAATTCCAGTATTGAAACTAGATTGTACCCTAACAAACAATGATGATATCAATGTGACAATGTTTTTACAGATGAAAATGAAATGAAAAATGTTTCTATTTCATAATTAGATCTAGCTGTATTATCAGGGTTGATGATGAGGAGAACACAGATTAAACTTTTATTTGATCCAAGGCCTTTGATTGCTTCTGCAGGAATTAATTGTTTCCAGTTCATGATAAAATGCCGAATAAATATTGGAAAATGCAACGCTCAGAAATAAGTTCATTGATTTTCATCGCATCATTAAATTTTGTGCCATTTACATGTACATGCCATTCGATGAAGCAACTTTTCAAAACAAACAAAAATTCACTAGCAACAGAAAATTTACACTTAATCTGTACAATTAGCAGAATATATCAATAATAACATAATATCTAATCAATGAAAATGCAAAGGGATAATAAGTTAATAATATTATTTGAATGGCAACATTTCCCTATCATTAGTTTAAAAGTGTGATGTACAGATGCGGAATTAGAAATATTTGGTCAGTGATAAAATGATGTCAAATGTTTATTTTTTAATGTTTTAATTATTATATGTTATTTATAAATCATATATTTACAGGGGGTGGCCCAAATACTGCCAAACTTTCCGCTGTAGCTCAGACAGTCCAAGACATCCTAGGTGAAACAAATGTTTCCATTTCTGGACTGGAGGAAGGCACTGACACCTCCTTTCTCCAAGTCATTCATATGACAAGGTTAAAATGCAATTGAAATTGCAAATACATAATTATATAACCAAACATTATTTAAATAAAGAGTACTATTTAAGCTAAATGTGTGAAGTTGTTCTCCTTTTGGATTTTTATAAGCAATATCTACATGTATCTTGTTAGAAAATAGATGTAGCAGGGATGAACGTATCACACACAGGATGAACACTTGCTGGTGTGTGGAGGACAGGTATTGATGATTAGTCAATATTCAGTATATCTAGTATTTGACACCTTGAAACATTTTATATTGTAATCAGTTTACATAATCAACATGGATTCATACAAACAAATACATCA
This sequence comes from Haliotis rubra, assembly GCF_003918875.1. Lineage (NCBI taxonomy): Eukaryota > Metazoa > Mollusca > Gastropoda > Lepetellida > Haliotidae > Haliotis > Haliotis rubra. The sequence continues at coordinate 581,239 of NW_025766370.1, read as the reverse complement.
CAGTATTATAAAATATTTTTCAACAGCATTGTATCTTACAGTATAATAACATGTGCACTCATTATTTCTACTCTATATATATATACAGTTCACTTGATAAGGAGAGCCTGTGTGCAGCAATGCCTCCAGTGCAGACAGTGCAGACGGCGCAGCCCACATACAGTATGCAGACGCAGGACTTCCAGCCTGTACAAGTTCCTGCCTTGCCCAGATCAGGACAGGAACCATCAGGCCAGGAAGCGCCAGCTGGAGCTTGATGTCCTAAAAGCTCAGCTGCAGTATTACACACTGAAGAAAAAAAAATTAAAAATGAACTTTAAGCATGATATGTAGAAATTTCCATCAGATCATAAATCAACTCAAACATATTAATTATTGCTTAAGAAAACTTCCTTTGGCTTTTAGTATGGTAAGAAAATGTAAAAAAAAATACATTCTGACTAACGATAATGAAAAGAGTACTTACCTACATGCTTATATCATTAACATTTTTATCAATTCTATCAATGATATGTGCTCAGTTTGGTTGACATTTTTTCATAGGGCCTAAGTCATTTTCAAAATACCCATTATTTCTCACCGGATGTTTACATGTACGTAGGTATGCATATATATACAGTATTGTTTCATATTGCATATGAAACATGGCTTGTGCAGGTTTGACTGCATCTGGTAGCATGCAAGATATAAGTCATTTTCACATTACCCATTATTTTCCAGCAGGTGTTTACAAGTACATAGCTATGTGTAGATACATAATATTGTTCATGTTGTACATGAAAAACGGCTATTTTCTGGTGTTAAATCAATGTATCCTTCACCCAACTTTCCTAACCATTTAGCCAACTCTGTCCATGCTTTGCTTGATTGGGTACAATCACATAATAAATATATAACAATCTCAGGCACCTATTTACAAAATGAACGTACAGATGAATCAATGTATCCAATCTTATGCACGTGATTATTAGTTGTCAAAATATTCTGAATTATCTTGTATTGAAACCAGTTTAGATTAACATTTTGAGTACATCGATTAGCCATCAAATTAATATTTTCCCATTTATTCTTTTGGAAGTCTCAATCAAATATTTCTTCCCATTTTTATTAGCCATTTGTAATTATTAAACATATTTAACATAGTGTTTTGTGAAACTGTTTACTACAAGTTATTTTGGAGATACTTGGATTGTAGGTCATTGATTGCATTGCTCATACCTATGCCAGTTTAGAAAATGTTTATTACCGTTACAATTGCTTGCTGGGATAGGTGCCGGATTAGACAATGTTTTAATGATCATAATATCATTGTAAAATGGTAGGACAAAACTTTTATGTCCATTTTGACAGTCTGACGGATTAGACAGGTGCTGATGTTGGCTGGTTTCACTGTATTTCAAGGTAAAATAGGGCAGGCAATTATGTTTTCCACATGTTTAAAAGTGAAATTTCTCATTTTTATATATTCAATCAAAATATTGTTGTTGTGCCAAAGTGATTGATGTAGGACCTCTGTACTATGAGTCAAATTCTGAGCAAATTGTTACATTTCAGACCATGACTCCACAGCATCCATCCATCTATTTGAAAAAGTGGGTAACATATATTTGTTATAAACAACATGCGCAATCCAGTCTCGTAATGTTTGGATTACACAGTGAAGCATTTTCTATACATGTAGAATTGTCTCACAGCAGTCTTATAATCCATGCAAGTTTTGGGGATTTTATAAATATTTTCTACCTTTGGAATACTAAAGTGTATATTTCATCTTCTTAGATTTACACTATCTTAATGAAATTTTGAATACATATGGAGCAACTAATGAACTGCTACGTTTTGGTTTTCATAAATTGTTAAAAGTAAATTATATTGTTGATGCTTTTTGAAAATTTCTTTTGTCATTAACTTGTATTCATTTATCTGTTGTCTGTTGAATTGAACACAATAAAATTGGTTGTTCAAATAAAATACGTTCTTTCTCATTGCATCTAAGATTATACCTTTCAATTTAGAAGTGAGTGTTTACAAACTGCTGTCTGTATCGGAGACCATTCCCAGCTGGTTGGACGATTGGCAAGTTGAAGCCATTGTTGCCTGCTAGTGGAGGATTCCCTGGAGGCAGGCCAATGTTTCTGTCTTTGCAGATGTTGTGCAGCATAGCACAAACTGTTATAACATGTTAATGTGTTATATTATATTTGATATAGGGTCTTACGTTCTGAGGTACATTGTAAGGAATAAAAAATTGCCTCTTTATTTTGAATTAACATTAGAATTAATTCTGTAGTTTTGGAAATAACTCATTACATACATTTCACAGTCACCTTTGTGTAACAATACATGAAAGCATTTCCATTATAAATGATGATTCAAATAATTTCATATGATTAACAATATCACAATTTCATCAATAACAATGGAGGTAAGACATTGAATTTACAAACCTTTGCTGCCTTTTGGGGTTTGAAACGAATTTCACCATGAAGAACGTGAAATCTTCTTTTCATCTGTCCTATGCCTCGTTCCACTACACATCTAGTTGCCTTGTGTGTACTGAAATATTTCATATTACTTATATAAATGTAGAAAAATCTGTGATATCATTTGATTTCTAATATAGTAAAAAATTACATTTGCAGGGAGGCTATATTTGGTGTCAAACAATTTTTTTGTGTTAGTATATTTTTGAATATTATCATTATTCAAATAGGTCAAATATTAAAGGTATTAAAAAAATACATACCTACATTAATCTATCAAAATAAAATTAATGAATCATAATCATTCACAAAGTAAATATTTTCAATGGTTTTGATTTATTTTACTTTAAATAAACATCACAGTAATGTAGAGGTCTAGGAGTCTCAGGCTTCAAATTGTTTAACTATATTATTATAATATTATTTACTATATACATGATAATTAATTATATATATACTTGCATTATTTTTATAAGGATTTGTTACGTTCCAGTATAATACAATGTTTTAAGGTATCCCGTTTGCCAAGGGAAGTCACTTTCTTTCTTCCTGTTACAAGTTTTCATAATATTTACCTGTTGTATCTTATCTGTTGTCCAGCCTGTGGGTGAATAAATGGTGTCAAAAGCCACCTGCGGCACGGGTAACCACTGTCTCCAAGCAAATGGCAACCATTAGGTATGATTCCATGTTCACACAATAATCACACCACTTTCGTTCAGGATACGTGCGTCATGTGTAGCCCCCGGCCATTTTGCGACTATGTCGGAGATTCTGTCGTTGGAATCAAAAACCAACTGAACATTCAACGAATGGACGTTCTTCCTGTTCACATATTCATTCTCATGCTCGGTTGGTGCAATTCACATGGGTGCCGTCTATAACCCCTACGACACCTGGGAATCCAGCTATGGCGTATCCTGAACGAAAGTGGTGTGAGATTATTGTTTGAACATGGAATCATACCTAATGGTTGCCATTTGCTTGGAGACAGTGGTTACCCGTGTCGCAGGTGGCTTTTGACACCATTTATTCACCCACAGGCTGGACAACAGATAAGATACAACAGGTAAATCTTATGAAAACTTGTTGGCGTTGTATATCTTGACGATTTATAGGCATTCTAATGAAACGGCCAATAAGTGGTTTACAAAAGGCATTTAAAGTCTCTTTGATGACATTGCTAACTGAGGGTCCAAAGTCATCTCCGTTGCAAAGTTGCATTTTTCCTGTGGCAAGGTACCAAAGGGTAATTGCAACTTTGCTGTCAGCGTCTATCGCGATATTCCGCTTGGTTGGCGACGTTAGCTCATTTCTCACCAAATCGGTCACAAACCTCATGCCACCACTGTCCAGGCGGTACCGAGATATCAATTCAGTATCATTATATTCATTAAATACATCTTTTCCTGGTCGAAAAACTCACAGGTGGTGACGCTGAGCAGCCATCTTTTCTCAGGTAAGAAAGTTCTGAACTTGCTAGGAGTACACGCTGAGGACTTTTTGTAAAGTTATGAGTAATTCTAAGAGTAAAATCACTTTATTAATATGACTTAAGAAGAATCTTACATTTAAGATTAAAAATTGATTTATTCTTAGAATTAACCAGAGTTAAGAATTATTTTTCACTCTTAGAATCTTTATTAATACGGCCCCTGAGCATCAGATATACTTCCGTAAGCACTACCGTCCACCCACAGGAACTTATAATGTCCATCCACAAGGGCCATGAGGGCAACAGAGAAGAAGCCCTTGTAGTTGTGCTCTTGGTGGGTTTCCTAATGGCCACGTGTTTGCCATCTAAAGTTCCTATGGCATGAGGAATATTCCACCTGTTTCTGAATACCTCTTCAATGGGTTCCCATTCTTCTGAGTTGAGTTGAGTTGAGTTGGGCTTTACGTCACATCGGCATTATTCCAGCCATATAGTGACGAGAACAAGTCTGCATTGATAAACATTGTAAGTACAGTGTCAAAATGAGTTTGATTTCAAAAACTTATATTCATTACATTGTCATTTAAAAAGGAGTGGTATGGCAGCTGATAACCTCATCCTTGTATTCCCCCACAATGGCTTCTCATACTTCTGGGATGATCAGGCTGATTGTGTTCCTTGCCACGAGGAAGCTGTACATGATGCTTGGGTACCTATCATCTGATTGCCAGGAACCTGAATGTTTGGGTTTTTCTCACTTTATTTCTATTTCGCATTGGTACAGTTAAATCCTTCATACACAACACTATTTCAAATACACAGCGCAATGAAAACAAAACAAGCATGATCAGTGAGATCGAATAGATTATGTAAATAAGTTGTGACATGATGACCAGAAATTCGTGAACTTGCTATATTTGCATCCAGAGGATGCATTGTATTTATGGAGACTGTGGTTTAATTTGGCTTTGAGACTTTCAAGGGTTGGACGTATATTTGCTAGTTTTCTGGAATATATACAGTGCACTCTGTCAAACTCGGACTCTGTCTTTCTCGGATTGCTGTATAAACAGGACTGAACTCACGGTCCCGACGTAATCCTTCTTTGTTGTCATAATTAAAAAGTTCTGTATCTCGGACTCTCATTATTTCGGATTTCGGACCAAAGTGTCGGCCCGATAAGGTAGTTACATGTCAAAACATTGCTATATAACTCGGACTGAGCAGGAAGTCCGCTTAGACACAGTGTGATATCAATCAGTTGTAAGAAGCGATTTTATTGTATAAAGATTGGTTTCTAATGACGCTTTTTCGCCACAGTCTGTTATAAGGGTCGTGATTGGTCAAAATCAGACACATGACCTAAGGCAGCCAATCATATTACGGCAATGGATACCGTCCTCGTAAACGAAAACTTTTAGATTTAGACAAAAGTTTTGGGTAAAATAATGCTATTCTGAACATATTAAGTAAGAAATTGCTACCTATACGTAAATGATGGAACGTATTCGACTTATATTCCTTTGTTATGATAAATATCAATTTCGGAACATCATTACGTTTTTCATGAAAGCCTAAAAGGACTGTTTCCGGATCCAGGTTTATAGTGGTGTCTGTTTTATCTTCAATCCAGTTTAAAAGGTCTTGCCACAACCTATTTACGCATCTGCATTCAAACATGAAATGAACAATGGTTTCTTTTTCAGCCTTGCAAAACGTACATAGTGGTGATTCTATTATATTATAGTTGTATAGGTCTTTATTGGTTGTGAGAATTCTGTGGACAATACGATGTTGAAACCATGTTTCCTTAGTGTTATGAAAAGCTCTGAATGGTATAAAATGATAGGTATTCCATAAGTCAGGTGGAATATTGTGATGAAGGTCGTTTTCCCATTTACATTGATATCCTAAACTTGGAATAGATTTAACCTTGTTTAGTAGCGTTGTGTAGAAAATATTGCAGCTTTTCTTATTTTCATAGAGCATTTTTACATTCGGGGTAATAAAGGGTAAATGTCTTTGATTTCTAATCTAACGGCATTCTAGTTATTCCTACTGTATTCCTATTCATTCGAGCTGCATTCGTGATCCAGTACATTTGGAATGAGTAAGAATCCAACAGCAAGCTTGAAAAAATGTGTATTTTGACATTCTCTTCCGAATGCGGTTTGAATTTTTTTACCATTGACAACACAATGCCATTTAGAAACTAGTCAAATGTAACATATGTTATATTTGGGATTACACTTTCTCTGTTAAGTACAGATTGCAGTACACTTATCGGGTTTAGTCCCATCTGGGATTCGAACCCACACGAATCCCGGATGGTTCGTGGTCTTGACTACCAGTTGTCCGACGGCTGACTTTGTGTGCTGGCGATTAGGTGCCTGACTCAGAGGGTGCGGGTTCGAATCCCGGATGTGACTCAACCCATCAAATATACCAGAATCTGTTCTTAACTGAGAAAGCGTAGCTCCCAAAGTAACATGTAACACTGTTAGCATTCTTGGCCCAGTCGCGGATCCTGTAATCGGCTCGTTACGGAATAACAGGAATGGGCCACGAGTATGATATTTATGATGACTATTTTTCGACTGATGAAGTTGCACTGATACGATGCGTGAAGACTGAATGTGTGACAGCGAGGAAGCTCCTCCTAAAAGGTGAAGCCCTTGCCGCGAATCGTGAATATTCATACACATGCACATTTTATTACCTGACGTCAGCCAATTCAGCAGCACATTACACAGATCAATGCTATTTGGCGTTAAAGAGAAACGCTATCAAGTAACAAAAAACTGTTGGTATCAGAGTTGGACAAACTAATTGTCTCATTAAAAGAGTATGTTTTGCTTTAAGCATGTTTTAGAAGCGACCTTCCCGTGTTTGTTCCACACTACAACATTTTTCAGTTGTCACGCTGTTTGCGGATACTCGGGAGTCTCCCTCTGTGTGGTCGCTGTGACGTCACCTCTTAATACGTAGTAATTAATGGACACTTTTTGTTATATTTTTATGGATTGATTTTATTTGTTTTTTAACACCGTACTCACCAATATTCCTCCTATAAAAGCGACTGTTTCTAACTAATGAAATCTGGATCAAACAATCCAGTGATTGACATAATGAGAATACGCACACGCTCACTCACTCCCCCCCCCCCCACATACATATATGCACACAAACATATTTATCCTCGCACAAACGTGTCTCTCTCTCTCTCTCTCTCTCTCTCTCTCTCTCTCTCTCTCTCTCTCTCTCTCTCTCTCTCTCTCTCTCTCTCTCTCTCTCTCTCTCTCTCTCTCTCCAAATCACTGAATAAATAAACCTCTCTCTCTCTCTCGTCGCTCTCTCTGATTGGTCTTGTACACTCTCAGAGGTGTCACACTCTCTCAGGGGTGTCACACTCTCTCAGGGGTGTCATACTCTCTATCGGTGATCTCTCTCTCTCTCTCTCTCTCTCTCCCTCCTTCTCTCTCTCCTCTCTCTGTGTCTACTTTCACATCTGTCAAACCACAAACAAACACACAAAAACGTCTGACATTAAGTACTGCTACAACTACAACAAAAATATAATATACGTTTGAAATAACGTCTCACTGAAACAACTTATAGTGATCTTACATTTTTTGTTCTGCACTGAGCAGAATCACACACGCCGATATTAACAATATTCCTACCATATAATCAATAGATTCTAGTTCCATAGGACAGTGACGGGGCCAGTTTGACGGAGACCCTTCTTGCCACATCCTCATGAACGTCATACACCGCACAATCTCCGCAAGTCTCGCGGGTTATGCTACAGACTCACTCACTGTCAGTGTTACAGCGCCCCGAGGGGCATCTGGCTTGGGACAAGGTTCATGCTACTTATATCTGCTTAAGAGGCGACAGGTTGTCAGGTCTCGGTCCACCGTTACAGGACTACATGTATTTCCAGCTAAATGAACTCATGAAGATCCGACAGTTGATCTTCAGCAACCCTCGTAAGAGGCGACTAACGGGATAAGGTGGTCAGGCTGGCTGACTTGGTTGACACGTGTAATCATATCCCAGTTACGTCGAACGATGCTCAAGATTTTGATCACTGGGTTACTTGTCGAAACTCGATTATTTACACACAGCCGCCATACAGCTGGAATATTGTTGAGTTCAGCAACTCTGCAAACCTCACCTCATCTTGAAAGTTAGTTAATCTTACCTTCTTGTAAAGTAATATAATTTCATTGGTCAATGACGTTTTAACAAGTTTCCATGTCACCCCTCCCTGGAGGATGACAACTGTAACGGTAACCGCCAAACCCTCTGCCGAGAAGCTGTATCGCTAACAATAGTATGACGTCATAATATGACGCATGCAGTGCACGGAGTTCGAAAACCATTCGATTAGCTGAGTTCACTATGTGCATATGTTTTTAACCGACTTTCACTGCTTTATTGAATTATTTTTTTACATTGAATCGTTTACACACTCAACTTAAATATGATCAACCACTTTTATAGCAGTTTTAAGCCTGTCAGAATATGTTTCACTGATTTATAAAATCCAGTCGAGAGGTAGACGCCATTTTGTTTGCATATCATATAGTCGGTAGTGAGCTTATCGATCTTCAAAATAAAATAAAATGACATTTTGTACTTTCAACATGGCGGTAAGGTAAATACGTTGTGCACTTCTCCCTGGGGTAATACAGCCTACCAGCTCCGGTGACACTGGTACAAAAAGACGTACATCAGACCGTATTACCGAGAGAGAAGCATACAATTAATAACATTTCATGCAAAATTGTTTTTATATCATTTTTTCAGTTTTCAGTGCAGCATGTGAGGAAAACAAGATTCAGTTGAGTAACAAACCTGACTGAAATCCATTCGTTGATTTCGTTAAACTGTATTTCATAGCCCTTTCTATATTGTCAGTGTTATTAGATGATACGACTAGTATGTGTAGCCCGGAAATAATCTGGTTAAATAACTCTGTTTATTCGTTTTGAAGCACGTCGTGGTAATTTTGTCCATGTGACCATGGTTCACAACTATCAGAACAAAACAACAGTCACAGCAGAACAAAACAACAGTCACAGCAGAACAAAACAACAGTCACAGCAGAACAAAACAACAGTCACAGCAGAACAAAACAACAGTCACAGCAGAACAAAACAACAGTCACAGCAGAACAAAACAACAGTCACAGCAGAACACAACAACAGTCACAACAACAGTCACAGCAGAACAAAACAACAGTCACAGCAGAACAAAACAACAGTCACAGCAGAACAAAACAACAGTCAAAACAGCAGAACAACAGTCAAAACACAGCAGAACAAAAGTCAAAACACAACGAAAGGATATTCATAAGTGTGGAGAGAAAGACGAAAATATTGAGGAAGTTGTGCTGGATGTGCTTAAGGATGTGCTCTCGAATATTTCACCCACAGATATTGACAGGTGCCACCGGGAGGGCAACAAACAGCGAGGACAGAACAGGAGCATAGTGGTGAAGTTTGTGAGTTATTGGGACAGAAACAGCGAGGACAGAACAGGAGCATAGTGGTGAAGTGTGTGAGTTATTGGGACAGAAACAGCGAGGACAGAACAGGAGCATAGAGGTGAAGTTTGTGAGTTATTGGGACAGAAACAGCGAGGACAGAACAGGAGCATAGTGGTGAAGTGTGTGAGTTATTGGGACAGAAACAGCGAGGACAGAACAGGAGCATAGTGGTGAAGTTTGTGAGTTATTGGGACAGAAACAGCGAGGACAGAACAGGAGCATAGTGGTGAAGTGTGTGAGTTATTGGGACAGAAACAGCGAGGACAGAACAGGAGCATAGGGGTGAAGTGTGTGAGTTATTGGGACAGAAACAGCGAGGACAGAACAGGAGCATAGGGGTGAAGTGTGTGAGTTATTGGGACAGAAACAGTGAGTACAGAACAGGAGCATAGTGATGAAGTTTGTGAGTTATTGGGACAGAAACAGCGAGGACAGAACAGGAGCATAGTGGTGGAGTGTGTGAGTTATTGGGACAGAAACAGCGAGGACAGAACAGGAGCATAGTGGTGAAGTTTGTGAGTTATTGGGACAGAAACAGCGAGGACAGAACAGGAGCATAGTGGTGAAGTGTGTGAGTTATTGGGACAGAAACAGCGAGGACAGAACAGGAGCATAGTGGTGAAGTTTGTGAGTTATTGGGACAGAAACAGCGAGGACAGAACAGGAGCATAGTGGTGAAGTGTGTGAGTTATTGGGACAGAAACAGCGAGGACAGAACAGGAGCATAGTGGTGAAGTGTGTGAGTTATTAGGACAGAAACAGCGAGGACAGAACAGGAGCATAGTGGTGAAGTTTGTGAGTTATTAGGACAGAAACAAAGTGATCAGGAACAAGTTCAAGTTTAAAGGTAAAAGAGACAATATCTACATCAACGAGGGTCTGACAAAGTACAGAAATCACTTGTTCAAGCTCGCCAGAGATCTGAAGAAGGAGCAGAGGATCTATTCCACCTGGACATACGATGGCAGGGTTTATATCTGTGAACAGTTGGAAGGACTCATTCGTGTCATTCTAAGTGAATCTGACCTCGACAAATATAGGCGTCAGTAGTGGTTTAAATGTGTTTCACATTCATGCTTGGCTTATATGTTAAAGGTATTATTGTAAGTATGTAAATATATTTATATTTATTAATTGTATGTACCATATAAACACACAACACATTCTGTCTTTCTTCTTGTTTATGTTTGTATTAAATTGTGTATATACTATTCTTGATCTCACCGTTAAACTTTACAACTCTCAAGTTACATTTCCGAGTATAAATGCATCCAAGACTGAATCGCTGTATATATCCATTTTTTTTCTTCCTCTTTAGAACAATTGAGAGATCCTGCATTGCCAACCTACTGATATACTATCAAATTCATTGCCATGTCTGCAGATAACCCGATCTGGTATCCGCACGTGTATCATCTACCAACATGAAATCAACAAGCCGTATGGGTAATGACATAATGCGTGCGGCGTGCGGCGATCGGGTCATTCAGCTGTTTCACGTGTTCTAGTGGCAATAAGAAATGTTCGAAAACCAGTAGCTTACTTGCTAACAAAAATGTACTAGTCAGGTTCCTATGTGTTGCAGCAGAAACTGTGTGTAATTTACTATTGTTGGAATTGAAAGCTTGTTGTGTGTTTTTGTTTTATGTCTGCTTCAGTCACAGGCTACAAATGTCAATATCATCCTGATTTTTCTATTGTTACTTCAGCTTGCTGGTGACGTAGAGTCTAACCCAGGACCTATTGTTCAGACAGACAACTTACTGTCAATTTTTCACTTGAATGCTAGAAGTATTCGTAATAAGCAATCTTATTTGTCGGAATTTTTTTCTGAATACGATGTTGTTTGTTTCACTGAGATTCCTTTAGACTCAAGTATAGATAATGAAACATTGGCCTGGGAAAAGTTTCATGACCCGATACGTAGAGATAGAAATGCTTTTGGGGGTACATCTCGACATTTAACTTTTGACAGACTTTCAAATCTTGAAAATATGTATGATGAATCTGTAGGGGTTAAAATATTTCTTCCACAAAAACCATTAATCATTTGCACAGTTTACAGGCCTGAAAGTAATACTGCCAACTTTTGTAGCAGATTTGACAATAGCATTGAAGGAGCTTTAGATATTTCAAGTGAAGTTACTTTTGTCGGTGACTTGAATGAAAACTTACTTTCCACATCCAATCGAAACCTAACAGACATCTTACTTAGAAAAAAATTACGTAATGTTATAACGGAACCCACAAGGGTGACCAAGACAACAAGGACTCTTTTAGATCCAATAGTTGTTAGTGACGAAGTTGATGTTGTTGAAAGTGGTGTTGTTGATTTTGATAAAAGTATAAGTGATCACAAAGGCACGTTTGTCAGCCTTGATGTACATGGATCAACTAAAGTTGCATATCCTAGAAAAGTTTGGTGTTACAATAATGGTGATTATGAAAAACTGAATGCACTTGTTAGCAGTACGGATTGGATGTCACTATTTACTGACTGTTCTAATGTTGAAGATGCTTGCTGTGTATTTTATGAATGTTTTAATGACTATACCAAACAATGTATTCCTTCTAGAATTGTGATGATAAGATCTAATGACAAACCATGTTATGACTCAAATATTCGACGTGAAGTTGGAAGCGGGATCGACTGAGGAAAATAGCTAGCAGTAAACAGAAGGAAACTGATGTTATGAAATACAAAAAACAGCGTAATAAAGTTAACAATATGAAATGTTATGCAAAAGAACAGTTTTATTCAAATCTGGACGAATTTGTATTCGAACTTTATGGTGAAAATAAATCATCATATTGGAAAATGTTACTCAGTTTGATCAAGACGTAAGGTTCTGCTTCCTTCATTCCCGCTTTGAAAGAAATGCAGATGACGACTGTCCATCAACTTTTTCAGATTTTGATAAAGCTAATATGTTAAATGAATATTTTGAGTCTATATATAATTAAAATGGTGCAGACACAACTTGTTTACCACATGTTGACCAGCGTACCGAGGTGGTATTGGAAAACATTAAAATCTAAGTTAATGAGGTTTCAAATATCATTAAATGTCTACCTTTTAAGAAAGCTGCTGGGCCAGACCAGATTAGTCACCACTTACTCAGAAAAACTGTTAATTCCATAAGTGAAGTCCTGTGCATATTATTTAACATGTCACTAAATTTGTGTGTGTGACCTAGCCAATGGAAGTGTGCAAATGTTATGCCCTTATTTCACTTATTAGTTGTGTTTGAAAGAGTTGTGATTTTGTTTGAAAGAGTTGTGATTAAGCATGTTTATAATTTCTTTGTGTCAAACGATTTGTTATGCAAATATCAGTGTGGCTTCCGGAGAGGTCATTCTACTGTACAACAACTTGTAGACATTATAATCAATTTTGTACATCACTCGATCACAAAAAATACTATTGTATGGTCTTTTGCGATGTATCAAAGGCCTTTGATGGAGTTTGGCACAGAGGTCTTATGCTTAAATTAGAGATGTATGGAGTCAGTGGAAAACTCCTTGATTGGCTTAATAGTTATGTTACTGATGTTATGTTTGTTATGGGTCGTTATCCAAGCCTATGGTGTTGGAAGCAGGAGTTCCCCAGGGATCAGTTTTAGGCCCATTTCTTTTTATTGTAAATGCAAATGAGATAGCCGATAAGCTACATTGTATAACTTGGCTTTTCGCTGACGATACTTCACTGGGAACTTTATCAAAGGACAAACAAGTGATGGAAAGAATGAAACTCTAGAAATATTAAGCGATTGGGCAAAGGTCTGGTTAATTTCCGGAAAAAACTGAAGCTATATTATTTACTTTGAAAGATGGCCGAAAAGACATTAATTTGAAGTTTGATAACTGCAATATAAAAACAGTCGATTTTCATAAACATCTGGGTTTAATCTCCACGTCTAACGGGAGTTGGCATCATCATATTGAAAACATTATCAAAAAGACATCAAAAATGATTGGAGCATGTCGGAAATTAAAGATCCTACTAAATAGAACGCTAAAAAAAATACATACTGTATTTATAAGGCCACACCTTGAGTACGCTTGCGAGGTATGGGATGGATGTTTGATTGAACAAGCTAATAGATTAGAAAAACTTCAACTTGAAGCAGCTCGCACAGTTACTGGTCTTCCAAGATATGCATCTTCCAGTTCCTTGTATTATGAAACGTGGTGGGATCTACCTTCTGAGAGACGCAAATTAACATTATTTTATAAAATCCAAAAGGTCTGACACCAGCTTTTCTTCAGGATTTACTCCCACCTGTAGTAGGCAACCAGAGGAGTTATGAGTTAAGAAACTCCAATAACTTTAGTCAACCATATACAAGACTGGGGTACTCAACGTCATCTTTTATTCCATCAACAGTTAAAGTGTGGAATAATATTCCCTTAGCTATTAGAAATTGCGACTCTGTTGCATCGTTTAAATCTAATATCCACGTGAAGGAAAATTGCGCACCTATCTATTATGCATATGGAATATGGAAGTTCAATGTTATGCACACCAGATTAAGATATATGACGAGTACACTTAATTATGATTTGTATAGAATAAATGTGAAAAATGACGCATCATGTCAATGTGGTCAGAGATGTGAGAATGTTTTTCATTACTTCCTTGAATGTCCATTGTATACTATTCAAAGACATAAACTGTTAAAATCTTTAGTACATATTGTCCAAAATAGAACACTGATTGATATCAATCTTATTTTACATGGCAATGCAGGTCTCTCAATCATTGAAAACCAGAATGTTTTCAAATATGTACATAAAATATCTCTCAAACAAAACGTTTTCTCAGTTAACATCTGTTGTACATATTCTAGCCTTTGTCTATCACTGGTGTACTTTGTTGTAAGATGAATTGTGTAATTATGCGAAGAGGGCTTTTCTAAGCTGGATAACTTGTGCCCAATCCATTTCTTGAATGAATAAAGTATGTTTAAAACAATAGTCACAGCACCACAAAACAACAGTCAAAGCAGAATAAACGACAGTCACAGCAGAACAAAACAAATGTCAAAACACAACAAAACAACAATCACAGCAGAACAAAACAACAATCACAGCAGAACAAAACAACAATCACAGCAGAATAAAACAACCGTCAAAGCAGAACAAAACAGCAGTCAAAGCATAACAAAACAACAGTCAAAGCAGAGCAGAACGACGGTCACAGAAGAACAAAACAACAGTCACAGCAGAGCAAAACAACAGCCACAGCACAACAAAACAACAGCAAAAGAATCCAGTCAAAACAGAGCAAAACAACAGTCAAAGCCGATCGAAACAACAGACTACCTCAGACTATCCATCGCCGATGTCATACCAGTCTCCTGAGGCAAAATGTAATGCTTTAGAATATCAAGGCAAAACCTCATGGAGCACACACTGATTGTGTTGTGACACCGCGACAATTCACCGGTTCTTGGCAGTCTGTTGTTCCCACAAAGCAGGATGGCTGCTTTGCCCTCCGTGGACGTCCTCCGTATTACCAGACATGTCAAAGTCGGATTTCTGTCTCTTCCCAGATGTCAGGAAAGGACTGTCCTACAAACGTCATACAAATGATGTAATGTTATTTGTTCTACGGGGGACCTTTTACACCACAAATATGAAGTCATTAATACCAGTGTTTTGTTTGTTGGATGTTTAACACCACACTCAACAACATTCCAGCTACACGACGGCGGTCTGTAAATAATCGAGATCGGACCAGGCAGTCCAGTGATTGACGTCATGAACATCGATCTACGCGACTTGGTCAGGGTGACATTCTTTGAAACCGGGATCGGTGTGATAGCCTAGTGGTTAAAGCGTTCGCTCGTCACTCCGAAGGCCCGGGTTCCATTCCCGCATGTGTACAATGTGTGAAGTTCCCCGACCTGATATTGCTGGATTGGTGGTTTGTGGTCCTGTGCGTAGAGCTCAGGTCACAAATCAGTTGAAGTTAAGCAACGTTGGGCGCGCAGTTGATGGGCAACCGTGTTTGGCAGCTTGATTCCTGAGAGTTTCTGGACTTCAGTCCTGCCCCACAACGAAACACTTGTGTTACCTGTGGTTTCACCTTAGGCAAGTGAGTTTGTTCAAAATTGCCTCTGTCCACCCAGCAGTAAAATTTTGTACCTGGTATGATTCGATAGTTGTCTGAATTTGAATCTTGCGCCCCTGTATTCTCCACAGGGAGTGTTCTGTACTCGTTGACCAGGGGTAATATATCAACGCTTTGAACATGCAATATGCATGGATAACTGCGCAATATAAATGGAATATTACTATTACATTATTATAATATTGCTAAAAGCGGCGTAAAACCATACTCACTCGTTCACTCTTTGAACTGACTTGATAATAACGATTTGGTGGATGAAATATGTGCCCTGGGAGATTAAATATGATCTTACTCGCTTTCAAAACAGTAGAGGGCGGTGGAGTGGTTGCTACTCACAGCCAGCCAGGGATCTTCCCGAATGTTCTAGTGTCCCCTCTGTCTCTTCGTGGTGTAGCTAGAACATTGTTGAGTGGGGAGAAAACTGCACTAACTCACCTCTGTACAGTTGATGTAACGTTCGGTGCTCATGCTGTTGATCACTGGGATTGTCTGGTCAAGGCTGGATTATTTACAAACCGCCTTACTATAGCAGGAATATTGGGGAATGAGGCGCCAGAAAACAAACAAAAAACACTGGTACGCTCTGTGACCTATATCGCTTCGTGCCTTCCTCACTCATCAATACACTAACTCACCTCTGTGCAGTTGATGGAACACGTTCAACGCCAACATAGTTCCATCAACGTGTTAATGGCTTGACCAATTTTATCACTGCGTGTAAAAGGTGTTTTAGCATTAAACACCAACGATTGATGTACTTGCACCCAAAGCAGGAAAAACCCAGTAACAACTTGTATGCTTCGTATCAGGTGCATATCACATGTGTCATGTGACAATTTGATCAATGTTTTAGCAAGATCAGTCGTTAAAAGCCTTTACACGAAACTACACTAGCCTGATAAATGAAATTGTGTACATTAAAACTGGTCTCGATCAAACATTTTGACGGTATCAAAGTGTCGCAGGGGTGAAACTCTGAAACTCTGCAAAGATCCATGATACAGCGATGATACCGTATCAAATACTATTATCGTATCATATACCTCACCATGTAATAATAATATGATTTTAAAATTTTACCAGCCATGAAACATCACTGGCGGGGGGTGTTGCCAATGTTGGCTAGAATGATTCTGTTCGAGTCGAATTCGGCCTTGGTCGGTTTGGGTTTGGGCTGGTTGTAGTCACGTGGTGTAAACAAGAGGTTGTTATCCACGGTCTTCGTTATTTATTCACCAGCTACCAGAATGCCGATCAAGCAGTTACTTCAAACTTGGGTGTATAATTCCTTTTCAACATTCTATGTTTTAATTTCCAGGTTTTTCATTTCGATCCACACTGATAACAATTTGTAGTGCTACACATTTTCAACATTAAAGTATCGTCACGATATGGCTGAAATATCCCCGATGTGACGTTAAATTGTAACTCACTCACTCACTCAACATTAAAGTATCATCAACTTATTAATTATTAAAATATGACATTCTGATTTTTTTGCATGGATTATTTTCCAGGAATTTCAAGAGGAAGTCTATAACAGTCCACTCTGCGGGGTATGTCATTCTACATTATTTACGCCATTGGGTTCGAATCCTGTATTAGCTCTTATTATGATTTTTAGTTTCTCAGCCCGGTATGTTTCACATCATGTCTGAGACGCCATCATTTTGGGCCCTGACATAACTGAAATACTGTTTTGAATATTTAAGAAAGCATTTTGTTAAAACTCAGCTCTCTCATCGGGGCAGTGGGGTAGCTGAATAGGTTTCTACTCGTCCACCGATACCCGGGTTCGACTCCCATGCATCGGTACAATAAGTGACGATCATTTCTGGTGTCCCCTGTTGTGACATTGCTTGAAAATTGCTAAAAAGTGGCGTAAAATCATACTCACTCACTTTCTAAAGTATTCTATCTCTGCCCTTTTAAATATTCAAGCCTTAACTGAGCAAACCAGTGACAGACGGCATGAGCAACGATTCAGTAAAGGTCAAGACAAAGCCCAGGTCAAAGTATCCATACTGCACACCTTCGTATTCTCCGGCCGTGTGATGTTGTCATTTATCGCCAGAAAATCTAACATAGATCAATATACATGAACATGTAGCAGATTTCTCAGGACATTACAGAGGCGACGGTAGCTTATTGGTGAAAGCGTTCACTCGTGACGCCGAAGACAAGGGTACTATTCCCCATATGGGTACAATATGTGAAGCCCATTTCTGGTGTCGTCCGCCGTTATATTGCTGAAATATTGCTAAAAACGGCATAAAACTACACTCACTCAGGAAATTACAACAGGTGCCCGTTATATCTGTTTCTGTAAAGATCTGGGTTAGAACTGGGTTAGAACTGGTTATGTCGAGTTCTGGGTACCTGTAGAGATCTGGGTTAGAACTGGTTATGTCTGTTTCTGGGTACCTGTAAAGATCTGGGTTAGAACTGGTTATGTCTGTTTCTGGGTACCTGTAAAGATCTGGGTTAGAACTGGTTATGTCTGTTTCTGGGTACCTGTAAAGATCTGGGTTAGAACTGGTTATGTCTGTTTCTGGGTACCTGTAAAGATCTGGGTTAGAACTGGTTATGTCTGTTTCTGGGTACCTGTAAAGATCTGGGTTAGAACTGGTTATGTCTGTTTCTGGGTACCTGTAAAGATCTGGGTTAGAACTGGTTATGTCTGTTTCTGGGTACCTGTAAAGATCTGGGTTAGAACTGGTTATGTCTGTTTCTGGGTACCTGTAAAGATCTGGGTTAGAACTGGTTATGTCTGTTTCTGGGTACCTGTTAAGATATGGGTTCGGGTGGTAAGGCACACTGACTTGGTTAACACATGTCTTCGTATTCCATTGTGTAGATCGATGCCCATGTTGTGGATCACTGGATTGTCTGATCCATCACTGGTTATGTCTGTTTCTGGGTACCTGTAAAGATCTGGGTTAGAACTGGTTATGTCTGGTTATTGGTACCTGTAAAGATCTGGGTTAGAACTGGTTATGTCTGTTTCTGGATACCTGTAAAGATCTGGGTTAGAACTGGTTATGTCTGGTTCTGGATACCTGTAAAGATCTGGGTTAGAACTGGTTATGTCTGTTTCTGGATACCTGTAAAGATCTGGGTTAGAACTGGTTATGTCTGTTTCTGGGTACCTGTAAAGATCTGGGTTAGAACTGGTTATGTCTGTTTCTGGATACCTGTAAAGATCTGGGTTAGAACTGGTTATGTCTGTTTCTGGGTACCTGTAAAGATCTGGGTTAGAACTGGTTATGTCTGGTTATGGATACCTGTAAAGATCTGGGTTAGAACTGGTTATGTCTGTTTCTGGATACCTGTAAAGATCTGGGTTAGAACTGGTTATGTCTGTTTCTGGGTACCTGTAAAGATACCTGTAAAGATCTGTCTGGTTATGGGTACCTGTAAAGATCTGGGTTAGAACTGGTTATGTCTGGTTACCTGTACCTGTAAAGATCTGGGTTAGAACTGGTTATGTCTGGATACCTGTAAAGATCTGGGTTAGAACTGGTTATGTCTGGTTCTGGATACCTGTAAAGATCTGGGTTAGAACTGGTTATGTCTGTTTCTGGATACCTGTAAAGATCTGGGTACCTGTAGAACTGGTTATGTCTGTTTCTGGGATACCTGTAAAGATCTGTTAGAACTGGTTAGAACTGGTTATGTCTGGTTATGGATACCTGTAAAGATCTGTTAGAACTGGTTAGAAAGATCTGATTAGAACTGGTTATGTCTGTTTCTGGGTACCTGTAAAGATCTGGGCTAGAACTGGTTATGTCGGGTTATGGGTAGCTGTAAAGATCTGGGTTAGAACTGGTTATGTCTGGTTATGGATACCTGTAAAGATCTGGGTTAGAACTGGTTGTGTCTGTTTCTGGGTACCTGTTAAGATATGGGTTCGAGTGGTAAGGGACACTGACTTGGTTTTCACATGTCTTCGTATCCCATTGTGTAGATCGATGCCCATGGTGTGGATCACTGGATTGTCTGATCCATCATTTACAGGCCGCCGTCAAGTAGCTTGTATATTGCTGAAAACGGCGTTAAACAACAAACAAATAGCTGTACCTGCGTGGTTCTCGAATTACCTAATTGTAATTTCCTCCCTATTTCCTGTTTCCCAATCCGCTCGTCCATTAGGCTTCATTGGCTTCTAGCTGGATGGTGTGATGGCTTCATCAGTGTGTATTGTCAAACATTCCCCCCTAGGAGGTCCTACATGGGTTGAAACAGAATATTTATCTGTCCTGACAAGCCAGTGTATTGTCCATTTCAATATCGAATGACTGAGAGGAAGAGAGTATGACGACACCTCTTTCTCTCCGAGAGAGAGACAGAGAGACAGAGAGATCGCCAATAGAGAGCGTGACACCACTGAAAGAGTGTGACACCACGGAGGGAGCGTGTACAAGACCAATAAGATTGTGCGACAATAAGAGAGAATAGCTGAGAGACAGAGAGGGAGGAGAGAGAAGGAGAGCGGAAGAGAGAAAAAGGGAGAGCATGCATATGACATCGATGAGAGAGTGTGACACCATCGAACGAGAGGGTGCAAGACCAATAAGGGAGTAGGACGCCAATGAGAGAGAGAGAGCACCCGCCACTCACAGAGTAGATAGGAATGCGAGTTTGGTGCTAAACTAACGGCTAGTCTCTGAAATGAACACAGTTTACAGAAAAAAACGGTTCATATTAAATATATGAAAAAGCCCTGAAACCTTCTTCATTTTAAGACTAGTTTGGTGCCTGACGACACACATAATAGTAATAGTAATCACATATTCTATTGTGATGATGATGATGATGATGATGATGATCTTTCACCGGTGTTTTTCTTGAAAGGATCCTGTATGCCTTTTTTCCTGCCCCATGATGAAATGTCAATAAAATATGGAGTGATACCTTAGCGTTTCCTGTTATTACTGGCGTATTGTGACGGCAGACAGGCGCTCAGCTATGGTATGATCAACGTGGATTTAAAGGTTTCACAATAATCTATTTAGAGATTTACCCAGTACATTTTTCACGCTTGTACTCTTGAAAGTTCACTATTTTAACAAGTTCATTCACAGATATGATTGTCAATTGCACAGTCGCTATGGCAACGCACCGTGCAAATTCATCTTCCCGTCTAAATAGTGCTGCAGGTAGTTACCACCCATTGTTGATTGTAACATGTTTCTAAATTTGTTAATAATTTGCAAAATTTTGTTAGTTTTACCTGCAAAAGTTTATTTTGGATGATTATAGGACCAAAATAACAGATCTGTTGAAAAAAACATAGTTATTTTGACATTTGTTAAAACTTCCTATTTTAATGAAGTAATAAACAAATAAACGCCAAAAACCATTTTATTTATATTTCCGTGAATACTTTAGCTCAGGCTGAATTCTAAAGTACAACAATGATATGACGAATTTGAATGTCAGAGAGCAAAGTCACCATATAGCATACCAGGAGTGAGTGAGTGAGTTTAATCTTGCACCGCTTTTAGCACGACAGGGGACACCGAAAATGGGTTTCACACATTGTACCCATGTGGAGAATCGAACCTGGGTCTTCGGCGTGACGAGCGAACACTTTAACCACTAGGCTACCCTCATTCTCTTCCCACAGAGGTTACTTGTCATATCTTCCTACGAACCTCTGTTCTAATACGGCCATATTTCCGGGTTCTCGTAAAATCCCCTAGCGGCAAAAGATAGCAACACGAATTATCTCCCTTCTTTCTATCCAATCAGAACACGTGTTACATCGACTTAGATTCAACTTGACTAACACAAGCAAATATGGGGCCATAAATATCCCCCATCTGCCGGGGACTTGTGCTGATGTTACACACAAGACGAATAATGGATAGCTTGTCCGTTGTCAACGAGGGCGATGGAGACGCCACTGATCCGCCATAACATGACTGAGTTCTGTCTAGAAGAAACGTTTGCGCATCGCGCAGGGGAAGAAGTTCAGTTTTCTCGAAGCATACGGAAATTACCGAGGCCTTGAGAATGATCACTTTTGAAACAACGTCGCTGATTGCACAACTAAATCTGATTCCCTCCAATCACGAGTCTTGAACGCTCACACCATGAAAGGGCCGTATTAGAACAGAGGTTACGTAGGAAGACATGACAGGAGTAACCTCTGTGGGAAGAGAATGGGCTACCCTAGCCTGCCGGGAAGTTTCAAACTCTATTTGAGACCTGTCATCGTTTGAAGTGGCAGCTTCGATAAATAGAACTCTGGTTTATCATTTTGTTTCATATTTGTGATCGTGGAAGAGAAAATGCGTTGACAAAACTATCTGGAATGGTATTCATGTCCGTGTAGATTATTAGAAATGAATTCTTAACGCAGATACTCCTTAAAAAAGCAAAAATAACAAATCGACCTGATCTAGTAGTATCATAAACTTCGTTTTAGCTTTTGTTTGTTTAACGCTGCACTCAGCAATATGCCAGTTCTATGCCGTTGGTCTGTAAACAATCGAGTCTGGACCAGATAATCCAGTGATCAACATCACGAGCTTCATTTGCAGATCGCTGAAATAATGCTGAGTGCGGCGTTAAACAACAAATAAAACAAACGTAAGCAAGTCATGCTTGTCGTAAGAGGTGGTAAGGCATTTGTATTTGTATGGCATTGTATCTAAAATGCAGTCAACCACGGGATTGTCTGTTCACGACTCGTATAATTATAGACAGACAGGCAGACAGATATAGTTTATTAAAGTGTCACGTGAACGATAACATGCAATAAAATACACATTAGAAGCTGTAAAATATCGTTCACCCAGCCGATAAGGCTTATGAGACACTATGCACAATTTCCAAACTATGTACATTTCGTTATAGAGTGGGATGGTCTGTTCCCGACTCGTATAATTATAGACCGCCTTCAAACAGCTGGCACAGTGCCGACTTCACCGCTAAACCAGAAATAAACATACATTATAATGGCGAAAATGACATTATGAGAGACACCGATCTGATACACATTCTATCATCTTTGCGAAGAGACATCAATCGAATAAATAACCTGTAATTTAGTCAATGATAATACACAGCCGTAATAACATTTCTGATTTATATTCGCTCTCCAACGCAGCAGAAGAGATCTGTGGCGTAACTGAACGAAAACAGTCCAGCATGTCATCACAAGACGGAACAATTGTTTGATGTTTAACGCCGCACTCAGAAATATCCAGCTCAGCTCAGCTGTTCAAAGGCGCTTTGTTTTTCCCTCGTTCACTAGATGTCAATCTCAATGGCACATCGTATTGTCAATCTCAACTCCCTGGGGATCATACAACTACATGAGGATACAACGCAATTGGGATACGATGACATGTGTCAACCAAATCAGTGAGCCTGACCACCCGATCCTGTTAGTCGCCTCTTACGACAATCATGTGTCGTCGTATCCCAATTGTGTAAATTGATGTTCATGTTGTAGATCACGTGGTTGGGTGGTCCATTAACAGACCGCCACCATATGGCTGGAGCAGGGCTGAATGCGGCGTTAAACAACAAACAACACACACGTAAGCATATCATGCTTGTCTTAAGAGGCGGTATAGGAAAAAAATGTCTCAGCTCGACCCACAATTAAACAGCGACGCGGCAATGTTCGCGCGTCCTCCTGCTTCAACTCTAACAAATCAGGGTCAAAGTCCACTTTATTACATTGTAAATGGGGGAAGAGCGAGCTGTATTTCTTCATACGGACGCCTAATGGTGCCATTTAGGGAGCATAAATTTTCCAAATGACGAAATATAATTGAAATAGGGGGAAAAACTAGACATTTCGAAAACCATAAAAATTATATAAAGTAACAATGGAAAGGTTTCAGTAAATCATATTCTACCAAAGTGGTACCATTACGATTTCTTACACACGCAGACATGTCTATTTTTTCAGTTATCAATTTGGGAATCTGGTTTACGAAAACAAGGAGAAGAAGTGTATTTGTATTCGAGGCCTCGTCGCCAAATGTACAAAAGTGTATATACATCATTCCAGTGCGCATGGACATCGAAGTGATTGTTTACACATGATACTAATTAAATTGTAGATTTCGTTGTCTACGTAAAGACGAAACGTTTTGCAATTCATTCAAACCAACGATTGTTTTGTGATTGCTCATCGTTATTTATTACTTTGATTGATTGCTCATTATCTTTACGACGTATTTGTGTAAAGACGAATTGTACTTTCTGATGTTTGGTGTGATTCCAGAGAGGAACGAAGGATGTGACCACACTATCAGTTTACTCACACTTTTCAATATTTTATTATCAAATAAATGTGTTTGTTTTGTTGTTTATTTAAAGCTGCATTATTCCAGCTACATAACGGAGGTTTGTAAATAATCAATACCGATCAGAAATGCTAGTGATCAACAGTATGAACATCGATATACGGAGTTGGGATACGATGACATGTGTAAACCAAGTCAGCGAGCCACCCGATCCCGTTAGTCGCCTCTTACGACAAGCATGGGTTACTGACGACCAATTCTAACACGGATCTTCACGGGCTATGAGATACATGTATACGCATGCGAGATACATTGCAACGTGCTTGGTCAATGTGGAAACGGTACCTCCATATTTCCTGCCAACGTTGACTGCCGCTTGAGTGAGTGAGTGAGTTTAGATTTACGCCGCACTCAGCAATATTCCAGCTATATGGTGGCGGTCTGTAAATAATCGAGTCTGGACCAGACAATCCAGTGATGAAAAGCATGAGCATCGATCTGCGCAATTGGGAACCGATGACATGTATCAACAAAGCCAGCGAGCCTGACCACCCGATCCCGTTAGTCGCCTCTTACGACAATCATGGGTTACTGAAGGTTCACTCTAACCCGGACCTTCACGGGTCGACTGCCGCTTGAAGGACCAGTCAGTGGTCAAATGGCCAGCTCTTCTATCTTGATATGTATTTGCCACTTGTGTATATCCGAAATGTAAAAGCACATATGAATATATACAGGTAGAAATATCATGGAAAAGGGAAATCAACCCAACAACGTTAACCACAATACATGCAATACGTCGTTCAGAGCTTGGTGTGAGATGGCGATGGGGTAGCCTAGTGGTTAAGCCGTCCGCTAGTCACGCCGCTAGTCACTGAAAACTCTGTTCGATTTCCTTCATTAGCACAATGTGTGAAGCCCTATTCCCGGTGTCCCCCGCCGTGATATCGCTGAAATTTTGCAAAATTGTGGTTTAAAACTATAATCACCCATTCAGTGACCGGTGAAGGCTTTACAACATTTAAAGAAAGACGTAGGGCGACCTTTTGAAATTTTGGACGGTTATAAATTAAATTCTTTTTCATTTAATTTTACCGATGAAAGGATGACACTAAGCATAGTGGCCTGCACTGTCGGGATTATGTGGAAGTCCAGAGGAAGAGTGAGTGAGTATGGCTTTACGCCGGTTTTAGCAACGTCCCAGCAACATCACGGTGAGGACACAAGAAATGGGCTTCATACATTGTACCTTTGTGGGGAATCGAACCTGGTTTTCAGCGTGACGAGCAGGCGCTTTAACCATTAGGCTACCCACCGTCCCCATAGTAAGACAATGGAGGATTGAATTCTCAAGGAAATCAACAGTGTAGTATTATACAAAAAAAATGGCTGGATAAAATTAAAAACGTCCAATCAAAAAATACATTTGCATTCAATGTTTCTTGAATGAACAAATTCAACATTGTCGTTGTCTCTCATTATCTGCGGTTGTTTGTGTTGTGTTAACAATGAGCGAACAAATTATTGATAGTTTATTCGATCGACGTCTCTTTACGTTTCAATTTCGCCACAACAGCGATTGTTTTATTCATGACATTTTGATAATTGAAATTGACTACAGCCAGCCCATCAGCGCCCTGTCTCCAGGCTGACCCAGTTCGGCCCTTTACCTAGCCCAGTGGATAAAGCGTCTACCGGGAGAGCCGAGGATCTGTAGTTCGATCCCCGTAGACTTTTAAAGATGGTTCTTGTTACTCTGCATGCCTGACTTTAAGGGGAAATATCAAAGTCTGGTCGCCTCGGCCAACACTGTGATTCGCCTTCTAAGCGCGACTTCATGAAACCTGGTTTCCTATCATCGATCCCGGTACTCATCGTCGACATGTTGGTTTGTTGGTACCAGTTCTATGGTTGACTGACCACTGCTCGCTGACTTTTGCCTGTTTCCAGATTCATTCGCAGAAAGGCGACTGTTTAGTTTTAGCAGGGTATATGGCCGTCGACGCGAATGGCCTAATGCGCTTGTCATGGCAAGTGGATTTTACAATAATTGGTTGGCGTCGCAAATGCATTTTGTGTTCTGCCAACCATCATGTTATTCTAGTTTTTATTGGGAGTACGGATTTAATTACACAACCATAGGTTTGCAAATGTCGTAGCGCTACGAATGCGTTGTGGATCAGTACCCAACTTACCCATCTCTGATCTGACACGGAACCGACCGCTCTATGTTTTATCTCTTTAATGGCGGACCAGACAGGATCACAAGCAGAACGGCAGTTTACGGTTTCAGTAAGGCGTTGACGGGCTCAAACCCCCCACACTTATACATTCTCTGGTCAGACGCTCTATCCACTAGGGGCGGTGGGGTAGTGGTCAAGGCGTCCGCCCGTCACGCCGAAGGCCCGGGTTCGATTCCCTTCATGGCTACAATGTGTGAAGCCCATGCCTCATTTCAACTGTCGTGATATTGTGAGAATGTTGTTAAAGGAGGCGTCAAGTCCAACTCATCACTCACTTACTCCACTGAACCATAGAGATAATCTTTTCACCAACAGTACAGCCTTGTTTGAAACATCTTTAAAATATTGTTTTTTAATGTTTCGAACTAGAAAGTAATACTACGTGTCAGTTTAACTTATCAATGATGGTAATAGGTTTCTGACAAAAATTACTAGGGATTCAAAAGATGGCAGATATAATTCCGCTATTCGTCAGTCTTGAAACTGATAAGCAGTATTCTCGCAGATGGATGAGAAAAACTGATAGAACTTTAAACATCTATATTAGAATGAAAGACATTTTTTGGTTATAATTTAAGATTTCATCAGTGTCAATTCAAAATAGAAAGTAAGTTCAGTGACGCTCGGAATATCTGTATGTCCCTAAGGTTTTGAGTTGCATTTCAATATGTCTGTGAATGTAATTGTGCTCTATAAAGCCTCTTTAAAGTGCACGAATGATAGTCCGTCTCCAGCCTACTGTGCAGAATCCTTGAACTATGAAATATATCAGTTAACAATCCATTTTATTTCTGAACAAACATCCACTTTGGTGTCGGAGAAAAGATTAAGTTCCATGATAATAGTTTGTGTTTAACAATGTGTCGTTATACTGTGCCAATATTGGACGGCATTTAAACATTTATCTTGATAATAAGTATGAACACTCCAATTTAGCACGCAGATATGCAGCCAAAAGTATTTATATATCCTGCGTTTGAACTTTGCAAGGTTATTGAGTTAAATTGCATTCAAGCCAGTGGAAGTCACACCCACTACTTGGGCGTCACTATTTCTCCACAATGGTCTGGTATGATTATGTGAATATTTATTTATTAATCTTAAAAACTTGATTGTTGTACCCGCGTTCGCACTGACGATTGTAATTAACTTGCAATCGATTGTAAGGATCTCCATCGGCCTATAATGTACACACAGACAACAAACAACATAGAAAGGTGATACAGCAAATCAACTTCCCACAATGGATAAAAATTTCGCGATGTCGTTAAATTTTGCCATGTTTCACTTTTCAAAGCCACACTGTGATAATGTCTCATCTAGGATTACATGGTACAAAGTCATGTAACTCATATCGATGACTCAGGGGAGTCAAATGTTTCAAATTTTGTTATTTACGACAACGGTACACTGTCACGTGTTAATGCCTGTTGTACGTGTCTTGTGTGTGTTTATTTTTGAGCTGTGTTGAATGCACGCGTGTGCACGTGTTTGTGGGGGTGTACGCATCTGCGTACTCGGGCTGTGTGTGTGAACGTGCGGGGTGTGTGTGTGTGTGTGTGTGTGTGTGTGTGTGTGTGTGTGCACGTGTGTGTGTGTGTGTACACGTATCTGTGTATTCGCGCTGTGTGTGTGAACGTGCGTGTGTGTACTTGTGGGTGTGCCTCTGTTTGAGGGATTTGTATCTGTGTGCGTGAAGAGATATGCATGATGCTCACAAAACCTCATTCTCATCTAATTATACCGTAATACCCAGCTTCGGATGATCACTGCACATTTAAACAAACACCCAGCCGGTTTTTGATGAACGCAGAAAACACATCATTGATCTCAATGGTGTTTTCGAAAGCTTCCAGATCATGTCAAAAATGAGTGAGTGAGTGTGTGAGTGCGTGAGTGCGTGAGTGCGTGAGTGCGTGAGTGAGTGAATTTTAATTTTCGCCGCTTTTAGCGCTTTTCAAAATACCCCAATCCGCATGTGTATTCAGTTCATATTAAACATGGCAATGGACCCAACACTGTTCTCTGAGTGAGTGAGTTTGGTTTTACGCAGCTTTTAGCAATATTGCAGCAATATCACGGCGGGGGACACCAGAAATGGGCTTCACATATTGTGCCCAAGTGGGGAATCGAACCCGGGTCTTCGGTGTGACAAGCGAACGCTTTAACCTGTAGGCTACCCCACCGCCCACTAGACCACCTCATCCAATCTTAACGTCAAACATTGCACGGTTGTTGTGTACTAATTTCAGGCCGTATTTCCGTATTTCCTCCTGAGCATCCGTCTACTGTTTGTAACACCACACACTGTCCGTGTCACTCCTACTGCGTGAAGACTGGCAGCCATGATGCGTGATTGGACAAGCTCTACAGCTAAGTGACACGGCCGCACAGACAGTGTTCGATAATGGATGTTTTTGGACAGTTTTGTATCTCGCATGATTAATTATACCATCTGTACTTTTTGAGAATTCTCAACTAAACCTCCAAGTCCTGAAAAAACATATGTTTATTTTAGACAGAATACTTTCTCAGTCACATTTTTTTAGAAAGGAATTTTACAGAACATTCTGGACGTTCAGAGAACGAGAATGGTTGTAAAATGTCGAGATTATCTCACTGACTTTAAGTATGTTGATTTCCGGCACACGGACATTGGACTACAGCAATTTATCACCCAGATGACATGTGTAATGTAAACATCAATCTGTAAATTCATAGCATTTACAACCCGATCTTGAATGTTTGGTAAAATTCTACGGCGAGTTACCTATGCAAGAAAATGGATCCAGTGTAATTTGGCAGCAAGCGCCCCTTAATCATCATTCTGATAATCACCAATCGTGTAAGCCGTTAAAAAACATAATGCAATGACGAGTTTTACAATGAAATAAAAGTTTTTGAACTATTTCCATGGAAATGGGGAAATAAATTTTGAATAAATTCCTCTGACGTTTGTGAAAATTAATGTTCTGTAACTTTCATGCATGTTGTAAAATCGATGGTGATGAAGAGGGGTGTTTTTACATCAGCTCGTTGGTTGACGCTCGTTAAATTACCATCTTCATGGGTTGTGTTTTGCCTCTGGAATCTTGGTTTGCAAATTTTGTCTTTCATCCATGATTTTACGTCTTCAAGGATGTTTGCTCAAAGTGTCAAGAGATCTATCTTTAGTAAATCTAGTCATACCGATATGATGAGTGGAGTCAATGTTCCGGTGGAGTTTCCGTCTTACAGCATGCGAGATCCAATATGTACATGGTAACAGGTTACTATGGAATCCTAGAAGGGACATCGTCGCGCATTTTAACGCTTCCGGGCACATTTAAGGTGAGGTGGGGTGGAATTGGGTTTAACGTCGTGCTTGAGAATATTTCGCTCATATGACATATGACGACGTGCATGCGTGTGTATGTGTATGTGCGGCTGCTTGTACTAGCCCAGACTGAAGCTGGTTTTATAGTGCTAGCCCACTGAGATACCATACCGCAGTGAAGCATGAATACCCCACTCAAACACATTATACTGACTCCGAGCCGACCAGTCCTTGTTGTACCCATTAATGCCGAGCGCCAGACAGGGACCAACAAGTACCATATTTTAACGTCTTTTGGTATGACGCGGTCGGGGACCGGACACATTTAAGCAGGGCGTGAATGTAACAACTGTCGCGTTGTCCAATTGACAATTTGTCGCACTTTGAAGAATACAAATGTTACTCAAAGGGCTGTAATGTCGGCGACAATTTGACAACACGACAATCTCCCTTCTAAAAACCCAAGAGTGAGTGAGTGAGTTAGATGACGGAAACAATACATACAACAACAGTCATAATATATTCGAATGTCGAATGCCTTCCGTTGTTTAACACCACACTCAGCAATATTCCAGCTATATGTATATGAAGGCGGTCTGTATATAAACGAGTCGGGACTAGACAGTTCAGTGATCAACATCATGAGCATCGATCTACGCAATTGGGATACCATGACCTGTGTCAACCAAATCAGCGAGCCTGGCCAAACGATCCTGTTAGTCGCCAATTAAGACAAGCATAGGTTGCTGAAGACCATTTCTTATGCGAATATTCACGTAATAATAACCTATTGATGTAAGAAATTCAACCTAGGAATGTCCAAGTTAGCTGTGGAACAAGGACGAAATACCTGTGTGTTTAAACGTCGGTGTTCACTGGTCCAGGGACTGTGAGGTAGCCTAGTGGTAAAAGCGTTCGCTCGTCACGCCGAAGACCCGGGTTCGATTTGCCACATGGGTACAATATGTGGAGCCTATTTCTGGTGTCCCCGCCGTGATGCTGCTGAAATATTGCTAAAAGCGGCGTAAAACCAAACTCACTCACTCACACTCACCTGTCCGTAATTTACCGTAGCCTACGGTTATAACGAGTTCCAAGGGACCACTAGTTTAGTTCGTTATACCGTAGTTCGTAATAACCGTAGTTCGTTATAACCGTAGTGTGTTATAACCCTAGTTCGTTATAACCCTAGTTCGTTATAACCCTAGTTCGTCATAACCCTAGTTCGTCATAACCCTAGTTCGTTATGCTCTTTTCAACTATAGTATGCAGCGAGTGGCCGGGACAGACAGGACAGTTCGATACATCCATCAGCTCGTCATAAGGGTAGTGTACTGTACATTTACTGGAGGATACGTTTCCTTTTGTTTTGTTAAAGCAGTATAAGCGAATAAAACAACGTATTTTCCCATGTGAAATCAATGTATCATATAATTTAGAAATACAGCTCACTCTACCCCATGTATAATAAAGTACACTTTTGCCCTGAACTATTATAGTTAAAGAACGAGGACATGTTATCCGTCGGAAAGCATAAACGTAATGATATTAGTGTGTCCATTTAGACAGCGCCATACTCCACACTTGGTATGCTCATACTTACAATGGACAGAACAGAACAGAATTTATTCTCAAAAATCACAAAAAGTGATATAGAGAACATACAGGTATAACACATATAAATAAAATATTCACATGATATCATTCGAAGAGGCACAAACAGTGTTTTATATACTCTCCCAAAAAAGAAACGCATATAGGGATTTCAACTGTAGTTTTATGTTTATTTTGAAACATCTTGTGGGCTTTATGAGTCAATGAAATATAACGAAATTGCACACTGGGAATGCAGACTTAGCCGTCTTTGGCACCAACTCGAGGAGAGTGAGTTTGAGTGTCACATGGAGACGTGTGGTGGCGCTGAAGTCAATACCTCGTGTGACCACCGTGGGCATCCAGAACTGCACGGCATCGCCTCGGCATCGAACGAATAAGTCTCAGAATCTCGTGTTGCCCAATCGCAGCCCGCTCTGCCTGTAGTGCCTGTGCGAGTTGCTGAAGTGTCTGGGGCTGAGGGTTACGGCGTCGCACCCGTCTGTCCAGGGCATCCCACAGATGTTCGGTCGGGTTTAAGTCCAGTGATCTTGAGGGCAAGGGGAGAACATTGATGTTGTGGTTAGTAGTATATAAGTAATCAGTTTCGGACATCAAAGCATTCCTAAGGAGAACAATAGCATTCCTAAGGAGAACAATAGCATTCCAGGGGAGAACAAAGGCATTTTTTAAGGAGTACTCCTACATACCAAAGGAGTTTTCAGGATTCACATTCCATAAATTCCAGGAGCTGTCCTTTGAACCCTTAACCCTATTGTATACAATGATACCAGCCGGTAAAGAGTTAAGTGACGTCTTTATTTAACATCATGACTCACGGAGATGGGAATGTGTATTGAAATGTTATGAATAGGAACCAATCAAATTTGATACATTGAAATCATTGCTATTAAATTTGAAATGGGTGGAATGTTGGCCACCTACATCTTTTAAATATTTGTGTTGTTTGCCATTCCATTTATCGTGTCTTGTTAACCAACCAATCAGACAGCATGTGTACTACTCTACATCCAATCAGACAGCACAAACACTACACAATCCCATGTTGCACCTTCCACTATGAGACATTTCAAATCAGTTATCATTGCTATCATAGACCAGAAGAGTTTTGGAAAAGCATTTCTGCTCGCAATCAATATGGCGCAGAAGGTGTTGGACATGAGACGTATAGGCTTCTCAACAGACCAGTTACTTACTAGTGTGTTTCAAGAAGTGAAGGATATTGTGAATACTCAGGTACATTTGCATGAAACTATGATGCGAACAAGTGAGTTGTACAAAACCACGTACACCGAGATGGCAGAGTGAATGAAGACCTTAAAAGAGAAAATGCCATCAGTATCGCCCGCTCTCTTGAGTTTGCTGTTGGATTACATGAAAATTGCTGCCACATCTGCCAACGAGAATTCAGAGAACGGCAAGCAAAAATCTCCCATCGCATCTCTTCCTAAGGCTAAGAAAACTAGAAAAGTGAAGGAGAATGAGAGACAACCAGTTGCAAAGAAGAGCAAAAGACCACAAAAGAGGAAGACCAAAAAGGAGGTAGCCAGTCCAGCAATCAAACCAAGGTAAGTGTTATCATTACGATAATTAATTATATTTGTTCTACCTAATTGTTTACAATGAAATAATTTTGTTTCTCAATTTATATCTTATCTTTGTTTTCTTTATTGATAGGAGCGATGTCAGTGCTATTTCACCTACTGCAACGCAGCCATCTCCATCACTCCTGATAGAACCTATAACACCTCCTACAGAACCTAACTTCAATGACTGGCTTCCAACAGAGTCCATCTTAAATGACTTGTGGTTGGATTACACACAACTCATGGAAGATATTGAACAGCAAGAGAAACAACACATGGAGATGAATGTCGCAGGTGATTTAACAGCGGAAGATCCATATGAAGAAGAGAAACTTACTCCTCTTCAACGAAATTGTAGCATTTGTCGTCACAATAATATGCTGCGTCACGTGAGTTGCAATAGTGGACAAGTCCAGTGTCACGTGTGTTGTAATGAACTTATTGACTGTTTGTGTGACTATGATCCAGAGGGGATGATGGAAGACATGTTATCTCAAGATTTTGAAGGACATATCCTATCAGTGTAAATTCAGAGGTGTTTTAATCATGCTTTGTAACATGGTGATGATCATTATGTACTGTAACACACTTTTGTGAATTGTAATAGGGGATAGTGGTGGAATGAATAAATAATCAAACCAAATGTGTTTTATGTTATATATATTGTTTAGTAAGTCATATTCTCCTCAGTACAACATGAGTTCCCAAAAGAAAAGCAGTGAGTTGAAACAGCAAAAAGCATTAGAAAAGTATTATTATGGCCATCACAATCCGGGTGCTTATTATGGACCCTCCAAACTGCGTGATGAATTGAAGAAAAAGAGTCACCATAGTATCAAGCTGTGGAAGGTGAAAAGATTTGTGAACAACCAAGATGCTTATAGTTTACACAAACCAGTCAAACATAGATTTAAAGGATGAAGTAGGAACTGAATATCTCAATCTGGTGAAATCGGGAAATGTGAGACTTGAAATTGAATTCAAATCTGCTCTCACCAAAACTTTGAGTTGTGTCATCATGAGTGAAAGAATCTCTATCATAGAAATTGATAAGGCAAGGAATGTGTATATCAAGTAATCATCAACATGAAAGCCTCAGAATTGCAATGTGCCATACAGTGTGATTCAGTCTTAGAGAGACATGTCTTGGGAGTGTATGCTAAAGATACTTTACCCACACTCACACCTTCACTGTTGAAGAAAGGAGTGGGTGTCATTGTGAATACAGACAGCAGACAAAAGAGTGGTCGCCACTGGGTGGCTATGTATTTCAAAGGAAATAGAGCAGAACTGTTTGATAGTTTAGCAGAACCAGTTGATGCTGTATTTGATAGTTATCTAAAGTCTTATGTTAAATCTTACTTGCACAATGGTGAACGGTTACAATCTGTAGATTCAAATGTACGTGGCTTCTATTGTTTGTATTATCTCTTATGTAAATGTAAAACCAACTGGAGTTTTCATCACTTTCTTCATCAATGTGATGTAAGGAACTGTATATGGAATGACACTTTTGTATCTCAATATATTTGTCACTACTTCAAATACTGTACACCTTCTTGTTTCAGTTGTCAATGATGCTATTGATGCATATATATATAAAAAGTAGTTTAGATCAAATGATGTTTTGTTGAGTATAAGAAAAATATACAAATGCAAATATCATTTGCAAAAATATCCTGCATAGTAAGAAAGTAGAATAATACTAAACTGAAGTATGTAATGACTGACCTTTCACTCTTGCCTGCTGACGGATAAGACGTCCTTTTTCAACATGAGGAGAGCTTCTGGGGATATTTTTGCCCCTACACCCATGTTCACAAAGTTTGGCAAGAGCAAGTCAACAAAAACACGTCAGAGAAAAATAATGGGATCGCTGAATAGACAGGTTACATCTAACAAGAAAAAAAGAAGGGCAACTGTGAAGGGCAAAAAGAAGACTGCACTGAAAATACAACCTGTGTCCAATTTCATTATGAAACGGACTAAAGCTGCCTTGAAACGTAACATGGCTCAAAGGTATAAAAGAATGCTTCAGACCCCCTAATCACACACTTGTGTTACATCACTATGGAGCTTACTACCACCTGTCCAGACTGTGACAAGAGATTTACGCGAAAAGATAATTTACAAAGACATCAGAAGCAGATGCATATGCATGGATCAATTCAAGAGTTACATCCTCCTCTTCCTCAGGATAAACAACTTCCTTCTCTTCCTCCTCAGGATAAATATCTTTCTCCGCCTCAGGATAAACATCTTTCTCCGCCTCAGGATAAACAACTTCCTCCTCCTCCTCCTCCTCAGGAGGAGCACAAGCAGCACGAATGATTCAAATTTCTGATTCCCTCCAATGGCATCATCGTCGGACCAAGTGGATGTGGAAAGTCGGTGTTTGTCTTCAACCTATTAAGACGTGGATTCATTCAACCTCTACCTGACTGTATAGTCTGGTGTTATACCGTGTGGCAACCTCTTTACGATAGCATTCTTCAAACTTTACCCCAAGTACGTTTTGTGAAAGGAATACCTTACAATATTGAAGATGAAAACGACTTTGATGCCCACAACCAGAACATGATGGTGTTGGATGATTTTCTGTCTGAAGCAAAGAACGATAAGCGGATTTCCCGTCTGTTTACTCAAACCCCCCACCACAAAAATGTTATTATCTTTTTGCTATTGCCAAACCTCTTCCCAAGAGGTAAGGAATCTCGTGACATTGCTCTAAATTCACATTATGTAACACTTTTCAATTCACCAGTGGACAGACAGCAGGTGAAGTTATTTGCCAGAAGGATATTTCCTGACGACATTAGTAGATTTATGACTCTTGATGAAAAGGCTGTTAACGTTGAAACACCTTATGGACACCTCACAGTGGATCTCAAACCTAGTACAAGTGAAAAAAATAGACTCCATGTCAATCTCTTGAAAACCAACCTCAATACATCTGATCAACAGACTGGTTTGCAACAAGAACAGGTAAAAGAGGTCTCTCCAGTATTAGACGTTCAGACAGCTTCTGACATTTTTGCTCATCACACATCCAAAGAAAGATTTCTTAGCTTTGACAACGACGTTGAAACAGCATCCATCTCGAGTGACGACACAGGACCTTTCACCATGGCCACTGTGTGTACCGACTGTGGCGTATTGATAGACAATATGCATGATCTACAGCGACATATCAAAACATGGTGTCCAGCAAACACCAGTTTGAAATCCAAGAGGAAACGTCTTAGATATGATAGTGACGACAACAGTGAAGGCGAGGAACAACTTCCTGTACAGAAAGGAGGAGGTTCTGCTGGAAAACAATGTCGTGGGAAGCCTTCAAGCACTGACATGGAGGAGTGGCAAAATGTGGGTTTACAACGCATCTGGAATCGTGTGTACAACATCAACCATGACGTGATGAAACTCAAAAGGAAAAAGTACAGACAACAGGGTCGAACAGAAGATTGGATTGACAGAAAAATGAAACAGATATGGGGAATGAGGGTCAGCAAGAATAAAATCCTTGTCTTGCGTTACAACCCTTCAGTCGAGATTGTATCATCCCATAATAATGACACAGAAGAATCAGTCACCAAGCCGACATAAAGGAAGGAAGAGATATGGACTTATCCACATATTAAAAACACAACCTGCCAAGAAGACTAAACAGTTTTCTCGAAATGACACCAACAGCTCCCTATCAAAGAAACACTTGGTCCTATACATCAGGAGAGCAGCCAAGTTGGGACCCCCAGGACACAAACATATTTCTGTGGCATAAATGCCGCTAAACGATAGTCTTCTCTGTTTTATACCTGCTGTATCTGAGTTGTTTCATGTTTCATGTTAAGACTAAAACACAATACAAGCTTTAAAATCATTGAACCATCAAGATTGCTTTTTTTCTGGTGAAAAAGCCCTTGAATCCTACACTTGTGAAGACTGACACCTTATGTTGTTAATAAAAGGTCTGTTACAATTTTTGTTTTGTTGTTTTTAATTCATGTTTCTATGGTGTCATACACATTGTAAATATGTTTCAGCAATCCTATTGTTCAAAACAATATGATCTTGAACAGGCTGTTACTGACTGACTGGGTTTGGTTTTACGCCGCTTTTAGCAATATTCCAGCAACATCACGGCGGGGGAAACCAGAAATGGGCTTCATACATTGTACCCATGTGGGGATTCGAACGAGGGTCTTCGGCGTGACGAGCCAACGCTTTAACCACTAGGCTACCCCACCGCCCCCGAACGCCCCCGAACCCCCCGAATATATATATATATTGCTGACACCGGTGTAATTGTCTTTTCCCCGCTCTGGATCGGTTGATCAAGTTGTAGCATAACCTTATATGGAAAGGTCTGCTACGCCATGTTTTGGCTGAATGAAGAGTCTAGGTTAATATAGCATTAGTGTATTAGCATCTGTCATCACGTCTAACCTTGATGTCATGCATACATTGCTCGTGTATGAGTGTTCATGCACTTTACATAACTACCGAGAGGTAACAACAAAGCAAGTTAAAGAAGCTTTGACCAAATAAGCAGAAAAACCTAAAGTATTTACCAATGAAACCATTCCTACAATACATCCAGGTGGTGTTGTTGAACTCGAATGTTTCGTGTGAAGAAAACACAAAACGATTACAGCTTAGATAATTTCATATTTTTGCAAAATGCTGTTCTTCGAATTCTGCTATCTACCTAAAAAGCTCACAAACAGGTTGTTGACACACGGCATCTCTTTTCAATAGTGTCAAGTCGCAGCCGAACGCCTCCGTGGTGTAGTGGTTAGAGCGTCCGCCCGGAGAGCGGAAGGTCGCGGGTTCGATCCCCGACCGCGTCACACAAAAAGACGTTAAAATATGGTACTTGTTGGTCCCTGTCCGGCGCTCGGCATTAATGGGTACAACAAGGACTGGTCGGCTCGGAGTCAGTATAATGTGTCTGAGTGGGGTATTCATGCTTCACTGCGGCATGGTATCTCAGTGGGCTAGCACTATAAAACCAGCTTAAGTCTGGGCTAGTACAAGCAGCCGCACATACACATACACGTGCATGCACGTCGTCATATGAGCGAAATATTCTCAAGCACGACGTAAAACCCAATTTCACCCCACCTCACCAAGTCGCAGCCCCCACACTAGTCAGTTGTGGCTCATGATCTATAATAACATCTCAACAATGACCACACAGTGAGCTTGTCACGTGAATACACATTCCTTTCTGTGTCAGCACTTCCCTATTTGGAAATGGCTACTACGTTTTTATACTATCCATTGTTTTGCTTTAATGAAGGCTGAGATGACTGAATGTATCAGTGCATGAGAACAATACACCCAACCATGACTTGGCTGACTTGTTACGTCATGCATATCTTTAGCTATTAATGAGTTACATACATACTTAATAACCTCCCACAGAAAACACATGAAACTAAATTTGACCTCAGTTTAATATAAAGGTTGTAGTTGATGAAGTATCAATAAAATATTTTGTGGCACAACTATTTGAATACAATGCAATAATCAGATAATAGTGTAACGAGGTCATATGGTATACTTTCTTATTTGTCTGCAAACAAAAAAGGTTTGCAAATCTTGATCGTGACATTTTTAATAGAATATGTGTACTGAAAATTCAAAGGAATTGTAAGTAATGATATAGTGTAATATAAATCGTGACATTTTCTAAATAGCGTCTACCATTAAACATTCAAAATAAAGTGGTAAAACATTGAAGATATACGGGATTTAATTTTATGTTGGTATAAAAATATCACAGGTACAGGTGAACGCACACATCTCTGTCTGGCGTGTGATTCAGCTGAATGATAAGCAGTTGTGTGAAACTATACCTATCCTAAAAAGCAAAGTGAAAAAAGTGTTATCAATTCAAAACCAGGAACGGTGTTTCTGCAAACCCTATGTTGTTCAGTTGAAGGTATGTAATTGAAACTTTGTACAAATGGTTAGAATTGATTGACTTTTAAGTAATATTTCTCATCCATTGAGCATTTGATATTTCATTTCTAGAAGAGAATAGTCTTAGTTTTGACCTGCTTGTATACTGCAGAATTATATTCATATGCAGACATGTACAATGAGCTAGAAAAGGTGAGCTGTATTTCATACATTCTGTTAACCCTTTACCTGCTGGAGTAGAGAAATACTCAGTTGACATTCAATACACATTCCAATCTAAGAGAGTTATGTTTGTTGCAGAATTACGGAAATCGGAAATGACCTTGTTTTGTGGAAGCATGACCCATATCGAATTCATGTAAGTTGGCTGTGGAATGATATCTTGCAGGGTTTTGTAAATAATTAATCTTTGCCGCAGGTACCATTAACCTTTATTTTTACTTAATTTTCACTAGTGAGTTTAAGCTTTTAATGGGTAGTATATCTTAGATTGAAAAAAATGCGATCCGCTGGAGTGTAGCGCCAAAACACAACTTTGAGGCGAGATGACCCAACTTTCGTCACACTTTAACGTGGACGGTTGCGTTTGGGAGAATATTTTCTATTTCAGTAACTGACATTCCAGTCTGCGTGACTCACCAGGCTAAGCCTGTACTATTTTTCA
Source organism: Haliotis rubra (assembly GCF_003918875.1). Classification (NCBI taxonomy): domain Eukaryota; kingdom Metazoa; phylum Mollusca; class Gastropoda; order Lepetellida; family Haliotidae; genus Haliotis; species Haliotis rubra. Next base: position 542,007 of record NW_025766370.1, on the reverse strand, counting down.
AACCATTTGATTTAAACAATATGTTATTTCCAAAGAAGCTATATGTACATGGATTGAACATTGATATTACATATAAAAGGAAATAGACTGCTGCATTTCTAAGTTGGAATTCTGATGGAATATAACGTTAGAAGTGATGCATGCTTACAAGTTAGACTAACAACTAGTCTCTGAAATGAACATATTTTACTGAAAAAAGTTCATAGTAAAAAACAAATATATATATATAATATAATGAAAAGGAGCCCTGAGACTTTCTTCATTTTCAGAAGCTGAGGAAATCTAGACTTGCCACATTTTCTAGACTTGCGTGGGCTTTCTTGGATATATTTGCTTCAGGGTCTGTACGACAGACTAGCTTACAAGTGTTAACAAATAAGATGTACTACTTAATGAACATATTATTTATGGTACCAAGCACTTATTGAAAGCGGTTAGAATCAGCTATGAATTTATAGACATGAGCAACATTCCACCCATTTCAAATTTAATAGCAATGATTTCAATATATCAAATTTGCTTGGCTCCTATTCATAACATTTCAATACACATTCCAATCAGCATGAGTAATCTCATTATATAATGATGTCATGAATAGGTTCAAAGGACAGCTCCTGGAATTTATGGAATGTGCTCCTGAAAAAATGCTATTGTTCTCCCCTGGAATGTTATTGTTCTCCTTAGGAATGCTATTGTTCTCCTTAGGAATGCTTTGATGTCCGAAACTGATTACTTATATACTACTGTGGTTCTGGAAGAAGTCTCTAGTGTGACGTGCTGTGTGGGGCCTGGCATTGTCCTGTTGAAACAACTCCCTCTGGCGATCAATGATCGGAAGGAGGTGTGGGCGTAGGATTTCGTCACAGTACCGTTGAGCTGGCAGGTTGCCCTGGATCATCACCAAATCACTTCTCCTACGGCAGGTGATCGCTCCCCACATCATAACACTTCCCCGGCCGAATCTGTCCACCTGGGGAACGCAAGCGTCGGCGAAACGTTCACGTCGACGTCTGTACATCCGCATTCTTCCATCGCGTCGTTCCAATAGAAATCGTGATTCATCACTGAACCAGATTCTACGCCAATTCGGTAGGTTCTAGGCCTGAACGTTGGTGCACCATTGAACTCGATGTCGACGATGTTGTTTTCGAAGCACAGGGCCAAAATAAGGTCTTCTGGCACGTAAACCAGCCTCTCTCAACCTGTTCCTGACGGTCTGTGCAGAAAGCCTCCTCCATCGGGGTATTTGTCGAGCGGTACTGGTCGCCATAGCTGTTCGATGACGCAGGTGATCTACCCGGATGTAGCAATCCTGCGCCGCAGTGGTCGCTCGAGGTCGCCCACTACGAGGGGCATCTGCTACCGCATTCTGCCGGCGATATCTCTCCCAGAGCCGTGAAATGGTGCTTTGGTCAACATTCATGAGTCGGGCAACTGCACGTTGAGACTGGCCAGCTTCAAACAAACCAATGGCGATATGACGGTTGGCTTCACTTAGACGTGGCATTTTGCGTTCGTCAACAATATTCCAAATACAGTGAATAATCGACAGACAGCGAACAACCATTTATACCCATCATTGAGACTATCTGATCCCCAACTTCCACGTGCATTGCATGTGAATTGTGTATTCTGTGACATTACAAGCCGAAATTGAAAATCATGCTGTTAAATACGGGTATTTTACGGATGGTGCGTTTTGTTGTGATGCTTCAAAACATCAACACCATAGGACTCATAAACAAAGCAAAACCTTTTGTATAATGAATCACGTTTTAATTCATTGCTACATGAAATTGCTATTTTGATGATGCGTTTCTTTTTTGGGAGAGTATATATTTGGATAATTTGAGGATGAGTGGTTGATAGTCACATTTCATGAGAAATTTTTTTTTACAGATTGAGGGATTCACACAGAAATATTTGGTTAAAAGGATTTTTTGTTGTTCAGCAAACGATGGACATATGAGTAAAAGAAGAAATTCGTCACATACAGCTCCTACGTTTTGTTAGCCAAATTCTATTTTGAAATGGTAATATAAGATATGGTTCAGGAATAAGTGCATTTTTATACATTGAATAATAAAATCCTTTTAATGATTGAGTAATACATGAATTCCAAGATTGTACAAACTGATCCAAACTGAAAGCACAGCACATTATTACCCAAGCTACCTGTCAGGCGCTAGAAGGTTATAGTCACATGACTTATTTCGACGGGTTCTCAAATATAAAAATAAATACAGTAACTATGTTACTGATATATTACGAACTTTCTTTTATTATTTTGTTCCGGCCACGGATATTGCAGTGCGTATCACGAACTATCGTTATATCGAACTAAAGTTAGTGGTCCCTTTGACTTCGTTAGAACGGTAATTGACTGTATACAGCATGAATTAAATATGTTCAGCTTTAGGATTCTTAGACGTTCAAAAGTTGACAAAAACATGTAGTTTCACATGAAAACAGAACCTGTAGCAGGTGAAGGTTGAGGAAATATTTAAATATTTTAAATGATAATTGTTCAAAGGCATTGTTACGTTATGAAACAGCAATTCATAACTTACCCATTAAAACAGGCCCCTGGAGCAATATTCAGAAACGTGATAGAATATATAAACTTTGTAATGGTAACGACATTGGCGATGAATTTCATTATTTATTTATTTGTTCTCACTTTATAAATGTAAGAGTTAAATATCTAAAGCCACATTTTCATTCCAAACCAAATTTTCATAAAATGTATACATTATTCAATAACAATACGAAAGGTATTCTTAGAAAACTGTTTATTCTGTAATTATTATCATAAATGTTTTTAAGAATCTTCGGTAAGAATACTCCATCTAAATATTTTTATTATCTTTATGCAACTTGTTTGCAGATAGAGTTGCAATCTGTCTATATATATAATGCATTACTTATTCATCTGTATATATGAAATACTCGACTGCACACACTATGTGAATATATTTAATTGTAACATATACATGTATGTAACCTCATATGCCGCTGTCTGTGGCCTGAGTTGAAATAAAGTTCAGTTCAGCTCAGTTAAAATAAAATGAAAGGGATTAATGCACAAGCTAAATTGTAAAAGCAGTGATGATATGTAGTTAATTTCTCACTGGAAAATAGTCAGTTGTTATAAGGATATGTAGTTGAGTAAAGAGGATTGGTGCATCCACTAAGAAGTTCAGACTGAGACAACGTGGAGAAGTGAGAATGGACATCCGCACAAGTAAACTTCCTTAACACTAAGCATATGTGATATGATGTTATATGATGTTATATGATGTGAATATCATCGTGATCGGAAAATGGACAAATAACAGAGTAAATAAATAACAGACAAATAACAGAAATAAATTCTTTAAAAAAATGTCTTTTTGTCCTTCAACTCTTTCAACTAGAAGAGTTCACTTTTAGATCATAGGGGTGCCACTAGGGTGTCGTCCCACGAGGCCTAAAATTATTCAGGTAGGTAGGTACAGTTCATTAGGCTATGTGGGACTTCATGTCTCACTGGTTTTATGGGATTACGGTGGATTATTGCTGGACAGGTCCATTATTGACCACAGAAGGGGTGAATCATAAGAAACAAAAAAAATCAAATATGATAGTGAAATATTTATTTTAACAGTGATTTGTCACATCTGTATCACTGGTTTTATTGGATAAGGGTGGATTGACCACAGGAATCACAACAACGTATTATCATGGTGAAGTGATTCCATTCTTCTTTTGTCCATGACGTACCCTCCACCCAAGTTGTTGTCACATTAACCGTATGTCCTGCATAGTATGCCAATCTGCCGTCACGAAGGTATCTGAAATTAACTTGTGCATTCGCCATAGCTATGTAGATATGGATATAGCTACAAACATATATACTTATAGCAAGTGTCTTCCTTCTCATGTTAGTTGGAGAAGGAAACTGAATAATATACACTTCTTGTAAATACTCCTCCAGTAATACTAGGTCTAATCTATAGCAAGTTTCGTCCTCCTCATGTTAGTTGGAGAAGGAAACTGAATAATATCCACTTCATGTAAATACTCCTCCAGTAATACTAGGTCTAATCTATATAGCATGTTAGTTGGAGGAGGAAAGTTTCGTCCTCCTCATGTTAGTTGGAGGAGGAAACTGAATAATATCCACTTCATGTAAATACTCCTCCAGTAATACTAGGTCTAATCTATAGCAAGTTTCGTCCTTCTCATGTTAGTGGAGGAGGAAACTGAATAATATCCACTTCATGTAAATACTCCTCCAGTAATACTAGGTCTAATCTATAGCAAGTTTCGTCCTTCCTCATAGTTGGAGGACTGAATAATATCCACTTCTGTAAATACTCCTCCAGTAATACTAGGTCTAATCTATAGCAATCCTCCCATGTTAGTTAAGGGATAAAACTGAATAATATCCACTTCATGTAAATACTCCTCCAGTAATACTAGGGTCTAATCTATAGCAAGTTTCGTCCTTCTCATGTTAGTTGGAGGAGGAAACTGAATAATATCCACTTCATGTAAATACTCCTCCAGTAATACTAGGTCTAATCTATAGCAAGTTTCGTCCTTCTCATGTTAGTTGGAGGAGGAAACTGAATAATATCCACTTCATGTAAATACTCCTCCAGTAATACTAGGTCTAATCTATAGCAAGTTTCGTCCTTCTCATGTTAGTTGGAGGAGGAAACTGAATAATATCCACTTCATGTAAATACTCCTCCAGTAATACTAGGTCTAATCTATAGCAAGTTTCGTCCTCCTCATGTTAGTTGGTTGGAGGAGGAAACTGAATAATATCCACTTCATGTAAATACTCCTCCAGTAATACTAGGTCTAATCTATAGCAAGTTTCGTCCTTCTCATGTTAGTTGGAGGAGGAAACTGAATAATATCCACTTCATGTAAATACTCCACCAGTAATACTAGGTCTAATCTATAGCAAGTTTCGTCCTTCTCATGTTAGTTGGAGAAGGAAACTGAATAATATCCACTTCATGTAAATACTCCACCAGTAATAATAGATCTAATCTCATTAAGATTAACAGTAAGTGCTTTCATCTATCCAACCTTAATGTTTTCACAGTAGACAAGTCTCATTACTAAACTAACCCTAACAGAGTGACCCCCGTCCACTGATCGGTGGCCTCTCCCACTCTTGTTTCACACCCCAAATACCTAATTAATTATGTTATGTGGGCAAACTGTAATTAGGCCTTGTGGGATTTATTAGGTGTGAATTTAAGGCCTCGCGGACTGTAACCGCCACTAGTTTACCACTGCGTAATCATCAGTCAACAGACCATGAAATGTTGTTTTAAGACTGTAGGCGAAATGAGAACATGCCAGGCTCCCGTACAATGATGATGCATGTTATCGTATCTCTACACCATCGGTGCCAATGATGGCGAAATGAGAACATGCCAGGCTCCCGTACAATGATGATGCATGTTATCGTATCTCTACACCATCGGTGCCAATGATGGCGAAATGAGAACATGCCAGGCTCCCGTACAATGTTGATGCATGTTATCGTATCTCTACACCATCGGTGCCAATGATGGCGAAATGAGAACATGCCAGGATCCCGTACAATGTTGATGCATGTTATGGTATCTCTACACCATCGGTGCCAATGATGGCGAAATGAGAACATGCCAGGCTCCCGTACAATGTTGATGCATGTTATGGTATCTCTACACCATCGGTGCCAATGATGGCGAAATGAGAACATGCCAGGCTCCCGTACAATGTTGATGCATGTTATCGTATCTCTACACCATCGGTGCCAATGATGGCGAAATGAGAACATGCCAGGCTCCCGTACAATGATGATGCATGTTATCGTATCTCTACACCATCGGTGCCAATGATGGCGAAATGAGAACATGCCAGGCTCCCGTACAATGTTGATGCATGTTATGGTATCTCTACACCATCGGTGCCAATGATGGCGAAATGAGAACATGCCAGGATCCCGTACAATGTTGATGCATGTTATGGTATCTCTACACCATCGGTGCCAATGATGGCGAAATGAGAACATGCCAGGCTCCCGTACAATGTTGATGCATGTTATCGTATCTCTACACCATCGGTGCCAATGATGGCGAAATGAGAACATGCCAGGCTCCCGTACAATGATGATGCATGTTATCGTATCTCTACACCATCGGTGCCAATGATGGCGAAATGAGAACATGCCAGGCTCCCGTACAATGATGATGCATGTTATCGTATCTCTACACCATCGGTGCCAATGATGGCGAAATGAGAACATGCCAGGCTCCCGTACAATGTTGATGCATGTTATGGTATCTCTACACCATCGGTGCCACTGAAGCCAATAACTCTATGGTCAGGTGCAGACTCGAATATTCACAGACCGCTCTCATATACATGGAATATTGCTGAGTGCAGCGTTAAGAGCAATGATTAAAACATGCCTTGAGCACCATACAAACACACAATTTGTCGATTTCCAACAGAATAATGCATGTGCAAATATAATTAATTTGAACACATAAATGCGCCTTGTTGGGTTTCGTTTCAAAACTGATAAGACTACCGGACACCGTTTGCTGGAGAAATCAGGTTAACGTAGGCTTCTCCCACTCGTTTGTAAAACACTGACAACACTGCCCGCCTCTTGTTACATGAACACATGTCAACTCACCGGAGCTGTGATTTCATACATCGGATATCCTCGCCCGAGAGGAAACGTGCTGCCCGGCGCTCGGCGACTGGGGTGGAGGTTTACTGCTGCTGTTTCGTCTGGCCGACTCAGTAAGTATGTTGTGTATTTACTATGGTATCTAGCAATAGAGAACTAACGTATGGAAACAGTTGTATCAGTAACGGCATCAGATGACGAGCTAGGGTCCTCTCTAACTTGTTGATTGATTGTTGTTTAACGCCGCACTCGGCAATATCCCAGCTATGTGACGGCAGTCTGTAAATGATCGCGTCTGGACCAGATCATCCAGTGATCAAAAACATTAGCATCGTTCTACGCAATTAGAATACGATGACATGTGTCAACTAGGTCAGCGAGCCTGACCCCCGATCTTGTTAGACGCCTCTTACGACAAGCATGGGTTACTGAAGACCAATTCTAACCCGGATTTTCACGAGTTCTATAACACCCGTGTCGAGTTTTTAATGTGTTGATGTGTACGACGTGAGGTAGTTTCTAGTATACAACCGTGGACCTGTACCAAATACAACCGTGGACCTGTACTAAATACAACCGCGGACCTGTACCAACTGCAACGTAGTCGTTAACAGGTACTTGTTTGTGTCATGTCTATCTAACATCAAACATGAGTGTATACTGTATGTTGCCCGACAGTTTGGACAACACATGTCCCGTGAAGATTCTGGTAAAATTGGTCCTCAGCAACGGGTAACCGTATTGTCCCTGTAAAGATCCGTGTCATAACTGGTGTTCAGCAACCCATATTGTCTCTGGATTGTCTGGTCCAAACTCGATTATTTACAGATCGCCGTCATATAGTTGGAATATTGCTCAGTGATACCGTAACTCACTCACTCCATGCCATATCTGGTCTTCATCATCCCATATTGTCTCTTGTGAAGATCCGTGTCATATCTGGTCTTCAGCAACCCATATTGTCTCTTGTAAAGATCCATGTCATATCTGGTCTTCAGCAACCCATATTGTCTCTTGTAAAGATCCGTGTCATATCTGGCCTTCATCATCCCATATTGTCTCTTGTGAAGATCCGTGTCATATCTGGTCTTCATCATCCCATATTGTCTCTTGTGAAGATCCGTGTCATATCTGGTCTTCATCATCCCATATTGTCTCTGGTGAAGATCCGTGTCATATCTGGTCTTCATCATCCCATATTGTCTCTTGTGAAAATCCGTGTCATATCTGGTCTTCAGCAACCCATATTGTCTCTTGTGAAAATCCGTGTCATATCTGGTCTTCAGCAACCCATATCGTCTCTTGTGAAAATCCGTGTCATATCTGGTCTTCAGCAACCCATATTGTCTCTTGTGAAAATCCGTGTCATATCTGGTCATCAGCAACCCATATTGTCCTTGTGAAGATCCATAACGTATGCTGTGTTGCCAAACTGGATTGTTTTAATCACTATACCACAGTTTCTGCATAGCATCAGTCATACTAATCTGTTGATTCCATGTTTCAGTTGATATATCATTTCTCCATAATTTTGTATCAGCTTCACTTGTTTAAATACACGTTTAGAATGGCCGGTGAATGTCTATCCCGGACCCAGCCGAACATTAGCGTGTCGTTATGCTTGACAACAGACACGTCAAAGTACAGTCAACTCCGGTTATAACGAACTCGAAGTGTCGACTACGTTTGGTTAGTTATAACCGTAGCTAGATATACGCATTTCGTCTATAATATACAGCAAACACGTTTAGAATGGCCTGTGAATTTGTTGCCTAGGAGATACTCCAGGAACAATAGCGTGTCGTTATGCTTCAAAACAAACAAATCTTTGCATCGTCATTTTTCACATTCAGCCCCCGTCAATCATGAGAATTGATTCCAAAATCCAGAATCGAAACGATTTGTACAAGTTGAACAATGTTACTACGTTTGATCTGTCATTTCTCTATAATTTTGAGACAGTTACATTTGTTAAAAGCACGTTTAGAAAGGTGAATCTATAGCGCAGGAACACTAATAATAGGTATAAATCAGATAATCACCGTTTGATGTTCAGGGAGGGGATGAAGGGCTGGGCCCTGTTCCTCAAAGCGATCGTAACGCTCGAGTCGTAAGTCTATGTTAAAGTATGGGAGTTACGATCACCTCAGTGCTACGACAGTCGTAAGTCTATGTTAAAGTGTGGGAGTTACGATCACCTCAGTGCTACGACAGTCGTAAGTCTATGTTAAAGTGTGGGAGTTACGATCACCTCAGTGCTACGACAGTCGTAAGTCTATATGTTAAAGTGTGGGAGTTACGATCACCTCAGTGCTACGACAGTCGTAAGTCTATGTTAAAGTATGGGAGTTACGATCACCTCAGTGCTACGACAGTCGTAAGTCTATGTTAAAGTATGGGAGTTACGATCACCTGAGTGCTACGACAGTCGTAAGTCTGTGTTAAAGTATGGGAGTTACGATCACCACAGTGCTACGACAGTCGTAAGTCTATGTTAAAGTGTGGGAGTTACGATCACCTCAGTGTTAAAGTGTGGGAGTTACGATCACCTCAGTGCTACGACAGTCGTAAGTCCATGTTAAAGTGTGGGAGTTACGATCACCTGAGTGCTACGACAGTCGTAAGTCTATGTTAAAGTGTGGGAGTTACGATCACCTCAGTGCTACGACAGTCGTAAGTCTATATGTTAAAGTGTGGGAGTTACGATCACCTCAGTGCTACGACAGTCGTAAGTCTATGTTAAAGTATGGGAGTTACGATCACCTCAGTGCTACGACAGTCGTAAGTCTATGTTAAAGTATGGGAGTTACGATCACCTCAGTGCTACGACAGTCGTAAGTCTGTGTTAAAGTATGGGAGTTACGATCACCACAGTGCTACGACAGTCGTAAGTCTATGTTAAAGTGTGGAGTTACGATCACCTCCAGTGTTAAAGTGTGGGAGTTACGATCACCTCAGTGCTACGACAGTCGTAAGTCCATGTTCAAGTGTGGGAGTTACGATCACCTGAGTGCTACGACAGTCGTAAGTCCATGTTAAAGTGTGGGAGTTACGATCATTTCAGTGCTACGACAGTCGTAAGTCTATGTTAAAGTGTGGGAGTTACGATCACCTCAGTGTTAAAGTGTGGGAGTTACGATCACCTTAGCGCTACGACAGTCGTAAGTCTATCTTAAAGTATGGGAGTTACGATCACCTTAGCACTACGACAGTCGTAAGCCTATGTTAAAGTGTGGGAGTTACGATCACCTCAGTGCTACGACAGTCGTAAGTCTATGTTAAAGTGTAGGAGTTACGATCACCTCAGTGCTACGACAGTCGTAAGTCTATGTTAAAGTCTGGGAGTTACGATCACCTCAGTGTTATGACAGTCGTAAGTCTATGTTAAAGTGTAGGAGTTACGATCACCTCAGTGCTACGACAGTCGTAAGTCTATGTTAAAGTCTGGGAGTTACGATCACCTCAGTGTTATGACAGTCGTAAGTCTATGATAACAACTTTTGCGTTTTCAATGATGGGCTGTGCAGCCTGTGATTTTAGCGGGACGTTAACTGTCCCATGTTAATAATTTACACGTAACCTTTGTATGGAAACATGACCTGGTGTGTGAAACAAGCATGCTCTTATAAACATTTGCCCCAGAACGACAGAGTCGTTTACGGCTTAGATGGCCCAGTAGTCTGAGTACACTGACTGGACAGGGTTACCTCCCTTGGCTGTTTAAGACTGTAACCACAAGCCAGTTTAAGTAAACTTAGGCTCAGTATTATTCGTTACACTGCTATACTGAGTCTAACAAAACCTAGTAGAAGGTCGCGTCAGCTAACCTTTGAACAACCTATGACCGTCCAATCAAACGCGAGACGGCCGAACGGATTTAACCAATCAGACAACGACTACTGGTTAGGGTTCGGCGGGACTTACAAAGCGGTTTTGGGATTTTCTCTTCCCGATCCTGATCGCTGACACTGATCTATCAACAAACGAACATCCGCATAAAACACAGATATTTGACATGCAGAAGGTACGCTTGTGGGTTTCTAAAGACATGGTTACTATTTGCTTATATTTTCGCAAGATGACATCCTTGAATATTGACAAAAACGCTATTTTCAGCGACTGTTTACTCATTGAGTGTATCACTCGGAAGCGATCGTGTGGAAAATAGCATTCGGAATCGTTCGAGTTTTTGAGGTAAAGGTTCAAACGGTATGTGCGAATGTTAACTTTCGCGATTTGGTAAGCTGTGTTCTGATTGGTCAGTCCAAAAGGTTAACTGACGCGACCTTCTACTAGGTTTTGTTAGACTCCAGTATAGCAGTGTAACGAATAATACTGAGCCTATGTTTACTTAGACTGTACCACAAGCGAGGTTTAACCGCTTTGAACAGCACCACCGTATTGATCCAGAAGCAGATTGTGTCTGTGTGAAAGAGTACTGACAAAAGCCCCAAAGATGCAACTGTTTAAAATGAACAAAGCTCTGATGTCATTCACATGAACATATCTGACAAATTTGAAAGTGTTTCCAAATGTCATTCTCAATTCTGAAATTATGCAGATCATGTTGGCCATTAAGCTGTGCTACTTTGTCCTGCGTTAATTCATATAAGCGATATGATAATAGATATAATAGATTTAACAGTTGTTAAAGCGTCCGCCCGACACGCTGAAGACCTGGGCTCGATTCCCCACATAGGTACAATGTGTGAAGCCTAATTCTAATGTCCCCTGCCATGATATTGCTAGAATATTGCTAAAAGCGGTGTGAAACCAAACTCACTCACTATAATTATAGTTTGTGCTTACCTGAAACATCACATCCACACTCAGTGCTTTAGTAAAAGTAGTAAAACTACTGTGGTAGAGAGGTAGCATTGAGAGAAAGAGAGAATGACACTATTGAGGAAGAATGCACGGAACCATTGAGAGAAGAGAGAATGGCACCATTGAGGAAGAATCCACGGAACCATTGAGAGAAAGAGAGAGTGACACCTTTGAGGAAGAATGCACGGAACCATTGAGAGAAAGAGAGAATGACACCATTGAGGAAGAATCCACGGAACCATTGAGAGAAAGAGAGAGTGACACCTTTGAGGGAAGAAATGCACGGAACCATTGAGAGAAAGAGAGAGTGACACCTTTGAGGAAGAATGCACGGAACCATTGAGAGAAAGGGAGAGTGACCCCGGTGAGGAATGATCCACGGAACCATTGAGAGAAAGAGAGAATGACACCATTGAGGAAGAATCCACGGAACCTTTGAGAGAAAGAGAGAGTGACACCTTTGAGGAAGAATGCACGGAACCATTGAGAGAAAGAGAGAATGACACCATTGAGGAAGAATCCACGGAACCATTGAGAGAAAGAGAGAGTGACACCTTTGAGGAAGAATGCTCGGAACCATTGAGAGAAAGAAAGAGTGACACCTTCGAGGAAGAATGCACGGAACCATTGAGAGAAGAGAGAGTGACACCATTGAGGAAGAATGCACGGAACCATTGAGAGAGAGAGAGAATGACACCATTGAGGAAGAATGCACGGAACCATTGAGAGAAAGAGAGAGTGACCCCATTGAGGAAGAATGTATGGAACCATTGAGAGAGAGAGAGAATGACACCATTGAGGAAGAATGCACGGAACCATTGAGAGAAAGAGAGTGACCCCATTGAGGAAGAATGTACGGAACCAATGAGAGAAAGAGAGAATGACACCATTGAGGAAGAATGCACGGAACCATTGAGAGAAAAGAGAGAGTGACCCCATTGAGGAAGAATGTACGGAGCCATTGAGAGAGAAAGAGAATGACACCATTGAGGAAGAATGCACGGAACCATTGAGAGAAAGAGAGTGACACCATTGAGGAAGGATGCACGGAACCATTTAGAGAGAAAGAGAGAATGACACCATTGAGGAAGAATGTACGGAACCATTGAGAGAAAGAGAGAATGACACCATTGAGGAAGAATGCACGGAACCATTGAGAGAAAGAGAGAATGACACCATTGAGGAAGAATGCACGGAACCATTGAGAGAAAGAGAGTGACCCCATTGAGGGAAGAATGTACGGAACCATTGAGAGAAAGAGAGAATGACACCTTTGAGGAAGAATGCACGGAACCATTGAGAGAAAGAGAGAATGACACTATTGAGAGGAAGAATGCACGGAACCATTGAGAGAAAGAGAGAGTGACCTTTGAGGAAGAATGCACGGAACCATTGAGAGAAAGAGAGAGACACCATTGAGGAAGATTGTACGGAACCATTGAGAGAAAGAGAGAATGACACCTTTGAGGGAAGAATGTACGGAACCATTGAGAGAAAAGAGAGTGACCCCATTGAGGAAGAAATGTACGGAACCATTGAGAGAAAGAGAGAATGACACCTTTGAGGAAGAATGTACGGAACCATTGAGAGAGAGAAAGTGACCCCATTGAGGAAGAATGTACGGAACCATTGAGAGAAAGAGAGAATGACACCATTGAGGAAGAAATGTACGGAACCATTGAGAGAAAGAGAGTGACCCCATTGAGGAAGAATGTACGGAACCATTGAGAGAAAGAGAATGACACCCATTGAGGAAGAATGCACGGAACCATTGAGAGAAAGAGAGTGACCCCATTGAGGAAGAATGCACGGAACCATTGAGAGAAAGAGAGTGACCCCATTGAGGAAGAATGTACGGAACCATTGAGAGAAAGAGAGAATGACACCATTGAGGAAGAATGTACGGAACCATTGAGAGAGAAAGAGAGAGTGACCCCATTGAGGAAGAATGTACGGAACCATTGAGAGAAAGAGAGAATGACACCATTGAGGAAGAAATGTACGGAACCATTGAGAGAAAAGAGAGTGACCCATTGAGGAAAGAATGTACGAACCATTGAGAGAAAGAGAGAATGACACCATTGAGGGAAGAATGCACGGAACCATTGGGGAGAAAGAGAGTGACCCCCATTGAGGGAAGAATGTACGGAACCATTGAGAGAAAGACAGAATGACACCTTTAAGGAAGAATGCACGGAACCATTGAGAGAGAGAGAGAGTGACCCCATTGAGGAAGAATGTACGGAACTATTGAGAGAAAGAGAATGACACCATTGAGGAAGAATGTACGGAACCATTGAGAGAAAGAGAGAGTGACACCATTGAGGGAAAATCCACGGAACCATTGAGAGAAAGAGAGTGACCCCATTGAGGAAGAATGTACGGAACCATTGAGAGAAAGAGAGTGACCCCATTGAGGAAGAATGCACGGAACCATTGAGAGAGAAGAGAGTGACCCCATTGAGGAAGGATGTACGGAACCATTGAGAGAAAAGAGAATGACACCATTGAGGAAGAATGTGCGGAACCATTGGGAGAAAGAGAATGACACTATTGAGGAAGAATGCACGCAACCATTGAGAGAAAGGAGAAAGTGACACCATTGGGAAGAATGCACGCAACCATTGAGGAGAAAGTAACTGTGATAACCGAGTTACTGAGTCAGAGTCAAATGCGTCGTAAGTATGAAATCCTGGAAGGGACATTGTCGCGTTCTCGCATTTGTCGCGTTGTCGCCCTCTCAAATACAAGCAAAATGAGGCAAAATTAAGCAGAGCACGACAATGCGACAACGTTTGGACGACAATGCGACAACGCGACATATTTTGACGTTTGGACGACAATGCGACAACGCGACATATTTTGACCTTGAAAATTGTCGCTATGTCGCATCGTCGCCCTTTGGAGGAATAGAAAAATATTATTCAAAAACGCGACATGCGACATCGCGACAATGCGACAAATGGGCGAAATGTCGCATTGTCGCATTGTCGCGCTTTAGTTAAGTTTGCCTCATTTTCCTTGTATTTGAGAGAGGGCGACAACGCGACTAATACGACAATGTCCCTCTCAGTTCCATACGTAAGAGCATTCACAGTTTATACGTTCCCTTATTACCTGTTGCCTTTTTTGGCACATCAAGTATATGTTACTACTGAGTCATAAGCTAACGCATTGCCTGGTGGAGCATGCCAAACATGATTATGACGGTGTCTAAAATCCCATTGTTCATGTTTGTTTTCGAGCTGAACAAAAAACACATGAGATCGATATCCTTTCATGAAGTGATGTCGAGGACTCTGTTGTAATCGTACCTTGATTAGTTTCCTGTATACACAGTCTCACGTTGTATGTACTTCCGGTGTTGACCGCCATTATAACAACCCGTCAAGTAGTGAGGATGCGTTGGAACCGTTGTTTCAGAGTCTCTCTGGGGACAGATATGTTGCCGTTTGTAATTTAGCTGATTGTGACTTTGACCAAGGGAGTTAATGCATTGCACTTGACAGCATTAACAATGCATGTAACGGGAATGTTGAGCGATCGGATAAGTGAGAAAAACATAGGCAGCTGGTCCAGGACTTTCAATAAATTATCAAATCAACACACTTAACTTATATATGTTTTGGACTATTTGTTGCTCAATATCATTATGGTCCACTCTGAAATCTGGGGACGCCACAATAGGTGGATGGGTCACAAGAACTTTCATCCACCAATCAACGTCGAGACTTCGAAATTCTGTATATCTGATTTCACATATCGAAAGCGATGCAAATCAGCCTATTTCAGATACTTCATGCTCCTGTTTTGAAATTTTGAGTCCCTTTCGGGATTCAGACCCACGCCCTCACCTAATCGCCAGCACGCCTAGAACGCTCAGTTGCAGCCACCACGGCTTCCACGAAAAAATGGAAATCGGACAAATGGTAGTCCTGGACTGTGGACTTTGTGTACCCTCTGATAAGTGCTAATTGGCACGTCCCACACGAATGAAACCAGAGAACCAAAAAGCGCTTTTGAGCAGTTTAACAGAACTGGAAATTGGCGCTATATAAATACTCATGCCAATAATGGTTGTCACCCCTCCCCCACTAACCCACACACCTCACACCCCACCACACCCCTCTCCAATTAAAACATTAAAGGGGTGACAACCGATATTGGCATGAGTATATACATTTATTATTTATTATATTAATATGTATTTTAAAATGCCTAAATAATGAACCCTTAGTTAAACGTCTGACCTTCGAAGTGAACATCATGATGACCTTGCCAGTGAGATAAATCACTTTATATTGATGACGTGGTGGTACATCAT
The DNA here is from genome assembly GCF_003918875.1 of Haliotis rubra. Lineage (NCBI taxonomy): Eukaryota > Metazoa > Mollusca > Gastropoda > Lepetellida > Haliotidae > Haliotis > Haliotis rubra. Next base: position 526,168 of record NW_025766370.1, on the reverse strand, counting down.
CAACAATTTTGATTTACCTTTACAGAATCTTCGTGAACAAGGAGCAATAACCGTACGCGGGAGGCTAGTCCGGTGAGTGTAAACATCTTAGATGTCTGTTCGAGAGAAAATGGGCAGAACACTTTTTATTTCCCTTGCTTCAAACTATACGTTTACTCAGAGATAAAGGAGTCATTGTTTACCATGTTTATCCTTCATAGGATTTTAGGACGTGTCCATGTTTTTGTTTGTTTTTTTAAACCGAAACCCTAATATCTTTTGTGGATCACTAATGTTGTGGGGGCTCCTCGTCTTTTAAAATTAATGTAAAAGGCAACTAACTGGATCAGGTGGTCAGGCTCGTTGATATAATCCCAGTTGCGTAGATCGATGTTAATGATGTTGATCACTGGATTGTCTGGTCCAGATTGCCGACATGTAGTGCGGCGTCACACATCAAACAAACAAACAAACAAGCCAGGAATTAATGTTTTAATGTGTATTGACTTCTTTATACATTGTTTCTAAGGGTAACTGGGGTTTGTTTTGACGTTTTTTTCAGACGTTTTGCCATATATGGACCTGACTGATACAATAGCAACTGATACAATCACTATGGCAACAGTCGATGAAAACATCACCTTACACACCAATGTGACAACGCCTATGTATCCAGCAGAATATTACAGGTTAACAGAAATAGTTGACTTTCTTAACACATACTACATTTTGGATTATATTTGCGTTTGGATTTCCCGGAAATACGTTAAGTTTGCTTGTCATCAATAGAATGTCGAAGACAGGATTGACAACGTCGTTATTTTATGCAGCCGTGCTGTCTTCTGTCGACAACATCACCATCATCTTAAAGATCATAGAAAACCAGACCAGACAGATGAAAATGACGATCGATGAAACCGGATGTCAGTTTTGTTTTCTTTGGTCTGACATGCGCAGCATCAGCCAACTGGATTCTGATGGTAATATCAGCAGAACGTTTTACGGCGGTTGTGTTCCCGTTGAAGGTGGTGTTGGTGTGGTCGTTGAAGCGGGCAGTTGTCATCATAGTCGGCGTCGTCGCGTTCCTCTGCTTCATCCACAGCCACATCTTCATCACCGTCACTCATTACCGATATTACACGTGTACAGTCAAAGAACAGTTCCACAAATACCTCATGATCTGGTTCTTCATCAGTGCCTCCGTTTTCGCCTTGATTCCTGCTGGGGTCTTATTTGTATTGAACACAGTCACTGTTCTGATCATGCGCAAATCCACAACAAAACGTAAAGTAATGACATCGGCATATGGCCAAGTTCATCGCATCGTTCGACGTCAGGAACGACATATGACCGTCATGCTCGTCGCTCTGGCCATCGGCTTCCTAGTCCTCAACATACCACGCTGCGTGTACGTCATCACCTTCAACTACGTCTGTGCGGGAGACGATGACGTTATGTGTAATATAAAGAAAATTGTTTTTCGACGTTTTGACGACACAAATCGCGGACTCGAACCATGCCGTCAATTTCTACCTCTACTTAATGGCGGGGAGGAAGTTTCGAGATCATTGCATGAAGGTATTACGATGCCGAAGACCAACATTCTTGCGAATGCCCTCCCAGGCGTCCGAACTCCCCTTCACAGAGTCAAGCTAATGTTGTCATGGGGTATCGTTCACAAATTCATTGTTATATTTATATCACTGTAACTTGACTACGATTCCCTACGCCTATTGCCAGGGACTCACTTTAAATGCAGGCGTAATCTCGTCTCTTAATGTTAGGTTGCACGGTAAATTTCAACCGAAATGGACTGCTATCATGGTGTAGTGGATGGTGCTCCAGCCAGGTGAGAGGAAGGTCGGTGGTTTGATCCCATGTCTTTTCCTTCCTAAGAAGAGATCTAATCAGATGGTACTGTCAAACAGCGCTGTGTCGAAGTTGAGGATGCACACATACTAGCTATCCTAGGATCAACGCAAACGCGAAATGATGACTAAAGACGGATCCATATTTTACTTCGAGACAACCGGGAGTTCGACACGACGGTTATTTGCCTGTTGTTTTCCTCTATGGCGTTCGGGGATGAAATAAGGACTGACGTCAGAGTTTGTCATCCATGTTCATGGCAGTCATAGGTCCGACGTAAGCGTGAAATGATGACTAAGAATGAATACCCATGAATTTGTTTGTTGTCTCACTCAGCAATATTCCAGCTATATGGCAGTCAGTAAATACTCGAGTCTGGACCAGACAATCCAGTGATTAACAGCATGGGCATCGATCTATGCAATTGGGATATGATGACATGTGTCAACCAGAGTCAGCGAGCGTGACTACCCGATCCCGTTAGTCACCTCTAACGACAAGCATGAGTTACTGAAGATCAGTTCTAACCCGGATCTTCACGGGTTTAAAAAGTGCACTACAAAATATGATTTCATGTGTACACTCGTTCATGCCTGCTGTTAGATGTGGTCCAACAAACAGACTTTTATACATCATGATCATTAGATTTTCAGTTCAAAAGTAACGAGTGCACCTTCATCATATTGAATAACACAGTACACAGTTAAACAACAAACAAGTTGAAACAACGTTTCCTATTCTCGCGGTAAATACGTTTTCTGCCGAAATCGCCGATGCGTGACACTTAGCGGTTGTTTACATCACCGACTGGTAACTAGGGAGTGGACAAGTCGGTGAATAATCAAAATCTTGCAGTGTCACGAATATTTGGGGTTTATACCAATTGGACATATCATTACTTTTTCCGCCCTTTCCGGCAGGATGACTCTTACATACACTCAATAACGTTAATTTTAATGGGTGAATAAGAAGTCTCATTTCGTCAATGGCGGATGGCATTGTTTATCACCGGGCTCACGAGTGGTAATTCACCTGATGGATCTGGCAGCTGATAGATGTAGATGTTGAGGGAGAAGGCCCTTCTTAAAACAACAAGCATTCATACGATAAGAATTGTTTATGTTATTTTTCAGCCGATATCCGTAAGTACCGCGAGAATAGGAAACGCCTTCCTTCGTAGTTTAATTGAATGGTACAATCAAACAAATTGGTTACTTAATGTTTAATGGATGAAAGGTCTGAACCAATCAACATTTTCATTGAAAAATCTGCTGCATGAACTTTGTTGTAAACTTACAGGAAATAATTTCCTGTCGCTCGTGTTCATCGTCACCCTCGAACCCTTCCGTTACCTCCCGAGACGACGTGCTATTTCAAGCCAAGCCATGGAGATTCTAAATTTGTGTGGTATATTTATCAAAGTTGTTTTGCTCAAATAGTAATAGTTGATTTGTTGTTGTTGTTTGCTTTGTACGTTTATGTGGATAGTTCAGTAACCATTAGCACATTCTGATATGTGTGTCGGACTTGATCGCCTGACATTGGTCGGGTACCCGGGGTCATAGGTCAATACACAATAGCGCTGCCCACAAAGTGAATCCAAGATGGTGGCTTACTTTGATATTTTCTCAATATATGGCGATTTAGTATCACTTGCAACTCAGTTGTGTCACTGTGGTATATTGTAGATAAAATGAATATTAAATATGTGCAATTATATTGCGCCAGCTTCCATACCCAAGGTGTATGTTCAAAGCGGTAACGTTAGAGAATATAGATATTTGAACCATGTTTCCAAGGTAGGATTTTTTGACACAGGTGCTCGTAATCATCCACGAATTCTGATGGACTTGTCGTAATTTCGCACCTCAGATTGACCGACATGGAGAAACCACCCCATCAAAGATGCCGGTCTTTTCATGATAGAAATACAAAGATGTGGTACGTTTAAAAGCAGAACATTCTGAGAATAAAATTATTCTTACTTACCATCCACATTGTCAATCATTCCTATTTTTTGAAAAAAGGTATTAACAGCGTTGACTTTGACTTTGGTCAATGCTGAAGTACGGACAAAAAGACACACTCTAACTCAAAATCTTTGTGTATTTACACGGGACCCACACTCTGCAATTTTCAAGCTAAATAACGGTGGTCTGTAAAGAGACTTGAATAAATCTAGTGATTAACATCACGAGCATAGATCTAAAGCAGTTCAGCTAGAATGTCATTTATATAACAAGTGAAAGAACTTGACCATCCCGCAAACTCGACATTTATCACCATTCGACACTTTCCTAAAGTGTATTCGGTTTGTCCCGGAATAACACGAGTTGGTCACGAATGGTAAATCGCAGCCAGGAGAAGCGTAAGGGCTGTTAATCAACTCAAACCCGCGTCTTCTACCCGGGGTCCCTCTAACTGTAAAGATAAACAACCGTCACATTCAGTTTTTGTTTGTTTATGTTTTCTTATTGTTTTACTCAGCCGCACTCAGCAATATTACAGCTATATGGCGGCGGTCTGTAAATAATAGAGTCTGGACCAGACAATCCAGTGAGTGAGTTTAGTTTTACGCCGCACTCAGCAATATTCCATCTATATGACGGCGGTCTGTAAATAATAGAGTCTGTACCAGACAATCCAGTGAGTGAGTGAGTGAGTTTAGTTTAAAGCCACACTCAGCAATATTCCATCTATATGACAGCGGTCTGTAAGTAATCGAGTCTGGACCAGACAATCGAATGATCAGCATCATGAACATCCGTCCACGCAATTGGGAACCAATGACATGTGTCCACCACGTCAACGGTCTTGACACCCTATCACGTTAGTCGCCACTTACGACAAGCATGGGTTGCTGGAGACCATTTCTAACCCGGATGTTCACGGGTATGGGTACACATGTTGTATCTCAGTGGTCAAGTGCCATAAAATCTGTATTAGTCTGACTGGCACAACCATGCACGGTGTTGACTTCCGGTTTCGATTTGCGCTCCAGCAAGTTGTCATACACATAGAGAAAGGTATCGCAACAGTCCATCTTTCTCCAGAGTACCAACCTGTTCCCACTAACCATATCAGAGGAACTTATCAAAATCTCAATTTAACTTTACTTGCTGACCCTCAAGGAATAATTACTCGGCAAATCTAAAGACAAGAAGAACGAAAACTGTAGTTTATTCTGAGAAACAAACATTGCAAAACATTGGCGTTTTGTTGAGCGAATCTCTATGGTGTATGGGGACTGTGAGGTAGCCTGGTGGTTAAAGCGTTGGCTCGTCGCGCCGACGACCCGGGTTCGAATCCCCACAAGGTTACAATGTGTGAAACCCATTTCTGGTGTTCCCCGCCGTGATGTTGCTGGAATATTGTTAAAAGCGGCGTAAAACCAAACTCAGTCAGTCAGTCTATGGTGTATGTCGTTAACAAATACGGACATTTCATAATTCCAGCATACAATCCTCAGGAAAGTACATGAGTATCAATAACCGACCATAATGTCGATATCTAGTGTACCTTCCGCCAACTGCAATAACCCCTCGGTCCTCCTCATTGACTGTATCAGAGGTTGAATTTGCGTTCCATTCTTTATGGAGGCTTGTTTCAATATAGCATGATGATTGTACTGGAGAATCTCTGTGGCGTATTCTGCTACCGAGATTGTCGCAGACGTGTTCTATGGTATCAAGATCTGGACCTCCTGGCGGGGCCACGGTACGGCTGCCACCGCCCTGACGTAAGACAGCATTAACTGTACGTGCATGATGTGGTACAGCGATATGCCATTGTCCATACAGATTTTAAGTGATCGTGACAAGGTCAAGTTTATAGCCATGCGAGAGCTCCCCAACCTGAATGTATATCACCACCTCTCTTGAAAGCAATCAAACGAATTGCCCCTTCGGAAGACACACACGCTTCTCTTCACTAGAACTGACTGACTGACTGAGTTTAGTTTTACGTCGCTTTTAGCAATATTCCAGCAATATCACGGCGGGGACACCAGAAATGGCTTCTCACTAGAAGTTGTCACTGTCCACTGATAGTCAATGAATGATAACAAACATCTCTTGCATCTCTTCTAGGAGTCTATTATAACATCTCTTGCATCTCTTCTAGGAGTCTGTTATAACATCTCTTGCATCTCTTCTAGGAGTCTGTTATAACATCTCTTGCATCTCTTCTAGGAGTCTGTTATAACATCTCTTGCATCTCTTCTAGGAGTCTGTTCGTCACGCCGATGACCCGGGTTCGAATCCCCACATGGGTACAATGAGTGAAGCCCATTTCTGGTGTCCCTCGCCGTGATATTGCTAGAATATTGCTAAAAGCGGCGTAAAACCAAACTCAGTCAGTTCTAGGAGTCTGTTATAAGGTGAAAAATGCATCCGTTATACAAGAAACGTATCCACAAATCCATTATTGAGGAATAACGGTCATTTCGTCATAGAATCAATGCTATTACTGCTTGGTAATAAACTAAAGGATAGAGAACATGATAACTGTCAGTAACAGGACAGAAAGAATATTAAAGTAGCCATTAACGGTGAATTATCGAGGAGTAGTTGACAGTGATTCCCGATCACGAGTACGACATGAGACGATGGAATGATGTAACTTTAAACGAATCAGAGGGATTGTATCTGGTCATGTGACAAAGGGTGGAGCAGGCTCGAACACCTTAAAAAGATGGGTTAACACTAGAAAGTGGTGGGGGTTGCAGAGTCAGCAGAACGTTCGCATCGCGATCGATCAGTTCCATATCTGGTGAAGAGCTTGCCCTATCCTGTCCAGACCACGTCACCTTGTAATGTCGACAGAGATCGAGTAAACCCACGTGAGTATAAAACTTGGTGCTGACTTATTTCTGGTATGGCAGAGTGCCAGTACATGAATGAAATGTGGTTACTGAGGGGTTACAGTCGTCTGACCTCTCACTCCTAGACTTAACATTCCCCATGGACCAAGCGAGTGTGTAGCTTGAGCTTACATCACCCCCTGACAATGATAATAGTGATGATACCTGGAGTTGGCGAAAAGACAATATATGTTTGCTACTTTGTAATAGTACTGAAATCAGTTGTTGTCCGCTTTCTGTGGAAAGGAAGTTTTATCAGTTTTATAGACATTTGGTACCTTGTCACCCAATGTGTTTTTAAGATATTTAACACTCATATTCAACCAATTTTATTATATGGATCTGAAATATAGGGTTTCCAGCGTTTCGATTGTATAGAGAGAGTTAAGCTTTTAGCCTGTAAACAGTACCTCAATGTAAGCCCACACACCTAACTCCATTTCATATTGTGAATGTGGCAGATTCCCTTTGTATATTGATTCTCAAATAAGATGTTTAAACTATTGGTTTAAGATTCTAAATATGCATGAATAACGTCTGCCAATATTAGCCTTTAAATCTGAAAATATATGCTTGGACAACTGATATAAGAAATGTATTATGTTCTCACGGTTTCAGTTTCATATGGTTGTCTTAGACAAATGGCGATGTGAACAGGTTTACTCATGGATTTCCTGTTAGATCAAAAGATATGTTTAATCAAGAATGGAAAACCACCTTAGATTCAAGCTCACGATATGAATATTACAGGATCTTTAAAACGTTACTCCAGCCAGAAATAAATATTTATTAAGAACAATGTTCGTAAACTATCGTTTAGATTTAATGATTACTGAGTGTAGAAAACCTCTGTCGAGAATGAAAATCGATATTGTTCTTTATGTAACGTAGGAATAGAAATGAAATTAATTTTTCACTGATATGTCCTTGTTATCACGAATTAAGACAGAAGTGTACACCAGACCATTTTTCTTACCAAATCAACCCCTGTATGCATATATATCTTTGTTGCAAACTATTAATGACAATATTATTGTTTAATTGTTTTTGTATATAAAACATGCATTAGCAAAAAGATCTTCTCAAAAACGAATGGTATTCCCTTAAATATCTATGTAAATATAAAAACATGTTCCCATACCACTGTAACTGTCGTGTACGTAGGCCGGGGGCCTTTCATACAATAAACATCTGGTCACTTTGACGCGATAAAACGTAAGTGTTATGAATTTTTCATCCCTGGGACATTTAGAGTTGAATCAGTTGCTGATGGACATTTCATCACATGGAAACACAATGCCATTTACAAAGAGATCAAATGTAACCTATGTTATATTTCGGATCACACTTTTAGTTAGGTTGAGACCCATCCAGGATTCGAACCGTCACTCTGAGAGCCAGACACCTAATCGCCAGCACACAAAGTCAGCGATCTTACCCACTCAGCCTCGTGGAGCCGTGCCAAATTACAAAGAACGTGATCTAGACTGCCTGATGTCCGACACCCAATTTTGTGGAAGTTGCGGTGGCTGAGTGTGGGTTAGATGGCTCTATAATAAGCCAATCCTTGATTACTACGTGTGGTTCTGATGTCCTGTCATGAGTCTCAGAAACACAACTGGCGCCCATTGCATACTGTTGGAATGGACGTCAAACTCAACTCACCCAAGCATTGACATACTGCAGGTCTTTCGGGTTTTCTCAGCAGCAATTTCAGATGAGTGTTGGTTTCGTTTCTCATTCCAAACCTATATTTACATTACATCTTCTTAATTACGAGCAACTGGACAATTAACTTGGGACATAATTCTGGCAAGCATCACACATTAAACTCTGCAAAATTACAACCGTCTGGACAAGAACATGTATGTAGGACCTCGTGTAATATATAATTACAACCGTCTGGACAAGTACATGTACGTAGGCCCTCGTGTAACATATAATTTGTCACGAACAGCTTTAACAAGCATACAAACAGGATAGATTTTTCGAAACGGAGGATACCTGCGCAACTACGAAAGGTGGTTTTATAAAGGATCGCAGATTAAGGTGGTGTCATACTATAAATATCTCGGATTGATCTTTACACCCAAAGCAATATGGACTCGAGCTACAACAACTTTAGCTCAGCAAGCCGAGAAAGTGTGTCAGGTAATCTACAAACTACATTATTGTTATATGGGTTGGACAGTTTAAATCGTACATCATGGGCTTCAAAGGTTAAACAGATATGATTTCAATATGGATTTGGATACACGTGGATCATGCAGGACTTCGGAAATAAAACACTCTTTCTATCAGAAATAAAACAACGTATCGTCGACGTAGATATTCAACAATGGCAAGCAGACATTAAAAACAACTCTAAACTATCCTCATATGCTACCTACAAATCAGTTTTAAATGTCGAACACTATCTAACTCATATCAACCTAAGAATATACCGTCAAGCTTTATCAAGATTTAGATGCGGATGCCACAATTTAAGGATTGAACTTGGACGAAGAATCGGAATAGATGTAGAAAGCAGATTATGTACACACTGCAGCCGCTACGGAATAGATGTAGTTGAAAATGAATTTCATTTCTTACTTGTATGCAAAGCATTTTCAAATTTACGAAAATCATATATTCACCCTGCATACCATGAACATCCCTCTGTTGCAGCATTTGTCAATCTTATCAATTCCACATGTCCTCAAACATTGCTAAATCTAAGTAAGTATGTATTCTTAGCATTTAAACTTTACCCATCGGTACACCAATAATGTTATTATCATGCATTGTGTATTACTGTAGTACCTTGTGAAATTTATTCATCGTTTATATATTGATGTATAACAAATATGTGTACATGCCGTTAATGTACGTCCTATGGGCCTGTGGCCTTTGACTTGAATGAATAAACAATACAAACAGTGATCAACAGCATGAACATCAATATACGCAATTGGGATACGATGACATGTGTCAACCAAGTCAGCGAGCCTGACCACCCGATCCCGTTAGTCGCCTTTTACGACAAGCATAGGTTACTGAAGATCAATTCTAACACGGATCTTCACGCGTCAAGCTTCAAGTAGCAGTGTTGAGGCTGGGATCTGAGAGGGGGACATGTTTGGACGAGAGTGAGTGAGTGGGTGAATGAGCAAAGGTTAGATTACTTCTTGTCTACCTAACATTTGTTACATTTGACCACTTTGTAAATTGGTTTGTGTGTTTTACGCCGCACTCAGCAATCTTCCAGCTATGTAGCAGCGGTCTGTAAATCATTGAGTCTAGACCAGACAATCCAGTGATCAACAGCACCGATCTACGCAATCGGGTTCGATGACATGTGTCAACTAAGTCAGCGAGCCTGACCACCGATCCCCGTTAGTCGCCTCTTACGACGAGCATGATGCATGATGCAACACTAGACAGATACACATCACTTTATTTCAGTGTGTTCCCTATTTAATTCAAGAAGTATGTACAAAACTTTCATACTATGTAAGGGGTGGTGGGGTAGTCCAGTGGTTAAAGCGTTGGCTCGTCACGCCGAAGACCCGGGTGCGAATCCCCACGTGTACAATGGGTGTCCTCCCATTACGCAGACAGCCAGTTCGCAGACACCTTAAAACAACAACATTTACGGTTCAATGAACAGATTAGCAACCACCTGTTACCTACACATTATAATGGAATAGTCCACATAAAAACACAAGAAAAAAATCTAATATTTATTTGATAACAAGAATATAATATTTTATAAGAATATAATAGCTTCAAGTAGATATATCCTTTACATAGCAAAACTTTTATCTGTATTTATAGATCTAATTTATGCTTAGTTATAGCAAGTCCATTAAAGTTTGTGTCTTGTTAGACCAAGTTTTATGAGGTTGGCCACCGCATCTAGGAACTGAAGAGGAGTTTTCTCGCCGCGACTCAGTGTGTCTTTGAGCCTCAGGATCCTGTTGTCGATCTCTCTGTAGACTCGCTTGCGACTTGGAGGAGCAGCCCCAAAGTCGAGGGTTGTCTCAGCTTGGCTCTGTCAGCCATCTTGATCCTCCAAATTACTTCCACAAAGCGAATTATATTGGGGGTGGTGGTGTGGAAGGGATCTGTTCGTCCGACTATGAAAACCTTCCAAGTTGTTGTTGGTCCTTGGTCCTACAGTGTTGTGATGGTTCCAAAGTGACAGTGGGAATCGGGCGTCATAGTCCACCCATGTGACGACCATGTAATCCTTGAAGTCCCTCAATGCGGTCAGAGGCTGGGGAGGAGTCCATGGCATCAATCCAGGTGTCTAGAACCTGATCTTGAGGTAATAAGGCAAGGGCAGCTGCTCTCCTGATGAACTCTCCTTTACTGCTGGATCCTCCTTGTATGCAACTGTGAGACCTAGATCTTGTGTCTTCCTCCACAGGGCTTGGGAGAAGTGGAAGAAGCATCCCTTGGTCTCGTGCATTAGGAATTTCCGTCCCGATGGCTCGGATGGTGCACGCCCAAAATCTGTCTGTATTTTTGCTGGGGCCAGGGGACGATTCAGCTCCTCCATCACCTTCTCCTTGAGGAGGCGGAACAGTCTAACGTAGGTGGTGGTTTGACGATCAGGCAGAAGGGCAAAGACTAAGGCGTATGACACAGAGTTGCAACGGGCATGAATTATGTAAACCTGATCCCAAAGCTCAGGGAAGGCGGTGAAAGTTCCATCCATGTAGATGGTATCGGCTGTCTGCAGCACCTGGACCTGTTCAGTGGTAGAGAACACCAGAATCTTATCTTGTTCTCCATCACAAAGAAGAAGAAAACGACGTCCATCACTTGTCTCTGTCTGACCTTATTTCTGGTGTAAACATAACCATCCAGAAGAATATGAGGGGCCCCTCTCTGTGACATCAGATGTTCCACTCTCCAGCCATATTGATAACGAACAGATATGTTTTGCAACATTTTATATATTTGTTGAGTCAAATTTCAAATTAGTCTATTGATAAAATTAATTAATTAATCCTTGTTTTAAACAACAGGTTTAAAAGTCTCTTAAGATCTTTCCTCATACAAAGATCAATTGATACTAAAACAAAGTGAGAAGAGAAGACAGATTATCATTAAACGGCTACCAAGTTCTGTATAAACACAGTGACAAACCTCTATTCGATAGTAATTGATAGTAAAACAATTTCGAGAAGAGAAAACAGATTATCATTTAATCACAACAAAGTTTTATTTACACACAACCAAACCAAGCTTCTCAATAACGAACCTGTTACAAGCTCAGCCTCCTCCACTCACTAGACAGTGGACTGTTCCATTATACCCGTAGGTGTTACCCTAATTAACCTTCTTGCTCAGTGTCTGCCAACTGGGTGTCTGTCAAATGGGTGTCTGTCAAATGGGAGATAACCGTTCCCCGCCGTGATATTGCTGGAATATTGCTAAAAGCGGCGTAAAGCCAAACTCGGTCAGTCAGTCATACTATGTGAGAACATGTAGCAAGCCAGGACCATGGGCATATGTAACACACTTAACCATCCAAAACATCTTAAACTGCCACAGGAGATATCACTAGACTAAGGCGTGGTCTATGTATATATATAATTTTCGTAGAAAAAAACATAATTCCTTTCAAATTGAAAAGGATCATCAGTGGGTTGGGAGATTCAGAACCTGAGGAAATCTAGCTTTGCTTTATTTATGGATTTCGCATTGCAGAAAGGGCTGGGCAGAAGGACAAATAATGTGGTTCAGAAACTATGAGACAGACTAAAGATATCACTTGGATGATCACCTGTGAAGATCGGGGTTAGAATATTGATCTTCAGTAGCCCTTGCTTGTCGTAAGAGGCGACTAACGGGATCGGTGGTCAGGCTCGCTGACTTGGTTGACACACGTCATCGTATCCCAGTTACGTAGATCAATGCTCATGCTGTTGACCACTGGATTGTCTGGATCAGATTCGGCTATTTACAGACCACCGCCATATAGGTGGAATATTGCTGTGTGCAGCGTTAAACAAACCAACAAAACAAAGCATACCACGTGACAACATTTAAAAGCCTGGACCCCTTGCACAAAGCGATCTTAGTGCTACAATGATTGTAACTCCCATTCTCCAACATAGGCTTAAGATAGTCGTAGCGTTAAGATCGCTTTGTGCAAGTGGGCACAGGACCATAAGCATCCCAAACATCCAAAGCAGCCACAGGAGATACCATTAGACTTATGCTTGGTCTCTGAATATAATTTTGATAGAAAGAAATACTAATAAATTGAAAAGAATCACCAGTGAGATGTGAGATTCAGAACGCAAGGAAATCTAGATTTGCTTTATTTTGGGCATTAGCATTGCAGAAGGGCTGGGCGGAAGGAATAGTAATCCTGATAAGGGACTGTGAGACACACTAGAGATTTCACTTGGAAGATCAAGTGGCTGCAATGAAATACCCTTACAATGTTGTGCAGATCATTGAGTTGACACAGTTACCATGATCAGGAGACTCTATAAGGGTGGTCACTCCTCTCGAAAGCTCCTAAGCTATGCCTCGGCTCGTCACGTGACCAGTGCAGCCAATATGGCGGCAGCGTAGTTTTTTAAGATTGAGTCCGGTTTATTTTCAACAGCTGATTACATACGCTGAGTGTTGTGACAACTGAAAACCTACATGTAGAAGATAAGTTACCTATTCTGTCACTTCATTTTTTAAGTCAAATACTTGTTATCAGTGTCAGTATAAGTACAGTAGCTTTGTAGTAAAGTTTCAAGTGGGCATGTTGTAGCTCACTGGCTTCAATTCTCAGTACACAGCGAAGAAAGACTAAATTATATCGCTAAAAACTTCTTTCACATATTCGTTTAATTTTCAGAAGGGAAATATACCTTTAGTTAAAAGGTGTTTTACAAGTAATAGTGATATTATAACTAAAAAAAAATTTGTTAGGGTGTATTTGAGGTGTGTGAAAAATATGACATATCGCCGATCTGCCATTGAAATACTACAGGGCGTTGTTTGAGTGTTTTCTAGTTAGTGTTCAAAACATCTTTCACATACACCTTCAATTTTTATGAGGGGAATATACCATCAGGTGAAAGGTGTTTGCAAGTAATAGTGATAGTTTTATAATTAAATTTTTTTTTAGGGTGTATTTGAGGTGTGTGAAAATATGACATATCGCCGATCTGCCATTGAAATACTACAGGGCGTTGTTTGAGTGTTTCTAGTTAGTGTTCAAAAACATCTTTCACATACACCTTCAATTTTATGAGGGGAATATACCATCAGGTGAAAGGTGTTTTGCAAGTAATAGTAATGGTTTTATAATTCAAAAAATTGTGTTAGTGTGTATTTGAGGTGTGTGAAAAATATGACATATCGCCGATCTGCCATTGAAATACTACAGGGCGTTGTTTGAGTGTTTCTAGTTATTGTTCTAAAACATCTTTCACATACACCTTTAATTTTTATGAGGGGAAGATACCATCAGGTGAAAGTTTTTGCAAGTAATAGTGATAGTTTTAATTTTTTTGTTTTTGTTAGTGTGTATTTGAGGGTGTGTGAAAAAATATGACATATCGCCGATCTGTTCTGATACGCCATTGGTGCTTGTGATGCTTGAGTGTTATAGTTCTAAAACTTCTTTCTTTCTTGTTGATCTTAGTATTTGACAAAACTGGAAAGGTGTTTGCAAGGCTTTGTGATAGTTCTAAACTTTCTGTTCTTGAGGGGTCTGTGACAGTGTCAGTTACCATTCTGTCAATGCCCATGTCATTCCACACATGCAATAAGATATCTGAATTAGTTACTAATGTAAAAATGTCTCAAAGTAATTTTTTTTTGAAAAGGACGGCTGATGTTAACATGTGTTCTACCGATAGTTTTGAGTTCTTTATCATGTTTGGGGAGGGATGGCCGTGGTGTATCATTTATTCTTTCATTCATTCACATATGTTCTTTTCTTTTGTTCTTTTCTTAATTTCTTTCATTCATTCACATAAAATTCTTGCTCTTAATTCATTCATTCATTCATTGTAAAATTCCGACCTATACAATACACTGGCTGAAGTACTGTTAAACGCAGCCGAAGTTGCGCTGGGACCGAACCAAGTCACTGTGTGCGTTGGAGCATGACGAGGCAATAACGTTAATTAGTACAAATGGTAAAGAAAGCAAGCGAGTGACTCTATCCCTGTTGTAGAGTATCCCTGCCATGATGTACAATCAATTGAAACCACCGTCTCTGCCACTAAAGGTGTTAGCTGCACTGTGTACATTCAAACCACAAGTTATTATAATACAACCTCAAAAAGAAGGAAGAATGATTTTTTATGATAAAAGAATCTCATCCTCGTGTCTTTTGATATCAAACACATCAACACAAGTAGATAAAAGTTTACACCTGGTCAGCAAGTCCAGACTTTCCATATCTACTGATATATGCGAATCTGTGTTTCAATGTGTAGAGTGAGTAAGCTGGGTTTTAAACCACTTTTACATATATTCCAGCTATATCACAGTGAGATGAGAAACAGATTTCACACATTCGGCTGTCTATGTAAACTTGGGCTCAGTATTATTCGTTACACTGGAGTCTAACAAACCCAAGTAGAATGTCGCGTTTGCTTACCTTTTCAATTGACCAATCAGAACACAGCTTACCAAGTCGCGACATTGACATTCGCACATACTTTTGAACTTTTACCTCCAAAACGTTTGCACGCGAACGATTCCGAATGCTATTTTCCGTACGACCGCTTCCGAGTGATGCACATGGAGCACGCCACAACAGCGAGTAAACAGTCGCTGAAAATAGCGTTTTTTGTCAATATTCAAGGAGTGAGTGAGTTGGCATTTTCTCCGCTTTTAGCAATATTCCAGCAAATTACGGTTGGGGACACCGGAAATGGGCTTCACATTGGTCAATAGTCAAGCATGTCAGCTTGCGGAAATATTAGCTATGGTAACCATGTCATCAGAAAGCCCTAGGCGTATATACTGCAGGTCAAATATCTGTGTTTTACGTGGATTTTCGTTTGTTGAGAGATCAGTGTCGGTGACCGGTGAATGTTGGAAGTCCCGCCGAACCATAAACAGTAGCCGTTGTCTGATGGGTTAAATCCGTTCGGCCATCTCGCATTTAATTGGACGGTCATAGGGCTCAAAGGTTAGCTGACGAGACCTTCTACTAGGGTTTGTTAGACTCAGCAGTGTAACGAACAATACCGAACCTAAGTTTACTTAGCCTGCACATACGGAGAATTGAACCAAGTCTTTAGCCTGACAAGCAAGACTTCAACCACTCAGCTACCTGCCCACAGTGTAGGGTAAGTGATAAATAACAGAGTAAACTTTCATTAAAACGAGAAAAATGAAACTTGGTGCATTTTCAACCAAGTTCATTAAGACACAGAGAACTGGCTTCCTACCTTGTCAGGTAAAGTCACCAATCATGGTGGCCACCTTCTTCATACTTACTCACTATGGAATACATGGTTACTGAATAACATTTTTCAAAAGACAGTATTATCATGCATTAATGGGGTTGTGGGGTAGCCTAGTGGTTAAAGCGTTCATCATGCCAAAGACCGGGTTCAGTTCCCCACGTGGGACATAAATGTGTGAATCCCATTTCTGGTTGCCCCCATGATATTGTGGGAATATTGCTAAAAGCGCCTAAAACCATACTCACTCACTCATGAACTGATGAAGGATACATCATCCCCAAATACAACTAAAAAATTTAAAGCACTTTCGGTACATGATATATTTTTTATTCCCACATAGCTGTGTGACATTTGCAAAAATACATCAACTAATATCATGAATTTTTCAAAAAGTCTCTTTGCTCTCTAACACAATCAAGATGCAGGAGTTGAGATTTGGGCTGTTTTGAAGACAGCTTGCCAGCTTGAGGAAATCCCATAGAGAAGAAGGTGTAACACCTTTCTGCTGTGGCCAAACCCAAATGCATAGGTATGGTGGAAAGAAACCTTGAAACCTAAATAAAATCTGGGATTGAACCCACTACAACAGGATCCTAGCATCCCTAAGGGACATAACTGTAAATAGCAGTGCCGAGTCAACTTGGCCACCTGCATCACAACATATTATGCCTACCGGTAAATGGCCATGTTATTTCATCATACATGCAGGTACATATTTGTTTCCATTAATAACAGTATTATAGTGTAAAAATGACTATTGTGAAATCAAATTAACAAAATACAAACATAAAAAATTACAATATATCTGATATCGATATTATTGTTTAAGACCCTGAATTCACAATAGCCTTCTTCTTTACAACTCCACAAAAGAATTTGTGTTTCCTAAGCTCTTCTTTGTCAATTTTCAAGGCACCTGAAGTGCTTATTACATCAAATAGACATTATGAAACAAAACTCGTATGACACATATGTGATGTACAAGGTTGACCTCTGTCATATAGGGTTGATCCCGATTCGAGCACTTGATTGGATAATCATGGTCACTACACCTAGTCACTCTTTCTCAAACCAGTTTCAGGTCGTGGACACAAGACAAAACAATACAGGAAAGACAAGACTTTATGGTTGATCAACTTCTTTATTGTGCAATAGCAACGTTTTGGTAGAGATAACCATGAAAGCGGTGCGAATATCTCTACCAAACGCATAAGCTATTGTACAATAAAAGTTGATCATCCATAAAACCTGTCATTCCTATTACTTACAACATCTAGAATGCCTCTCAAACAGTTCAAAATAATTACACGCATAAAAATTCTACTTAAAATGTGGGTAAGAAATACAATCCCAAACTCGTTCTCATTGTTTATAAAATTTTACAAAACTCATGAAAAGCCTTTTGCATCTGAACTTGGTTTTGCTTAGTTAGCTACAATAGAAGTTCACTTTCGTTTTGTAAATTTGGTATCTAAAGAGAACTTATGTAACATTCCATATATCGGAGTCATTACATAGCAGATAATAGCAAACACTGCTACATCATGACCTATGTATTCACAAGGAACATAGTTACACAAACCCTGAAATACTGATCATGCTTTAAGTATGTGAAATTCACATCTCAATGTAATTTATATTTCAAACACAAATATCTTAAAAACAAATACAAATCAGACATATCATCATGACCTTTTGAGAATCACGAGAAGTGCCAGGAAGAATCCAAATAATTAGCTTGTTGGTTCCTTTACTATTAAAACGGAAGAACATCTTAGGAATCTTTATACCAGTTTACATTCATTCTTTCAGAGAGGAATTTAGAGTTGTAGAAATCACAACACGACAAATGCAGATGTGATGACAGTTTCTTCTGTTGATGACTGACTATATTTTTCTTTGAATACACAACATATGTAGAAACATTATAGGGCATAATGTTATGATAAGGAGGTTGAGTTACCATGGAGACAGTTGGTATTGTACATCAAAGTAGCTGTAAAAATAAATGCCCTTGAATCATTTTTAATAAACACTGAAATAGCACCTTTACTGTTACTACATAGTCACAGATAAATGCGAGTTAGTGTGAGTGAGCTAGTATGTGGATTTGCTTTACCACCACTTTGACTAGTATTTCCTTTTTAGAACTTTGGGGCAGACTGGCGTGGGAGAAAAGTATGTGGTGATGCCGGTGTTTGACACTTACCATTTTGGTCACACCCCCAGTAGGGTTTGATACCGGCAACCTAGAAACATTACCAGCAGAACCAGAGATCGAAACCTACTCACAGGATTTTTGGCACTCCAAAGGGAAGCAACTCTGCATAGAGACCTCATAATGTTTTAGTGGATGATGAAATAGTTGTGAAATGCTTATTAAACAAAAATAATTACAATTGGCAACTGAGTGATTCAGTGAGTGAGATAAGTTCTAAATTACACCATGGCAGTGGGACACTGAACACAAAACACTGAAAATCTTGTGTCTAGGTGAAATAGGGCTGAATGGTCTATGTTTGTACTAATCCCAGTTTTCATAATTGACATCAATTTAACAACTTGCACAAGAAAATCAAGGATGATATCATTAGGGACCGTTCACAAATTATGGCTAGTGGGGTGATGATGATCTTAAGGAGGGGTCATCCATTCTGTACACATGTACTTTTGGGGGTGGGGGGTGTCAGCAATTTTGTACATAAAAACATGTTTAAAACATGCTTACAAATTATGGGATGGGGAGGGGGATGTTGTCACTGATAAAAAAACAGGACATGCAAGGTGGTAACTTACTTTGTACATAATTTTTAGGGGGGTCATTTACTCTTACTCTGTCTCTCTCACACACACACACACACACACACACACACAAACCAACAAAGCCATGCATGAGATCAAATGATGCAGGAGGTGTTTAATTCATGTTTGCAATATTTATTGTATATCTCTACAGTAAAATGTCTCCAAAACAAAATCAGGCTTGTTTCAGACCAAAGGTTAAAGAAAATGATTTATGGTAGAATACAACTAGACTATGGAGATTTTTGCTAGTGTCAGATTAAGAGACCAGGAGACATTGCTTCACAGAAAATTGGCAGAAATACCTTTCATGTTTCATATGGACCCTGGATCAGAATAAAACTTGAAGAGATTTTACAAAAAGAGTTTTGAATCCAGTCACCATCTTTAAAGTAACCTAGACATTTAAACTCTTGTAACCCCCAACTCTTGAATATAGATGATACTTATAGCATGGTCACTCACAGAAAGAGCCCAAGATTACTTTATCAAAATATGTTTTCCAAAAACGAACCACATTTATTCAAATGCATCATTAGAATCATCCAGGATAATCTCAAGGGTACACTAGTACATCTCCACTAGTACCCTGGATGCGTCTAAGCTCAGCCCGATAATTTCATTACCTCCCTTTCTTGGCTTTTTATCCAATCAGGTGCCTGTGCTGGTAAATTGAGCGTACCAGTCACAAGGTTTCTATCACAACTCACTTCCGCTTCTTCAGTAAATAGTAATGGGGGCCAAAATAATTGACTTCAATAGGATGTGTTCTCGCTTCAACATAGAAAAGATGACTCCCGATCAGGAAAATCTGAATGTTTTTTTCCTAAATCTGAGTCACACAGCAAGCAAACCATCACTGGCAAGCTCGGTTGTAATGGCTTATCTGATTGGCTACTGTGAGAAAGTGGAGCCAGTAAAGGGAGGTAATGAAATTATCAGACCAAGCCGTAGATGCATCCTGGGTACTAGTCGGGATTTATCGGAACGTATAACCTGGAGATTATTGAGGATGCATGAAATAGTCACAAAGACAACAACATATAAAGTTCAACAAACAAACACTAATTTCAGTTACAGGTACAGAAAAGAAAGAACTGCTGCAACGTAGATCTTTTATCCTTTGGATTGGATACATAAGCCATAAACAAATTATGCCACATTGTAACAGATCTTGAACAGCTAAAACCTGTTTCATCAATTTGGATAATATCATCTTCTTAATTCACATAATGTACATATAAAGTACATATAATGTCTTTATAACCATTTATCGAAAACAAATGTTTCAATAAACAGAACAAATTGTCGTAGGATGTGTTGAGTGTCACACTGCAGACCTGAGATGTCAAGACTGGAATGATCTCCCCTTATCTGCTGCTGTAGAAAACAATATGGCTGCCCTCTAGCCTATCTCTTCACCGAGTATTTGCTGATGCCATTGTCATTGATGACACAGATATGCTGTAATAGAAGAAAAATAATTTAAAACAGCAATTCTTTAAAAAGTAGGACATCTACTGAAATGACGGACGGTCAGACTCGCTGACTTGGTTGACCGTCATCGCATCCCAGTCGAAGAGGCGACTAACGGGATCGATGGTCATGCTGTTGATCACTGGATTGTCTGGTCCAGACTCAATTATTTACAGACCGCCACCATATAGCTGGAATATTGCTGAGTGTGGCGTAAAACTAAACTCACTCACTCACTGAGCAGGAACTCTACCTATATGACCACGGAGGTGATTACAATGCTCTGGACAGTACATCAGTTATATTAAACTATGACTATGAGAAAAAAACAAGCACTACAAGAAACTGATGGATATATCAAACTGTTCTTTGGTCCGACCATTTGGTCCCAAAAGTTTATCATATGAAAGTCGGCTGGCTGACTGGCTGAGTATGGTCTTACGCCATTTTTAGCAATATTCCAGCAATATCACGGTGGGGGACACTAGAAATGGGCTTCACAAGTTGTACCCATGTGGGGAATCGAATCCGGGCCTTCGGCGTGACGAGCAAACGCTTACACCACTAGGCTACCCCATCGCCCCTATGAAAGTCGGAATACTTCTGGCAAACCATGTTCATGCCCAAACAATACAATGTTGCCTTTGAGTTCATCATGGTCATGCATTATGCATTATGGTCATGCATGTCATGTACAAAATCAATATCCCCCATTATCCCAAGCTATAAATTAAGAACGGACACTAAACCCAGGATCATGGTTTGATCAAATTTGGGAATCAAACCCAAGATTATAGTGAGATGGTGAGTGACTGAGTGAGAATGGTCTTACACCAATTTTACAATATTCCAGCAATATCACTGCAGGGGGACACCAGAAATGGGCTTCACACATTGTACCCATGTGGGGAATCGAACCCGGGTCTTCAGCGTGACGAGTGGACGCTTAAAACATTAGGCTACACCCCACCCCCACAACCCACACCCACACCCCAAGATTCAAGAGTAATTCTATATCTTAACGTTAAGATCGGTGTCCTCCCATTACGCAGACAGGCAGTTCGCAGACGCCTTAAAACAACAACAATTACGGTTCAATGAACAGATTAGCTACTACCCGTTACCTACACATTATAATGGAATAGTCAAAATAAAAAACGCAAGACTGACTGAGTTTGGTTTTACACCGCTTTTAGCAATATTCCAGCAACATCACGGCCGGGGACACCAGAAATGGGCTTCACACATTGTACCCATGTGGGGATTCGAACCCAGGTCTTTGACGTGACGAGCCAACGCTTTAACCACTAGGCTACCCCACCGCCCAAAAACGCAAGAAGAAAAATGAAACTATATTATTTACTTTGAAAGATGGCCGAAAAGACATGAATTTAAATTTTGAAAAAAAGAGTTGTTCTCATAAACATATCGGTTTAACCTTCTCGTCTAACGGGAGTTGGCATTATCATATTGAAAACATTGTCAAAATGACATCTAAAATGATTGGAGCATTTCTCGAAATTAAAGTTCCTACCAAACAAGACAACACCAGTTTTTCTTCAGGATTTACTCCCACCTGTAGTAGGCAACGGGACAGGTTATGAGTTAAGAAACTCCAATAATTTTAGCCAACCATGTACATTTAATCTCAACAAAGTTCTGTTTACACACAATCAAACTTCTCAGTAAAGAACCTGTTTCAGGCTCACCTTACTCTACTCACTAGACAGTGCACTGTTCCATTATACCCCGTAGGTGTTACCCTAATTAACCTTCTAGTTTAGTGTCTATCAACTGACTGTCCGTCAAATGGATGTCTGTCAATTGGGAGATAACCTTAAGATCGCTTGCAAGTGAAATATACAAGGCATTAAGAGGTGGATGCTTTCTCAAGACATGTCACCTTATACATGATACCACTTGAGCAGTTCACATATAACAATGTATGTAGAAGCCATCTTACACTAAGATCTCTGAAGTACTCGTTAAAGTCCAAAGAGTAGCCTACGACAAACTTGTCTGGAACTTCAAAGCCCACATCTGAAATACACACGTCATGATTAGACAGAAACAAGGTAATTACAGATGGATCAATAGCTAATTAACAGTGAAATTGATTGGCAGTGAAAAGAATCATCAGTGAGTGAGTGAGTGAGTGAATGAATGAAAATGTAAAATCACATCGGCAATATTTCAGCCATCTTGTGACTGGAACAAGCTTTACTATTACTATGTCTACATAACATCTGCCATCGAAGGACCAGCAATATATACCAAAATGTTTAAAACTAGTCATAGAAAAAATGCATATCTGAATATTGGAGCAAGATACAAAGTTAAATGGGGCTACTGATCGCCAGCAAGATAGGTAAGGCCACCATGCTAAGGGCCATGGGGATTTACGGTACCTCTGTTTCCTTCATGGCTCCCTTGCCGGATTTATACCTTTCCCTCAGTTACTGGTGATTGTTGCAAGTTTAGCAAGAGATTGAAATTTAACAAATATTCTGCAGTTAAAATTCAGGTAGAATGTGAACTTACAGTCTGGCCTGTATCCTACACTCCTGGGCGTCCGCTTGACCAGCAAACTGCAACACAACACATCTACATCAACCACAGCATCTACATCAACCACAGCATCTACATCAACCACAGCATCTACATCAACCACAGCATCTACATCAACCACAACATCTACATCAACAACAGCATCTACATCAACAACAACATCTACATCAACCACAGCCTGGTGAGGAACCTGCAACATCACATTAACACTAGTTCCTGTGTGTCATCTATCACCCTCTGCTCTACACATCGGAATCAGTATATGGT
Organism: Haliotis rubra; assembly: GCF_003918875.1. NCBI lineage: Eukaryota > Metazoa > Mollusca > Gastropoda > Lepetellida > Haliotidae > Haliotis > Haliotis rubra. The sequence goes on along the minus strand of NW_025766370.1, from coordinate 502,918 downwards.
AGGTCTGTTTGTTGTTTAATGCCGGTCTCAGTGGCGGTCTGTAAATGGAACCTCATCTTTGACGTGATAAGTGAACACTTTAACCCCTAGGTTACACCAGACCCTCTCCCTGCATCCTTTAGCAAACATCTGAGGTAACTTTCTACCTCTACTGTACGTTACCTTGCCACTCGGACAGACTTGGGCTTGACTTCCTTCAGAAGTGCCAGCAGTTGCGTCATCGTGCCGCCTGTGTCGATGATATCCTCCACCACCAACACATTCTGAAACATAGAACAATGTCAAGGTCACTACCACAAGGGATAATTTTGATCCTGCCTAAATATCATGACTGAATGTTTGGTTTTAATGCCACATTCAGCAATTCTACCAGTAAGACAGCAATCTGTTAATTAGAGAGCCTGGACCAGACAATCCAGTGATTGACATCATGAGCATCAATCTAGGCACCTGGGATATGATGACATGCATGAACAAGGTCTACAGACATGACCACCGATCCCATTTGTCACCTCCTACAACATGGACGATTTACTTAAGAACAATTCGAACCTGGATTTTCACAGGTTCATGTAAGAATAAGTTCATGAATGAGTTTATGAGTGATTCTAAGATGCCTAGCGGTTAGAACAATCGAAAAAATACATTATCAGACAATAAAGGTATAGTTTTTGATGACGTAACAATTGAATGCGTTATCCGTCACACCGCGCCATTCTAGTGTGCCCCTCGTGAATCGAACCATTTTACATTACGTCACAATGTAAGCGGCGCCACGATGCATGTCAGTTGTCATCACTGCATCGGCCTCCTACAGTAAACTACACGTTGCATCCAGTTTCTTGGTTTGCTGTTGCTTCACGCAGCTAACATCACTGGTGGAAACATTACGTTTATGTTTTACGACGGTTAAAATGTGTCATTTCGACTCACAAGTTTTCAGCGACACGGTAACGTTCGTAATGTTTACATTCCCACAATGCAATTGTGGAATGTCGCTTTGACTACTCAACTTCCTCTGGATGTACTGATCTAAACTTACGCTGGTAGTAGAAATGCAACGTTCATATTGCCCATATGGTTTACGTTAATTACAGATGTACTTAAAATAATTCAGAGAAGATATTTAATCCGAACGTAAACCGTCATCAAACTGTTATCATTTGTTTTTCTGGTAACGTTCGTCTTAACGAGGGGGCCTGACACATCAATAGAACAGCGCACCAGTTAGCCCTGTGCGAGGATTGATTCTTAATTTAGGTCACCGACACCGTCGCTTGTTTTCTGCCTTAAATTAATCGTAATTATCCTTAGAAAGTATTAAATATGGCATCTTAGAAGAAATACACTTCAGCCCTACCACCATGTATAGTGTAATAAAACACACTTTTCGCCCTGAACTATTATAGCGTTAAAGCACGGACGGAAGCCGCCCGTCCGAAAGGCTTTAACTATAATAGTTCAGGGCAAAAGTGTGTTTTATTACACTATACATGGTGGTAGAGCCAAGTGTATTTCTTAAATTCATACACCAACAAGTTGTACAGAATGATACTTTCAAAGGGTTTTTACCGAGAAATGTGCAGCCAGTATACATGTATATGGAATGGATTCAGAAAAGTATGCAGAAATGCCAACCCATACGATTTTATCACATTAGATCACGAAAAAACAACACAACATAATAGCGACTTACGATAACAGTATCAATGTACAATTTTTTTTAAATACATTAAATTAAATTATCAAATAGTAGGCGTACCAAACACAATACATTTCAACCACATTTTATTCAGTATCAAGCTATATGTGGATACCTACTACTGATTTAGGTGGGTCCTATGTTAACAAGAAGACAAAGTCATCAATATCCCCCCGCAATGGCAAAATACTCTTCATGATTATGTCTACGAAGTTATGATTATGTCAAATATTTAGGTGTGTATATAGAAAAGTGGAAGGAGAGTATTGAAAGGTTTTAAAGTTCTGCTCCAGAAAGGAGCACTACCACCAGTTTCAGTCTAAGTCAAAAGATACTTTATTCAGAAATCCAAAACTACCAAAAGGCACCAGTACACCACCAGACAAATCTATGTGCCAAGTTTGGTGAAGAAATAGTGAACGATTTTAGAGTTCTGCTCGAGGAAAAGAGCACTACCACCAATTTCAGTCTAAGTCAAAGTTGTTGCCATGGAAATGCCAAAAATATTTAATTCAGAATACCAACACTACCAAAAGGCACCAGTACACCACTAGACCAATCTATGCACCAGGTTTGGTGAAGAAATAATGAACGGTTTTTGAGTTCTGCTCCAGAAAAGAGCACTACCACCAATTTCAGTCTAAGTCAAAGTTGTTGCCTTGGAAATGCCAAAAATATTTTATTCAAAATTCCAAAACTATCAAAAGCACCAGTACACCACCAGATGTATGTATTTGCAAAGTTTTGTGAAGAAGTGAGTAATTGAGTCTAGTTTCACGCCACACTCAGCAATATTCCAGCTATATGGCGGCGGCCTGTAAATAATCGAGTCTGGACCAGACAATCCAGTGATCAACAACATGAGCATCGATCTACTTAATTGGGAACCGATGACATGTGTCAACCAAGTCAGTGCGAGCCTGACCACCCCGATACCGTTAAGTAAGCCTCTTACAACAAGCATGGGTTACTGAAGATCAATATTCTAACCCGGACCTTCACGGGTCAGTTTGGTGAAGAAATATTAAACGGTTTTGCTCGGAAAAGACAAATGTGCACGGACACACGGACATATGGACGCGGGGATAATAACAAGTTGTTAGAACAGCTATATATTCTTTGAAAAAGTTAATACTAATTTTGGAAAAAAATACTAATTTTTGCATCAGTTTTGGGCCAAAATACTAATTGGGCTTTTAAAACTAGGGTTGGCATCTCTGTATATGTATTGCATCACAACAGATACACAATAATATTCATATTTCCAAATTTTAACAAATTTTTAACAAGCTATGCTTAGGATTTTCTAGCCTTGAACTGAATGCTAAGCCCTTTAAACAGGCAAGTCTGGATACACAGACTATACGAACAAACTGTTCTTTTTATTCATACATTATCTCGAAAGTATCAGTTAAACTAATCATAATCATCTCAGAGACTTGTGTATGTGTGGGAAATGCCTCACGTAACAGGACCAGTCAGGAGATTTTATGATGCTTCATGAGGTTTGGTCAGGATGTGAAAATTGGGTATAATTGGTTTTCTCCTATGACCAAATACTTTCTGATAAAAGTGAATTGCAGCAACTAAGACAACTGAACCATCAAATCCCTGGTTCATCTCACAGTCCCTGAGCCACATTATTTTCCCTTCCACCAAGTCCCTTCTACAATGCTAAACCCCTTAATGAAGCAAGTCTAGATTTCCTCAATCTCACAGCTCACTGGGGCTCCTTTTCAATTTACATGGAAGCCATTCACTTATTTGTTTTGTCAGAATTATATATAATCAGAGACTAAGCCACAGTTCACCCATGCCCTCGATTCTTACAGAAACGTAATTATTAGAGAATTGGCTATGTCTGGATAGTCAAGGATTCACTACACCAAATCAGATTCTGTTGTTTAACAAGCACTTTTCGTAGGGAGCCTTCAGTGCAGACTGAATCACCTGACAGCTGTGATTGGACGATTCTGTGTAAGAGTTTAGTGTTTTTTAAATGTACATCCATCCAGTAACTGAAACTAACCATATTTTTTAATATATAGTGCTGTCTTGTTCACATGTTTGCAGGATGTCACCAGGTATTTTCAAGCGGTTGACATTTTGTGCGGAACTGGGGTAGGTCTGTTTACCGGTAGCTTCCTGTACTCGTAAAAGGTGTTGACTGAGGTGGTCATGTTTTTATATTTTCATTGCTTCTTTAAGGCCAGACTATGTACACATGTACATGTAATTAGTGGTGGTCCGATTAATTAAAATAATCGTAGATTGGTCGCTTAATGACTAGATGATCAAGCAATCGATCATGTTTTCTCATCGAACACAAACAATTTTGGAACACTTGTTTGCAATAACAATATTTTTTCACAAGGTTGGTTTTGTCTGTTACATTTCATTAGCACTACAAGCTCTTCCAATTCATGATTGAATATATTTTAAAGACTCCATGAAGTTCATGTTCCTAACATACTAGTCATCCTTTAAAGATGTGAAATTTGCAAATGCATTTTGTGCAATTTGAAAAACCCGAAAAGAACTACATGTTTTTCTTTATTTATTGTGCATTAACAAACATAACCAGATTACTTTAATAAATGACGCTAACCAATTATTTTCAATGATTGATCGGTTGTAATGAACCAATCATCAATTATGAGATTTAAACCAATTCCCAACACTACATGTAATAGCTGTTGTGGCTTAGTATATTTTAAAAAATATGATTTTGTATAGAACTCAATGGGAAAATATTGTTTTTGTGTAACCTCAAGATATTTTACCAAACCTCCTGCACGAACGACATCAGCGTCGATGACAAACACACCACGCATGCAGTGCACAACATCGCTCTTGTGGAGACTTCCCAATCAATAGCCATGTCTGCTAACGAGATGATGCAGCCTTCAAGTAAGATTTAATGATGTACACAATTACTTAGCTGGAGGTAATTAATAGGATTTGCAAGGTCAATCTCATTCACCAAGACCTGCAACATCTTGCTTCCTCATCCTGGCAACGTACCTAATGAAACAAGGTCGAAAAGATGATTGTGTTGATTTTACCGTTCACTTCTGGTCACAGTGATGCTGATTAGAAGTAATCCATGAATTACCTGTCCTATAACCTTGAGTTTATGCATTTCCATGGCGACTAGTATTTATCTGTGGCCTAGAAGGCTCATGGGGATTCTTCGGTTTTTTTCCAATTTTGTTTCCATATTTGAATACAAGCATTTAAAGCTTGGGAGTTTTTGTAAGTAAATAATTAAACATGATTTTATGCAGTTTAAGTTTTTGTTTGTTTTGTTTTTTTGTTGATTGTCACCGCAATTTTCCATGACGGCGGTCGGTAAATAATCGAGTCTGGACCAGACAGTCCAGTGATTGACATCATGAACACCAATCTAAGTAACTGGGATATTGCCACTTTTAGCAATATTCCAGCAATATCATGGCGGGGGACACCAGAAATGGGTTTCACACATCGTACCCATGTGGGGAATCGAACCTGGGTCTTCGGCGTGACAAGCCAACGCCTTAACCACTAGGCTACCCCACCGCCCCAGACAATCCAGTGTTGACACCATGAGTAGGCTTGTGTATTGGCAAATAAATTGTATTGCTATATATTGCGATTCAGGTACCCGTATTGCAATACGTATTGCGATATATTGGGAACTTTAGTGTTTGACAGTGAGTGACACTAATTGTGCATGTCAGTCCTATTTTCTACATTGTAAGTCCCTAAAAATATATGTTATAGTTCTGATAACAGCAATCTCAAAAGTAGGTTGCATAGTCAGGGATTCTTTTTTCTGTTCTATACAATGTATAGCGTTACAGTATGCCATTTTGTCACTGAACAACGGAGAAAAACATTTGTTGTGAATGAAAGTCTGTGTAGATTTTAATTTAAACCATAAAGATACTCCCCCAAACTTCATACACGTTCTTAACCCAATATACCGGTTTTCAGAAAAAATATTGCAATACATATCGTTTGAAAAGTGCATTGCGAAATACCGGTACACCAGTAATGCTGTGCAGTCCTAATCATGAGCATCAATCTACATGGGATGGGATGACATGTGTCAACCAAGTCAACCAAGTCCTGAAATCTGATCATCACCAGTTTAACAGAGTCTGGCTTCGAGTTCAAATCCACGCATTCTTTATTTCTACACAGTACAGGTATCAACAACCGTGATTACTATAACAGATGAATTGGGTAAAGTCATGGAGACTGCCTTCCATGCAGTGTGAGAAGTAAGAGTTATCTCACCTTTCCTTCAAGATTAGCCAGGTTGTCTCCCCCTATAACCTCGATGTTCCCTGTTGAGATATCATTCTGAAATGGAAACCAGTTACAGTCATCAAACATCAAATGTACAACTGTATATTGTCTACTGTCTTGTTATTGGTGCCATTCCACAACCAATCTTAGCCCTACGCCAATCGTAAACCCCTAAAATCTCAAACTTAGCAAAACCTTACGATCGGCATACCGTTCCACTAACCGATCTTACCCAAGTCAATTGTAAACTTAAGTTCATGACAACTTAGGATCGCTATAATCAATCATAGAGAAACCAAAATGGCGGCTTTCCTTATTCTATGTGAAGAAGAAGAGCAAGCACTACACAATAAGCGTGTTTTTCCGAGACCGCTCACAGATTCTAGATATGTGAGCAGGTTGCCTCATCTCGCCATGTTTAAACTGATCAACAAGGTTCAGCCACATACTATGCCAGATACCCAGCATTCACATGCACTAGCCCCAGAAACCAAGTTGTTCACTTCACTATAAGATTTACACTTGGTTCCAAAACTACTTCCATCGTCTGTTTAACTATGCAAAGGGAGACAACTCGTGCCTCACATTTTTCTATCTTTACGAAACAGTCTCGATCTTAGCAAGGATTGGATTGTAAGATGTGGACCGGCTATGATCGGCCTGAGATCGGTTAGTGGAACGGGTGTAACAGGATTGTAAAATTGGAGTAACTTGCTAAGATTGATCTTAGATAAGATCGGATAGTGGAATGGCACCCTGAACCCAGCAAAGGACAAGACATTTTACAGGACTCGATTTAAGCATTTAGAACCTGAGTTGGTGCAACCTGAAACGGCAAACTGCAACCTCATATTTTTACCAGTGAATGTTAATATTTTGCTGTTCAACGAACACAGACTGCAGCTGTTAAACAGAATGATGAGGAACTGGTTTGGAACAGAGGGAGTGATTCAATGACGGTTACTGATCATGTCAAGTAATTTTATGAAGTAAGATAACATGATCTTATCAGACCCAAACAAATTCTGCTATAATAATGTGTTAATCAATATATCATCCCAAAAGTAAATCATTATAATATAATTTTATATTGAGCTGCAGGTGCAACCTGATATTGTCAGGTGCAACCTAAGGTTACACCGTGTGCAAGTAGGTTTCATTTCCTTAAAGAGAGCCCTGGTTTAGTTGGTTGGTTTGTTGTTTAACGCTGCACTCAGCAATATTCCAGCAACATGGCGGCAACATGTACATAATCGAGTCTGGACCAGACAATCCAGTGAACAACAGCATGAGCATCGATCTGTGCAACTGAGATACGATGACATGTGTCAACCAAGTCAGCAAGCCTGACCACCCGATCCCGTTAGTCGCCTCTTACGACAAGCGCAGGTTATTGAAGACCAATTCTAACCCGGATCTTCACGGGTCCCTGGTCTAGAGTGGAGTGAGGTCAATGTTTTATTTTCTTAGATCAAAAACATGACCAGAAATAGCACGGAACAAACACATACTGAAGTACATGAGTTAATTCCCTTGTTGCACAATTTGATCATGAATAGTTTCTCTGACAAAACTTTCCCTTCCATAACAAAAGAACGAGGTAGAAAAATGTGCACACCACACAAACACCAAATTCTAAAGCTACAAAAACTTTGTAACAATGGCATAAAAATGATCAGACCTGTTGAAACTGCTGATAGTTTTTGTCTGTCTTTCACTTGTAAGCCCAAAACACATAACAATGAGACATGCCCAACTAGATAGGACAGCAAATGAATGGTGCTGTTTTTTCTTCATTTCATGGTGGCCAGTTTCTAAAGTATGTTTATCTCAGTTTACTGCAGCACATGTCGCAATACAGATCTTAGTATATTGGAGTAAAAGATGCAGGCAACACACACCAATCTGCTATACACACACAAACAGGGTTGGCAAAAAGTGCTGACACCTCACTTTTGACACAACGTAACTTTTGACGGTAAATAAAGCTTGAGCACTTCTTTTTAGTTCATGGAGGAGAGATATGTTCATTTAACCCTTTGTCATTAGTGAGGGATACAGATGAGAATTTACAGGAACTTGGAGGAGAACAGATAAGTTTAATAGAATAAATCCAAGAAGGAGTAGAACTCACTCTGAACTGATTGAGCAAAGTCTTGATTACCTCAGTGCGAGGAAATTAAGAATTTACTAATTCTTCTGCGATCCTTTTGGAATATTAATTTTTTTTAAGGCAATGTTTCAAAATGTATCTATAGTTCTGTGATTAAATGTCAGTCTACTGCTTTTGATAAGAGCTGACCTCCATGTACACACTGACTGATGGAGGTAGCCTAGAGGATAAAGCGTTCGCTCGTCACGCCGAAGACCCGGGTTCAATTCCCCACATGGGTACAATGTGTGAAGCCCATTTCTGGTGTCCCCCGCCATGACATTGCTGGAATATTGCTAAAAGCGGCGTAAAACTAAACTCCCTCTCTCTCCCACTCACTCACTGATACTTTCACAGAGTGACCTTGACACTGATCCATGGCTACAGCTTTAGAATTTGGGGTGTATTTCAGATTAGTGAGTGAGTTTAATTTTACACTGCTGTCAGCAATATTCCAGTAATATAACCCCAGCGGAAACCACAAATGGGCTCCTCACATTGCACCCATGTGGGGAATCGAACACTCTTCGGCGTGACAAGCGTACGCTTAACCAATAGGCTACCCCACACTCCATATTTAAGATTTATCCAGAAGACACATGGAAACCTTTGTCGCTTGTTCTGCTTGAACATGACAAACTAGTTATGTGTACATCAGTACTAGTCATATTCAGTCTTAATTTGTAGAAAAATTGAAACATTGAGAAATTAACATATGTTATATTTGGGATTACACTTTCTTAGTAAAGTACAGATTCTAGTACTTTTTGGGTTGAGTCCCATCCGGGATTCGAACCCGCACCCCCAGAGTCAGGCACCTAATCGCCAGCACACAAAGTCAGACACCTAGACCGCTCAGCCACCGCGGCTTCCACAGTGGATTAGGTGATTAGGCAATTAGGTGCCTATTACTAGAATCTGTACTTTACTAAGAACGTGTAATCCCAAATATAACATATGTTACATTTGACCACTTTCTAAAATGGCATTGTGTATTTCATTGAGAACTTGTTCAGAATTATAGCACTCAAAAGCTTGCTAGTGTGAACTTTGTCAGCTGCGTCTGAACACCTAAGATGTCTCCTGAGAGTAACAAAGCAGTGTTGGGGACTTCATATATGTGCTGTACTCTGTCAACTGGGGTTCGCTTCAAGACATGAGCTGCAGTATCTTTATGGTTGCTCTAAATAATGGTTAGTTGGTGCAGTCTGTCGATCAGTTCACTCACAATTTCACTGGAAGTTATATGAACAATAGGGCTGTAAGCGTGTTTGGATTTACACCCGCTTTTAGCAATATTCCAGCAATATCACAGCGGGGACACGAGAAATGGGCTTCACACATTGTACCCATATGAGGAATCGAACCCGGGTCTACAGCGTGACGAGCAAACGCTTTAACCACTAGGCTACCCCATCACCCCAGGGCTGCAACATATACACTATGAGGCACATATGATATATTTCATGAAAACATATAGCAACGAATATGAATATTTATTCATGAATACTTTTCGTGTTTATTATCAAGGAAATAAAATCATGTAATTATTTAAGTTGAAACATATAACTGATATTATCTATAAGCAAAAAAAGCAATACGTTACAAACAATGTAGCTTACTGCCTAATAGTGCTATAAGTGGCGTTGGTAAAATTACATAAGTTGGGCTACTTGGATACATTCCATTTTGCATATCACATTTTAACAAACAACTAACTACGTGTACTTCCAAGTAAAAACGCTCTCTCATAAATATTTGCAAATATTCGATTCTAGCGACCACTATAGTTTGGCATGAAATGCACGTGGACCCGGTTTTTTGTAAATATCTCTTCATCCAATGACCCAATTGATCTTAAACTGTGCAAGTGGATGTTTTGTCAGACAACCTAATCACATTGTAAATCACCGATTTTATGCACTTGTATTAAAGAATCTGTCTATGTAACTGTCAACAAAATAAACAGCAGAACGCAGAATGCTTGCAGAGGGCGGGAGCCAATGACCTGTAACAGCGGCAGTGTTGGGTCATAAAGGTCAACGTTCGTCAATGTAGGTCAGCTATGCACGTGACAGGTATGAAGAGGTGTCACAGGTCGTGAATAGGGTAAGGTGGGTGCCAACTGTTAACCATCATACGGAGTTTGTTTCTCTGAGTTGTTCAACATTAACCACAAAACCCATTAGTCACCAGTGAGAATTATTCTGTAGGTTAAAATCTTTAAATTTTGCAAATAGCCGGCGAATGACATCCCTGATGACCCTGATGTCAAAAGAGTCTAACTTTGGATGCCTACCTTTTTGTACAAGGTTTTGTTTATTGGTTGTTGGTTTATTTTTCACCATTTTTAGCACGGTGTTCTTTTCATGCCAAGAGCAAAAGTTGTAGTTTCATGTAATCCGACACCTTATAAATCGGTTTGCTACGTTTGCTCTCTTTTTAAAAATAATTCAACACATTTTAATTAAACGTTTAGCATAATCTGAATAAGCTTTCATGATGACAGCTAGAAGTAGTCACTGCCGCTGTTACAGGTCATTGGCTCCCGCCCTCTGCAAGCATTCTGCGTTCTGCTGTTTATTTTGTTGACAGTTACATAGACAGATTCTTTAATACAAGTGCATAAAATCGGTGATTTACAATGTGATTAGGTTGTCTGACAAAACATCCACTTGCACAGTTTAAGATCGATTGGGTCATTGGATGAAGAGATATTTACAAAAAAACGGGTCCACATGCATTTCATGCCAAACTATAATAATGAATTGAATTCATGAAGTGATACGGTTCTATTCACCAAATTCATGAGTGAATCGAAACAGAATGAATAAACAATATTTATGAATCTTTGAATGAGATTAACACACTAGATAAAATCAAAGTGAGATGTAAAACAATATAAGTTGTTCACTGGTCTCCAGGAGGACATGGGCTGATGTACCCTCAATGTTTGTTTATGTTCCCTGAGCCCGAAAGGTGGGGGGAACATAAAGAAACATCGAGGGTACATCAACCCATGGGCCCCAGGAACCAGTGAACAACATATTTATCTTACCGAACACCTCAATGGTAATTTTGAACTGTTTGAAGCACGGGTATTGGATCATAGTATGGAGTACCAGACGACAAGATGACAAGAAAAAACAAATTTAGAGTTATCTCCCTTCCAACGATTTGCATTCGCAAAATATCGGTAATTTCTGTACATCATACGTGATTCAATGTTATTCGAGATAAATGCCGATAATGAGTTCGGCATTCCCAACGGGGTACATAGAAAATGGTACTCGCTTGTTAGCGGGGTACATTGAAAATAATAGAACAGTGCTCAGCCAATCAGAAAACGATACTGATGTGTGAGGCAAGATAAACAGTTATATTATGTCATTGTAATAACCACGACAGAACTTGCATACTTCAGTACAGGTGTGTTGACAGATAACTACTATGGTAATTAGTGTTTCAGGCTAATGATATCATATTTGCTTTAATAAATAATGAAAGATGAAAGATGACCCTTAATGAAAGATGCATTAGATTTTACCAAATAAATGTGTTAATGTATATATTTTGGAATCATTACCTCAGCTTTGAGATTTTAATTATATTTACCGCTTTGTGTAAATGTAACAGCTGTGATACACAAACAACTGTGAACATTATTAATATATTTCCAAGGACAGAACATGAGTTGGAATCGGTACTGTTCATCAAAACAAACAACAGAATGCAGCACATGTGATATTTTGACTTCCACACACTGCATGTTAATTTTTTCTACACAAACAAAAGAATTCCTGACAAATGGAAAACTTTAAGTTTAGGCAGTTATCATAAAATCAATATTCAGTAAATATCATTCCTGGACTAATATATTAAAAAAGGTTTCCAAAATGCAATAAAATAAGAAAAGTTTCAATACTTGAATGAGTGAGTGAGTTTAGTTTTACGACACTTTTAGCAACATTCCACCAATATCACGGCAGGGGACACCAGAAATAGCCTTCACACATTGTACTTGTGGGGAATCGAACCTGGGTCTTCGGCGTGACTAGTGAACGCTCTAACCACTAGACTACCCCAATGTTCCTTCAATATTTGAATGTCCATTACCATAGAATAGTGAAAATGTACATATTCACAAAAATATCTTATTATTCTGCCTACCACACTTTTAATGCCAAAAAAATATCCTAAAACATTTAGTGTTGAGACAAACAGACATCTTACACTTAACGGCAAAGGCAGTTGTGGCAGCCATCTGATCAGGAGTGATTATCAATGTTTTGAACAGTGTTTCAGCCATATCAGGGCATGTCACGGCCTGTTTGATATCAGAGGATGTTCCTTGAGAAATTGTTTAAATTGAAATCTTTCAAATGCAACCTTTCTATGTCATAGGTCAACAGATTTCAACAATATGAGTATATAATACAATATATATATGATACAAAAGAGACAAAGGATAGAAGGGTGCATAGATATACAGGTGGATGGATAGATATACAGGTGGATGGATAGATATACAGGTGGGTGGATAGAAAGGTAGGCAGATAGATAGACAGATAAAAAGGCAGGAGAGATACAGGCAACTCTCACTTCCATTAAATTAACATAAATAAAGAAGAATATAGTAAGTTGAGGTAAATTTCAAACTAGATCTTGTAGCCGAATTTTTAAACAATAAATAACTCTTTAGCATGTTTGTATACATATTTGTAAGTTTATTAGAAAATTTTGATTTGTAAACGTTTGTATTTATAAAAAGAGACAAGCTTAAGTTCAGAGTATACTGGAGAAATATAATATTACTTCTATAAATCCTTATAAATAGAGAATATTTTCCCAAAGCAATGTTATATATGAAAAAAATACGCTCTTAAACATCTGAAGCAGTGCTAAAATGACAATGACTATGAACAAATGTGTAATCAACTCTTGTGTGCACACCACGCATTCATTAGAATATTAATAATAATACCACAAAAAATGATACTTCAATAATGAAGATAACATGTTAGTTAATTAATGAACAATAATGAAAATATTTTCAAAGAAAAAATATAATATCTAACTGATGAATCTGTGCTAGTGGCTACATACAACATCTAGTAAAGAAAATTTACCTCTTTACTTCCGTAGGTAGACTATAACAAAATAGACAAACATAAAACACATCTACAAACTTATTTGAGATAGAAATAGCTAGAACTACAAAAAAGTAATCTGAGTGAGTGAATGAGTGAGGTGGGCTTAATCCTGCCTTAAGTTATATTCCTGTAATATCACACTGGGGGCTTTACACATTGTATGCATGTCAGGAATCAAACCTAGGCCTTTGGCACAATGAGGAACTGCTTTAACCACTAGACTACCCCACAGCCCCTTAATATAATCAGAGCCCTCATTACATGAACACACCTTCTGAAGTTCATTTTGGGATGTGTCCTTCAGACGATATATTCAGGCCTTTTTGCATGATTTTAAGTGGTCAAAACAGTTTGACATGAAATTTGTTCAGGTTTGTCGTGACAATGTCAGGTATGTCGTGACAATGTCAGGTTTGTCGTGACAATGTCAGGTTTGTCGTGACAATGTCAGGTATGTCGTGACAATGTCAGGTTCGTGGTGACAATGTCAGGTATGTCGTGACAATGTCAGGTATGTCGTGACAATGTCAGGTTTGTGGTGACAATGTCAGGTATGTCGTGACAATGTCAGGTTCGTGGTGACAATGTCAGGTACGTCGTGACAATGTCAGGTTTGTCGTGACAATGTCAGGTATGTCGTGACAATGTCAGGTATGTCGTGACAATGTCAGGTTTGTCATGACAATGTAAGGTTTGTCGTGACAATGTCAGGTATGTCGTGACAATGTCAGGTTTGTCGTGACAATGTGATATGAGTAATAAAAATGTGCATCTCAAGCAATAGGCGTGAGAGTTACAGGTATTGTGTAACAAGAATTCCAACATTCTCTGTAAGACTGATAATGATTGGTCAATTACACTCACCAGTACAATTTACTGAACATCAGCAGTCAAACGACATCAATCCAGACTAGGTTCATCACTGTCATGTACAAAAGAAAAATTTAATCTAATAGTATCTAGTGGTGGTCTGATTAACTGAAATAATCGTAGATTGGTCGCAAAGACTAGACGACCAAGCAATCGATTATGTTTTCTCGTAATCGAACACAAACAATTTTGGAACACTTGTTTGCATTAACAATATTTTTCACAAGGTTGGTTGTGTCTGTTACATTTCAAAAGCACAACAAGCTCGTTCCTTGTCATGATTGAATTTATCTTGAAGACTCCAGGAAATTTATGTTCCTAACATACTAGTCATCCTTTAAAGATGTGAAATTTGAAAAAAGCCCGAAAGAGCTACATATGTTTTTTCTTTATTTTTGTGTGCATTAACAAACATAACCAGGAAAATTTAATAAATGACGCTAACCAATTATTTTCGATAACTGATCGGTTGTAATGAACCAATCATCAATTATGAGATTTTAACCAATTCCCAACACTAATAGTAACTGCTGAAAAACATTTGGCTTTAAACGTTCGTTCATCACAGTACGTTAGCTATTATCGATGACACGGTTTTCATATCGTTTATTGTCAGTAATTCTTCCCATCGACAATATTTCCGATAACTGATCTTTTTAGCCATTTGTAGTTAGAAAAACCTTATCACAAAACTTATTATTGAATAATCTGAAATGTCAGCAGTCAAAAATCATCAGTGCAGAATACTTTTGTGATTTATGTAAATTCAAATAGTCAGAACTGAGAAACATTTTGCTGTACTCTAAATTTAACATCACAATAGTGTATGTCAGCTATTATCAATGACATAGTGTTCTTATCGATTATTGTTATTAATTCTTCCCAGTGACAATGTTTCTAATCACATTGCTTTTTTTTTGCTCCAGCCACAGGAGGCATGTCCTTTTTAAAAACTTTATATTGAGTAATCTGGAATGCCAGCAGTCAAACAACATCTGCCCAGAATGTTTTGTGATTTAAGTGACAGAAGCAGAATTAAATCGAAGAGCCAGAACTGAAAATATTTTGCTGTGCTGTAAACATGACAACTAGTCTCCATACCACTTTCAACCTCATCACATCAATCACACTTTCCAATGTTGCAAGGGAAAGGGCTGGGTTTAACAGTGCTTGAAACAGAATTCCACTTACATCACAGCATGAAATAAGGCCTGAACTGATGAAGGTTGCCACGGTTACCACGAGCATTGGAATTCTTCTGATAAACATTTTAACAATCATGATGAAACTTGATTCCAACCCAAAATCATAGGTTCCTGGTGCACCCAAGGGACACAACTCTGCATGGAGAACAACAAAGACCTACACCACAAGGCCACCCGTGTCCCAGAGTAATGTAGGAATCAGTTCCAAAAGTAATATGTAGTATTGAAAAATGTTTTGACCCAATTCCTCATCCAACAAAACTAAGTGCGAAAAGTAGACATGCTAAAAAATACTATGTTAAGCAAATCCTATATGACAATCTATTGATACGATGGTGAGGCAGAGCTTACGAGAATGTTGCCTCCAAATTCACCATGGTAAATGTTAAAATGTAATATAAACACGTGGAGGAGTGAGTGAGTGAGTTAAGTTTTAGACCGCATTCAGTAACATTGCAGTTATATGGCAACAGTCTGTAAATAATCGAGTCTGGACCAGACAATCCAGTGATCAACAGCATGAACATCGATCTACACAAGTGGGATACGATGACATGTGTCAACCCAGTCAGCATGCCTGACCACCCGATCCCGTTAGTCGCCTCTTACGACAAGCATGGGTTACTGGAGATCAATTCTAACCCGATCTTCACGTGTATAAACACGTGGAAGACAACCCACCATCTCCTATGGTTGACACTGATTGGAAAGTTTCGTATTGATGTACTGGCTTCAATGTATCATGATACGCCAACATACGGCTTCTGTCTCAACCTGCAATTAATTGACTTACTCTAAATATGAACCAGGCTGATCTATTATATGTTTAAACTGATTTATCTGCCTTCTTAGTGTCCATGGTAACCATGGTAACCTTAACGTAAATGTTTCAGTGAATTATTAATCTAGTATCATTTTCATAAACATCCCTACTGTCAACAACTGTCAATACATTTTACTTTAGTTTTGGAGCATACATTGCACATGGACTTGCACCTGTGAAGACTGGGTTAGTCTTTTGTAATCCATACTTGTCATAAGAAGCAACTAACGGGATCGGGTGGTCAGGCTCACTGACTTGGTTGACACACGTCATTGTATCCCAATTGCGTAGATCGATGCTCATGATGTTGATCACTGGATTGTCTGATCCAGACTCACATATTTATAGACCACCGTCATATAGCTGGAATATTGCTGAGTGCAGCGTTAGACAACAAACAAACAAATCCAATGTGATCCACACTGCTTAACATGTTGTTTGTTTATACCGACAAAGGAAAAGCCTTCATTTTTAGACATTAAAACAACATACAAATCCACCCAAAACATGACTTTGTAAGACTGAAAACTCGTACACCCTCACCCCCAAAACCTCACCATCTCACCCTAAACCTTACCCCTCACCACTAAACCTCACTCATCACCACCAAACCTCACCATCTCACCTCACCTTTCACCCCAAAAAACTTCAGGAACTCAGATTTTTATGTGATAGGAAAGAGTAGAGCAACACCCATCCACCCACCCAAGAACCAGCTTCATTCCAACAAAAAGGTGTACATACCCTGTAACTCTTTAACCGAATGAAGTCAACGGCCATGGGAACGGAAACTTCACTATTTCTGTTGAGCGCTTTGAGCTTGTCGAGAAGATCCGTGAAGAACTTGTAGCCCCCCTTTAGGACACACAGGCCTACAATGGCTTCATGAGAGAAGTCACGCATGATGTCTCTCGCCAGACGCTCTATCCTGTAAATGAGAAAAACATATCAAAGTTTCGCTTCACTTTGAAAAGTGTTGAACTGCAAGTGACGCATGATGTCTCTTGCCAGGCAATCTATTCTTCAAATCAGAAAAATATACCGGTACCACATTTTCGCTTCAGTCTGCAAAATGTAGAACTGCAAGTCACTCATGATTTCTCTCACAATTCTACCATTCAAATGGGAAAAGTACACCAAATTTCATGACAATCTCTCACAAAAATGTCATGAACTTTTCCATGAACCAATCAGTTTCATAATTTCTAAAACCTAAGCATTAAGGTGGGTATATCGGATTTTGGCATTTCCAAAACGAACTGAAATGATCAGTCCCAAATGTAAAAACTAAAAGCAGTGATATTATACTGTGGATATCTTAAAAACACTATCATTTCTTGGTGCCAGAAGATAACCACTCACAGTGAAAGCCAACAAACTGCATCTAACTCGGACTACCCTCAAAGAAGTGTTTGTTTGGCACCAAAAATTATTCTTTAAGGCCCGAAACCCCCAAAAGCAGGATGTGCTACTTACCTGTCATTGATAAGTCCTGAGGGAATGAGCACATGCTGCAGGTCCTGTTCATAGTGCTTGGGTATACAGAACATGTCCAGTGGGTAGCCTTGGTAGTCATCGGCGATCTGGAAAAAAACCACGGGTTTTACATGACATGCAAATGTGGGTCCAGTACACAAATGTACAGAATGTACGCAGACAAAAAATTCACTACGTGTCCAAAGGGACGCACAATATCATTCACTTTATGCACAAATGGGGCTGGCTTAAAAGATCAATAATCGGAAATATCGTCGATAGGAATCATTAATATTGATTATCGATATGAAAAGTGGGTAATGGATAATATCATACATGAACCACTGTGATGAAATAATTGTAAAATTTATTACAAAAATATACATGGGCTGCTGAAGTATGTTCAGGACGGAGTTTTGTTGGTCATCCGAACCTACACATGTCACCACTCACAACCGATGTGAAACATGTTGATTGCTATCAAACTACTTGTATTGTAGTTTCTTGCTCAAAGTTACTTCTCCGATATTTATCTATAATCGATCGATATTCATTTATCGATGATCGATCTCTATGATGTATATCTATAGCTAGCCCTATGCACAACACATCTATGACCAGTCAGAGACGTACCGTGTACGCAAGACAGCCTATCGTCTTGTGTACGCGAGACGGGTGTGCTCCACGGTACTAACTGAAGCGCTTGACCCTAATTAATTCAATCACGTGGACCAACTCGAGTGGGTGCGAACACGGCGTGAGGTGATTAAAACGTCCCGTAAAATCCCCAAGCATGGTGGTTACTTGACAGTCGTGAATAAACAGGTTTCTCGACCTCGGATTTCATGCTTTCGTCATTTGCTCTTTTACATTTATCTGAGAATGAGTGCTGAAGAAATTACAAAGGATGAACCTTGTATTCTGCAAGTTGTGCAGTTTATTGTTTAATTCTGTCTAACATTAGTTTGATCACTCGATCGATCTTTTGTCGGACAAATGTAGAAAATAATCCTACAACACCTGACCGAGACTAAGTGTTTGGTTGTTTCTTTCAGAGCTGCTACTTGCATCATTTCAACCATCAGTCCACATGATCAACGATTCATTCCAAGCTCTAAAGAAATTATCAAAACATTCAGTTATCGACATCGTTACTTCACAAGACCCTCACATTGCCCGCTAGGACCCTTAAAACTAATAATTGGGGGTCCCCTGGACCCTCGTGTTTGTGAGGCTGAAAGGCCCAACCCGATTTCCCGAGGCCAAGGGCATACTTTTTCAAACAAAACCGGAGGAAGAGGTATTGATCCAACTTATGAACCAACCAAGATATACTTTAGATATAATTTTCATATTTGGTATTACTGTTGAAATCAACTGGGATGTGACTGGCAGCCGATGCCTTGCCTTGCACGCACAATGCACATGCTCTGCATGCATGACCCGTGTCCTGTATGTGCGCTGTCCGCACTACCTGTCTTGAGAGGAACACATGGTTCATACTGACAAACAATTTCATTCTTCACAGCGATCTACAGCCTAGTTGATATAACCGCTAAGCTAGTAAGGGAAGGTTTGCAAGTTCGAAACCAGGAATAAGCCCAATATATTGGATGTTTTCAATAATGTGATATTTTACGATCATATTCAGTAATAGCAGGACAAAGTTATATCAAAACCGGTATTTGCAATGAAAAGGTGTTTGTGTTCTGTTGCTTTGTGGCTTGGTTATACGACACTCAGTATATTTCACATATCAGAGGTTGTAGAACTACACCGCCAGTGGAATGGCTAAAAAGCTCCTGCGTCCTGATCTGCAAAGTCTTCGTAACGTTACAATCCATCGTAACTCTTTGGTACATGTATATCGTAGGTTTACAAATGACAAGCTACAAACACGTTGTGGATAGGGGTGGGTATTGCAAGGAATTTTCATATTGCGATAAATTGCGATACGAAAGCATGTATTGCGATATGTATTGCAATATATTGCAAGAAGTTTTCTTTAACAAAAAATACGTATAATCGAGTTAATGCTTGATTTATAAAGTAAAAACACAACAAAATCACAATGCTTGATTAGGCGTTAATAAAAACTTTTAATCATGACAAAATAAAAATGTAAATAATGTTTGGCACAAATGAAACAAGGAAAGGAACAATTTAAAAAAACGGAAATATCCGAAGATTTCCGAGTGTTACGAAGTTTTCCGAATGGATGTCAAAATACCGGTTTTCGATCAGCGTATCGCAATACGTATCGTTTTCATGTCTGAACCGGTAAATACCAGTAAACCGGTTATATTGCGCAGCCCTAGTTGTGGATCAGTACCCAGGTGCCTTAAACATGCCAAGGCAAGGTACAGCTCATACAGCTTGAACACTGCGGAGTTCCGAGTTCAACAACAAACAAATCTTACTAATGGAACCTGTAACTAAACAAAGATGTTCACATATTTTTGCTCTGAAGCACAGAATTCTTGAAATGTCATGTCGCAAGAAGAGAAATCATTCTGACCCTTAGCATAATTAGCTTAAAAGGATTTTCATAAAACATAATATCATAAAATTCATAAAAGCATCAAAAAACACACATGATGACCATCTCAGAATACTGTGAACTGCTCATTTCCCAAAAGCAACCATAGAAACAAGACAATCCCATTATTTACAGTTTCCATGGAAACCTCCACTTAGTGAAGACAGTACTTGGATAACATTCATTACCAGTATTGACCAGCCCTTGTATAACTAGCACTTTCATGGTTTACCAGCGGGGAAACAACAACTAATCCCACAATAATCGTGGTCATGTTGCCACACAGACTAGAGAGATTGATTAGTTTTTTCAGCAGCATCTGTTTACTCTGCCGTCAGGTGAGAGAAAGCGTTACGGATAACAACAGAAACAATCAATGTACCTGACAATGGGATAAAATAAAGTGCCATCATTAATCAACTGTAGCTTACAACATATCATTCTGAAAACTCTAGGCTGCTTGGTTGGCTTGTTGTTTAATGCCGCACTCGGCAATATTCCAGCTATATGGCAGCGGTCTGTAAATAACCGATTCTCAACCAGACAATCCAGTGATCAAACAGCATGAGCATCAATCTACGTAATTGAAAAACGATGACATGTGTCAACCAAGTCAGCGAGCCTGACCATCCGATCCCGTTAGTCCTCTTTTACAACAAGCATGGGTTGCTGAAGGCCAATTCTAACCCGGATCTTCATGGGTCCAAAAATTTAGGCCTGATGCTGCTTGATATACATTAAATATGCCAAGTTTTAAAGAGGTTGGATACCGTGGTTTGTGCACATATGGCGTATGCAACAGGATGTGACAGTTTTACGCAGTTATTTCCCTTTATCTTGCTTCTAATCATACTTCATGATACTTTGGCCACACAAGCATTTATCCTGAGGTAAACCTGGGCAAGAGTTATCTCCCCTTATCAAATTTAATTTGGGTATGCTGTTTTAATTGGAGATAATGTTGATACCCTCTAGTTACACATTGTTTTTATTTTTGAATATTAATCTAGTGTGAATTTACTATATAAAAATTCATTTTATAAAAAAATCTTGTTATTATAAAAATCTTTTTTTTTCATTGATGGATCAATATTTTTCTTAAATTCCTGTTTTTTAGAGGTGAGGTGAAATTGGGTTTTACGTCGTGCTTGAGAATATTTTGCTCATATGACGACGTGCATGCGTGTGTATGTGTGGCTGCTTGTACTAGCCCAGACTGAAGCTGGTTTTATAGTGCTAGCCCACTGAGATACCATGCCGCAGTGAAGCATGAATACCCCACTCAGACACATTATACTGACTCCCGAGCCGACCAGTCCTTGTTGTACCCATTAATGCCGAGCGCCAGGCAGGGCCCAACAAGAACATATTTAAATGTCTTTTGGTATGACGCGGTTGGAGATCGAACCTGCGACCTTCCGCTCTACGGGCGGACGCTCTAACCACTACAACACAGAGGCGGTCGTTGTTTAGAAGTTAATTAAAGTGTCAAATCCTACATACTGCCTTGAAAATTGATTTTCCAGCTTTATTTCCTATCAATACTGAAATATCTTTATATAAAAACACATATTGAATAATAAAAGTAAACAATTTACTTTTAAGTGAACTTTTATTGACATATAACTTTTTACAGACAATGCCACAAGGGGGCGCCACTTGTCAAACAAATGCCGTGGTGACTTGCTATTTTTATTACATAATTAGATTTGGGACACATTTTTCTACAAAATGACACCAAATATAGCAATTTCTTGACATTTTGATATTTAGTATGCAACCTCCTTAAAGCATGTGTATGCAAAATCCCTTTCACATAAAGGCAGCCTATGAAATATCCATTCTGCGCCAGACAATCCAGTGATTGACATTGTTATGAGTTAGTGTTATTCAATGTTTGACACTGTTCCGAGTGTAATACATTATACATGTGATATTCAGTGAGGGGCAGCAGTGGTCTATATTTAGACTTGTGCTAGATTTAGACAGGATGATCTGGAAATTGCTACAAAGGATCAGGCTGATTATAGAATCATCATCCTTTGAGAATATAGCTAGGATATTTTTAGAATTTTCTGGCATCTTAGTACATACATAGAAGTAGTGTATTTGGATGTCTGAAGAAGATGTAATCATAGCTAGGATACTTTTTTTTTACAGTAGAACACGGATATAGCGAACACGGAAGTAAAGCGAAAAAAAATTAGTCTACGATCAACAGAAATTACATCATACTAGTGCATTTGGATGATTTTTTATATTGAACTCACTCGAAGATGTCATGGGAGCAGAGAAACAACCATAAACATGTTCTAGCTAATTTTATTTAATATATGAAATGTACATGTAGATAAGATTTTAGAACACAATTCTGAATTATGTGAAAATATTTCGGATATAGCGAACTAAAGTTTTTCTTAGTTTCACACCATTTTCTTCACTGACCGATTCTTAGTTAAGGTTTTAATTTCAAAATCAAAACCCAGAGGAAGAACCCACATTGTTCGATGCTGACAGGTTTTCAACACAAGTCACCAAGGTCTGACCAATATCTGCTTCATCTGATGATGATTTTAGGGGGTGATGATGATTTTATTGGGTGGGTGAGTGGCGGTGAGGGTGTGTGTGTGTGTGTGTGTGTGTGTGTGTGTGTTCCATTTTGTTCTGGGGAGGTAGGGGCAATCAGCAATTTTGTACATACAAATTGAAAAAAAAAAACGCTTAAAAATTATGGGAAGGGGGGGTACTTGATTTTGTACATGACATGCAGGAGGGGTCACTTTCTTTGTACATATATTCTAGGGGGGAATCATTCACATTGTACATGCTTCTCCATAAAAATCATCATCATCCCCCTTGCCATAAATTATGAACAGCCCTTAAGTAAATGTTGTGCCCTACCATTGAACTTTACAGTATAGTGTAGACAGTTTTCCTGCCATGTCACAGGAGGCTGCAAATAATCCTGTCTGGGCCGAACAATCCAGCAACTTATATTGAACAAGGAATCTTGTCATCCGAGTACATAGACATGCCATGAATAAAGTCAGCAAGTTGGAGTGACTAAGTAACATATTAGGCCACTTTCAGCAATATTCCTGCAATATCACAGCAAGGGCCACCAGAAAAAGGTTTCACACATTGTGCCCATTTGGGGAAGCAAACCCAGGTGTTCAGGATAATGACAGAATGCTTTAACCACTAGGCTACCCTAATGGCATCATCAGTCTGACTACTATTCCAAGATTCATTGACTTAGACAACATACAGGTAGTTTGCTGTGGCCCGACTCTCACCTAGAATCTAGCGTTGGCTATCAATATAGATCACAGAGAATGACAGCTGTTTGCTAAATATCTACTCATTAGCCCAGACCAATTTATTTCTTCTTTTACGGATCCGCCGGTCGTATTTTTTCAAGAATAAGGACAAACATAAAAATTAATTTTCCCCACTCAAAAAATAAAATCCTAATGTTTTTATTGACCAAAAATGTAAACTTACAAAAGAAAGGTTTTTTTCAGATTGTTTTTTGCCCCATATACACTTCATAAATTGCCAAAAGTAAAATACTTTGAGTATTTAGAATGAATATTACTTTGACTGTTGATCCTATTTTTATTTTTTTCCCTCCTGCCTTTAGGTTTTCTGAGGACAAAAATCTGTAAAACAAAAAATAAAATTGGTCAGACCTTATAGATAAATATCGGTGTAACTTCGATCAAAAATACAGAAAGTCTGACAAGCAAATGTTTCTTTCTTTCTTTCTTTCACGACGCACTCAGCGTCCTGACCTCATGTGCACTAATCTAGGCCACTGGGACATGAGATAACGAAGATAACTACATACACCATTCATGATGGGTCTAAATTATACAATGTGGGTCACACAATGTAACTACTGTGTTAATGTTCTTTTATGGTAAATCAGTCTCATATATTATTAAATGATCAAATAAATTAGAGGTTTGGAGCTGCACATCTTTGATCGTCCAGTGAATCAAATCTTCATTCTGTGGTAATTACCCTGGACCCCGGTCCACTAAGTGATCGTAGCCCAACGACAGTCGTAAGTCTATGTTAAACATGTTAAAGCATGGGACTTACTATCACCTTAGCAGTACAATTGCTAGGAAAGGGGCCCTGAACCAATTCGCCACTTTAAACAGTTAACAACTAAAAACAGATCACCAATTTCATTACAGTTTTTTCATGGTACAAACAAGCTACGATATTGTTAGTCATTTTGCTACAAGAATTTGTCGAATACACAAGATCTTGTACCTCAAGACTCCTGTTTTTGTTCTGAGGAAAATGTTTCCAGCTACAGGTTCACTTATAAGTCTTCTTATTTGATTAATACATGGAACAGGATGCAATCTTACATGGCAATCTATGGCAAACTCTCACTCTAGAGAAGCCCTATATTTGCTGATATTTATCGCTCTAGAACACAAAAATACAATTCTGAACTGTGTCAGTGATAAGAGATATGGAATTGTGACACTACTTCCAAAATGGAAATATAGGACTGGGATATTTATCATGATATTAGGGCTGCGCAATATAACCAGTTTACCAGTATTTACCGGTTCAGACATGAAAACGATACCTATTGCGATACGCTGATCGAAAACCGGTATTTTGGCATGCAATCGGAAAACTTTGTAACACTCGGAAATCTTCGGATATTTCTGTTTCTTAAATTGTTCTTTTCCTTGTTTCATTATTGCCAAATATTCCTTACGGTACATTTTTATTTTGTCATAATTAAAAGGTTTTATTAAAACTAAGTTCCAACACCAACAGGTGCTCATTCTTTAGAATATATTAAAATATAACTGAATCTTTGAAACATTTGACGCTTGCCATCTGCGAGAAAGGGCACATTAGTTTTTTCATACTTTGCGAGGCATAATTTAGTTTTCACTGAATCGTAATTTCGCCATTCCTTTAAACATTTAATTCTGCATCAAGACAACCCCAGCGTTCTTGTGAAAACAAGGTCCTGTGGCGCGCATCACAGATAAAGAACTGGGTTCTTCGTGCTGCCAAATATTCCTTACGGTACATTGTTATTTTGTCATAATTAAAAGGTTTTATTAAAGCTTAATCAAGCATAGTGATGTTGTTGTGTTTTGGCTTTATAAATCAAGCATTGACTCGATTATAAGTAGTTTTTGTAAAAAAAATATTCTTGCAATATATTGCAATACATATCGCAACATATGCCTTCGCATCGCTATATATCGCAATATGCAACTTCTCTGCAATACCCACCCCTACATGACATACAACTCCATTTTGATTGGGGTAGTTTTTATCTCTCCAGGATGCACGAACAGAGTCTCATAATGTCAAGTGTATATTTAAATATCTGAGTATCCCTTTGTAAAACTGAGTGGTATAGAATCATGAGACTGACTGAGTGAGTTTGGTTTTACGCCGCTTTTAGCAATATTCCAGCAACATCACGACAGGGGACACCAGAAATGGGTTTCACACATTGTGCCCATGTGGGGATTCGAACCCAGGTCTTCGGCGTGACGAGCCAACGCTTTAACCATTAGGCTACCCCACCGCCCCTAGAATCATGAGAATGGATATCAGACGAGGTAGTTCCAATTCACAAGTTCACAAGAGCGGCTGCCATAAGTAAGTGAGTGAGAATGGTTTCACACCACTTTTAGGAATATTCCAGCAATATCACAGTTGGAACACGAGAAATGGGCTTCACACATTGTGTACCCATGTGGGGAAACAAACTCGGGTCTTCAGTGTGACGGGCGAACGCTTTAACCCACCGACCCATGCACAAGTAAGTGAGAGAGTGAGTATGGATTTAGTAGTTTATGCCGCTTTTAGTAATATTCCAGCGATATCACGACAGGGGACACCAGAAATGGGCTTCACACATTGTACCCATGTGGGGAATGGTACCCGTGTCTTCGGCGAACACTTTCACCACGAGGTTACCCCACCAAACGTGGCTGCTATAAACCTTTCGACTTTTGTGCTAGGTTTCGAACCACGGACCTTCTGATCCGAAGTCGAACACCTTGTCCACACGACCAAAGAGGTTAGCCCCATCAGCAAGGGGGGATGTCATCTATGGGATGTCTCCATGCCCTGCTACACAAGCAACCAAGCAACATCACAGCCATGCATAAAAATAGTATAATTTGTTTCACTCACAAAACTTACTAAAATTCTCCTCATTCACATTTTCAGTATCATGCAGATTATAAAAACATTAGTGACCAGCACTGGAACTATGCATCTGTTATGTAAGTGAGTAAAACAATTAGCCAAACTTCACACACTGATGGTTAAAGACTGGTGATGCAGAACCGATTATTCTCCATAAGGAGCTCTTCATCATCTCATCTGATGTAACACAAGAATGAACAAGAATAAGCCATATTGATTATGCAGAGATACACAAGGCAGTCTCAAAAGGTCACATTCAGATATTTCAAGGTACAATTTGGCACCTTTCATGGAAGCATAGTTGTCAAATTAATCTACAGGGTCCTGAATCAATAAGTTCGTAAAGTTACGACCAGTCATATCTCTATATATTATCATAGGCTTACGAATGGCAGGGCTCGCTTTAAGAGATGTTAACCTACTTGCACCAGGTGCAACCTTAGATAAAAACCTAGATGCACCTGCCAAATTCCAGTTGCACTGCTTTTATTGCAATATGTAATGAAAAAAAAATCTATTGAATTATTTAGATGCTTTATTCAGAAGTTTATCCACACAAAAATTGACTTGCACCTGGTGCAAGTTAGACTAATAACTAGGCTGCACTTTGTAATATTGGGTTGCACCAGTGCAAGTAACATTACACTAAATCGAGCCCTGAATGGCATAGTGCTTCAAATTTTTTGCGAAACAGGTTACATAAGCAACTAAATTAATTGAAACTTTGACCCCTGCACTGGCTTTGTAAACACTGATCAACTCCAGGTTAGGTTGACGGATAGGTCAAAGGTTGTCACCTGTCAAACATTAGTCGGCTATTACACCTAGAGACCTTCTCTGCTGTTCACTAAATTTGCATCCTGTTAATACCGTATTTGCTCCAGTAAATCAACTTCAAAACCACTATGTCAGCAAAATTTCAGGAGACCCTCCGAAGATTAAAACTTCACTTGACATTTATTTTTTGGTGCATATTACAAATACCAGTGTAGAAGCAGAATATAACAGAAGTTAGTAAAACTAATGAGCGTCTGAATTAAGTTAGCAAAACAGCATATAAAATTATAACACCATATTCAACATCACTGCACTTATGTATTTACTAGGGATGCCATGATACATCGATACACTGATGCATCGATACTTTTTCTAACACAATACAATTATCGATACATTTTGCAACTGTATCGATATTTAGTTTTGAAAGAATCGATTTAAATATGTTTATGTATCGTTTACATTTTGCAATTATATCATGTATTTTATGAGAGTTATATATGATTATTTTTCATGCACAAAGATTGGAAGTTAGAGGTTTTTCACCTATGTGACCTACAAATTACAATTTTAATGAAGTCTAATGGTTTATATAGTCACACTGTTGACCCCCTTTACACTATAAGCAATGTGCTGTTTATCTTAAAACCATACAATCCTGACTTCAATGATTGGGGCACTCTTGATAAGGGTACCATCAAAGGTACTGTTGGTACAAAAAAAAATACATCGAGAAATAGCTGTCAGTATTATTGGTTCACATCAGTATTTAGTGCAGTGCAGTTCCTTGAAACTTAATAGTTTTAAAGTAAACCAATATATATTTGGGAACAACTTGATACCTGTTATCTTGAACCTAGTTCTAAACCTCTTGTAACTTCTAGATAGCTTGACATTTGAGGTATTAGGAGCCATGAGCATCACAGCAGATCAAGTGACAGCATTAAGACACTTCAGAAGAAATTAAAAATATCTGCATATACAATGACAAATTGAAATGCATTTCGCCGGTCCTGGGTAATATAAATTGCCACATACTGAACACAGTGTACACAATCTTATTTAGCAGGACAAGGACAAATCTGACCCAATGTCACCTGCTTTCATAAACCCATACAGGGCCTCAAATGAGGTCAGTGGAGGGCCTCAGAGGTCACAGGTACATCAGATGGGCTATTCCTACACTGACAGCGACCCTCGCGATACGCACTGCATGTATAATAAGTTGAGTTTGGATAATATACCCAGATCTGAACATACATTTAATTTCAAAAGGGCTGATGGTTTGTTTCTCGTGAGAATCGGCGCCGAGTTTGGTAGATCTTTAACGTTCACAACCACCAAATTAACTGACCTTTATGTACTTTTCTTCTGCCATTGTGAAAATATACTTATTTCAGGTAAAACGGTTAAATCCCGGGAGCGTAGTCAAACACGTTGTGCCATTGTGTTCGCCTCGTGTTGAAAGGGTGAGAAAATGACAGTTACCTCCCTTAGATTGCGGTTTCGGATTCCGATTCATGGAGCATGTTCACAGTGCTCGTCCATATGGATTGATAATTATAGAAAAAGTATGTCAGTGGGTCTTAGCTCGAAGCTGGGTTAATCATTTGCTTTTATGCACGAAAGCTTACACTCATTGTCATTTTAATCCTATGAACGAGTTATAATGAATCTTTTCACTTAATCATTTCTATGAATTATCATATGAATAGGTAAGATTGAATTGACATTAATTTCAATCCATTGTGTTTTGACTAATATACTTTACCCTTTAAACTCAATGGTTTCTTAATATGTTCAGTTTACTGTTCAACGACGTGCATGCGTGTGTATGTGTATGTGTGGCTGCTTGTACTAGCGAAGACTAAGCTGGTTTTATAGTGCTTCATGTAGAAAATTCAAATCTAACCTCCGTAATCAAAGATTGAACAGATTGAATGATTCTGTTCACAATCCTGCTATGTTCTGGAAACAAATTCGTTCATTTAGAAAGAGATCAAATCCTAAAAGTAATATTTAATATCCTAATAGTAATATGTGAATGGATGACACATATTTAAGACAATTTTTTTCGGGATACACCCGAACCGGCCCCAAGCCGAACCGGCCCCTGGATATTTAACCCAAATCGGCCCCTGGATATTTAACCCAAACCGTCCCCGCACCCGAACCGGCCCCTGGGTTAATTAACGATAATCAGTCAGACAATTAATCAAACAGACATGAAGATTTCAGTTAATTTTTATATATATACAGACATGAAGATTTCAAATTTCACTCTGTGAAAGGTGGTTAATGTGTGTTGAAAATCTTGACAAATGTTCCACACATGGAAACATGCGAAAAGATGAAGGACGACATTATTTTTCGTTACTGGAAACTTGGTCGTAACAAAGGTGAAACGTGAATTCATTATATTGGATTTATGTGCTATTCTTGTATTGAATTAATGTGTCAATTCTGTGGATACGGTACAACGAAATGTAAGTACACGTTTTACTTTAGTATTGTTTTGCAATTGATCTTTTAGATTCTTAAAAGAATTACATAAAATGTCCTCTACCGCGGGATCTCCGTGATCAGCAGCACTTGCATGTTCACTTGCCTCTCATCGACACTAATATTCGCTAATATATTTTCAAAAACCGATATTACATGTAAAGACATATGAGTAATATGTTTTCGTCATTTATGTTAAAGGAACTTTAATTCATATGTCAATGTAGAAATATTTACTTCCCGGGGCCGGTTTGGGTCAAATATCAGGGGCCGGTTCGGGTTAAATATCAGGGGCCGGTTCGGCTTGGGGCCGGTTCGGGGGTAATTCTTTTTTTTTTCTAATGATGCTGTTTTTTCAAGCGATGGTTATTCCTTCGACGATGATATTATCTCTTCGAATGACTATGACACTGTTGATCAAATGATTTTGGAAACACAAATTTCAGTAGATGAGATAAAGAATGTTGGAGTAAACTGTAGTTATATTGCTTTGTGAATATTGTACATACGCATCAGTCACTTTACTCATTTGTTTTTAGCGGTATGTAAAATACAAAAACAATGAACTCCCTTGTATCTTCCGGAAGTACCTGTACATGTGTTTCCCATGCTCAGTTCAAATGTAACCGCCGATGTGCGAAGAAGGTATATTAAACTTTTAACCCCAACTTGGATGCCTCTGTCGTTCATGAGTGAGAAGCACGATGTCAACAAAGAATGCTATAAATAACTTAAAGAGAGGAAAAGCAGCTGGTCCCGACAATATTATAATCGAAATGATTAAATGTTCTGAAATCGAGTTAATGCCCTTCCTCCATAGGTGTTTTAATACTGTATTTGAAAGTGGTTCGTTTCCCAGAAAGCTGGTCTCGTTCAATTATCATCCTTATACATCAAAAGGGGTCTCAAGACAATCCAGATAATTACAGAGGCATATCTTTACTGAGTGTTATTGGGAAAATATGTACAACTGCTTTAAACAACAGAATCTCAAACTGGTCAAATCTAAGAAACTTAATTCCTGAATGCCAGGCAGCTTTTAGAAGAGATTATTCAACTACTGACCATATCTTTACACTAAATGCAATAATACAAAAGTGTCTGTCACGTAATAAACACAAACTTTATGTAGCATTTGTTGACTTTAAGAAAGCTTTTGACTCTTTGGATCGTTGTAAATTATGGCACTGCTTACGAAAGTCAGGTTTACAAGGGAAAATGTATTCTATTTTAAAATCTATGTACTTGAATATTAAATCATGTGTTCGTTGTGGTGATGATTTCACTGATTTTTTCGACTGTCCCATGGGAGTTCGGCAAGGGTGTATTTTAAGCCCTGTATTGTTTTCCTTCTTTATAAGCGAACTGTATTATGATATTTCCAATGCAGGTAAACATAGTGTGCAAATGTTTCCAGATATGATTGAAATTTTTATCCTCCTTTTTGCCGATGATGTAATTTTAGTGTCAGATATTATCGTCGGTCTACAAAACCAACTGAATATTTTGGAATGTTATACAAATGAATGGAAATTATTTGTTAATTTTGAAAAAACAAACATAGTTATCTTTAAAAGAGGCGGGCCTGTCGCCTCTAAAGAAAAATGGTTTTTGAGTGGCAAAAATGTATCTATTGTTAATCAGTATACCTATCTCGGGCTATTGTTTTCCCATACCATGAACTTTAAAAAGAGTGTTATAGACCTGAAATCACGTGCTAAGAAGGCTCTTATTAATGTTATGTCAGTTTCTCAGAATTTTGGAATTTTAACCCCGAAAATATATTTTAAATTGTTTGATGCACAAATCCAACCGATTATGCTTTATGGGTCTGAAATTTGGGGATTTCAACGTCATGAATGTCTAGAGAAACTACACCTTTTAGCATGTAAAAGGTTTTAAAATGTAGCGCAAGCAGCACCAACTTGTATGGTTTATGGAGAATGTGGTAGATATCCGATATATATAAATTCACAAATCAGATGTTTAAAATATTGGTTAAAGATCCTTGGAATGCACGAATAAAGAATCCCCAAACTAGCTTATAACATGCTTATACATTTAGATGATAGAGAACAATCTGTTAGCATGTATTATCAAGAATGGCATTCCTGTCTAGACAATAGTTCAAGATACCAGTTGTACAGATCACATAAGAGCTTAATTCAACCAGAACTATATCTATCTGTATTGACATCTAGAAATATCAGACGCACACTTGTCAATTTTCGATTGGGCTTGTTAGACTTATCAGTAAATAAGGGCAGACGATTTTCAATAGAGAGACGTTTAAGGATATGTCCATTATGTAACTCGGCTATAGAAGATGAAATTCACTTCGCTTTTGTATGCCCACATTAGAAGAAGAAGAGCTTTATTCAGTATTTATGGCCACATGACCAAAAGTACAATTCAATATGCAAAATATAGAACATGGTCAGGAAAACAATTTACAACTTAAACAGGTAAATATAGTTTAAGATAAATTGCAATATTTTTTAGGAGTTCTACATTCTTTGTTGCAAGCAGCTGGGTAAACTTTGATCTGGTTGGAGATATAATATAAAAATCAGGAATGTACAAAGAGCGTTGTTGTGAATAAAATGGACATACGAGTAAGAAATGATACTCATCTTGTATCAAATTACAATTACATTTATCACATTTAATGGAATCAGCATTTACCTTATAAAAACGGTTGTGTTGAATTTTAAGTTTATGACTCATGCATCTGAATTTAAATAAAACTCGTAAGAGATCTTTATCATAGCAAAACTCTGATATATATTTTTCCGGTTCAAGTACAGATTTATATGACGAGTAATGATTTAAGAATGATGAAGAAGTGATTTTTGCATACCAATTCTGTATATCTATATCTTTACATCTCTGTTTAAAAACACTTATAAAACTTGTTACATCGCCACAATCTTGCGATAACCACACAAAAGAAAACCCAGAGTGAAATAAAAGTAAACGTACATGGGATACCCAGTTGCGACCACCATTGTCGTCGTATGTTTTTAACATCTCATAGCATGCCTTTGGAATACGATAACTTTCCATATTCAGGAGTCTACACCAGTACTTTATACAACGGGTGAAATACTGTACACAAAGATGGCTTCTACCTGTTTCACCGAGTACAATATTTGAAGATACAGTTTTGCTAACACGAAGATATCTTTTGAAATAATAAGTTTGTAATTTTTCAATGTTTGCACGATAGGTAAACCCCCATATTTCTGCACCATAAAGCAGAATCGGTGCAATTTTGCTGTCAAATATAGTAGATGCCACATTCAAAGAGATATTTTGATATGTTCTGAAAAGAGAAATATCGGAAATGAAGCCTTCCTAGCTTGTAAAGCTAATGTTTCACATGCTTTAGACCAGTACAGTTTTGATGTGAAAACAATGCCAAGATATTTATAATGAGATAAAACCTTCATGTTTGTACCATCATAAAGCCATTTTTCGTTATTTCGAAGATAGCCACCATTCCTGAAAACAATTATGCAGGATTTATCTAGGTTAACTTCTAGACCCCATTTGATACTAAATGATTTTAATGTATCCAGCTTTTTTTGTAAACCTATTACTGTGTCATCAATGAGAGTGACGTCATCTGCGAATAACAATAAAAGTATATCATTCATACCATTTTTCACAAATATTCCACGTAGGCCACGTGCATTCATTTCATCTACTAATTCGTTGATAAAGAAAATGAACAGAACAGGACTGAGAATACATCCTTGTCGTAGTCCAGATGTTGTCGAGAATACTTCTGTTCGTACACTAGATATTTTCACACAAGCAGATACCTTATCATACATGTTTTTGAGGATTCGTATTATTTTCCCATGCATACCTTTGGAGATAAGAGCATATAAAAGCTTGTTTCTGTCTATATAATCAAAGGCCTTCCGAAAGTCAATAAAAGCTGCGTAAAACCGATGTTTACGTTTTCTTAAATACTTTTGGCATAGAGCTTGCAGAACGAACATATTATCAGCTGATGAGTAATCTGGCCTAAACCCTGCTTGACATTCATGTAGTATATCGTTTAAATCTAACCAGATACGGATTCTGACTTCGAGGATTGAAGTGAATATTTTCCCCATTACATTCAACAAAGAGATTCCACGATAGTTATTTGGTTCGTGAGTGCTTCCTTTTTTATAGAGTGGAATGATCAAGCCAACATTCCAGATATCAGGAAAAATGCCGCTGTCCAGTATAGCATTAAACAATATTTCTAGGTAGGGAGGTATGCATTGAGCATGTTTGAAGAATTCGGGTGGTGTTCCATCAATACCTGGGGATTTACCAGATTTTAACACTTTGATTGCATTTTCTATTTCTGTTCTGGTAATTGGTGCAGATAAAAAGTCAGTATTGTTACAGTCCGCACAGTAATCATGCTGTGTCAAAAATGCGTCACCATTCTCATTGAACTTCATATTTGTTTCCCGACACGTCGGGTTTAACAAGTTCTTAAAATATGTCACCCACTTATCTGCCGTAATTGTGTTATTTTCATTACAATTGCTCAGCAGAGATTTTATCTTATGCCAGAACTTCTTACAGTCACCACTTGGAGCTGCACTCTGAATCTCATCAGCAATACCACCGTTAAACATTCTACTTTTATTTCTGCACAAGAGGCGAAAGTGTCTCTTTGCTTCAATGTATCTGTTTAGATTTTCATTTGATCTGCATTTGCGGAACATATTAAGCCAGTAGAACTTATATCTTTTTGAACTTTCGCATTCTTCATCAAACCAATTATGTTGAATATTCTTTGATTTCGGGATCTGAACATCACGACATTGTAAGTGACTTCCCACAAAGTGGAGAAACTCAACAAGTTTCTCGGTGGCACCATTGATATCAGAATAGACTAGATCAAGAAACTCATCTAATATACAACTCGCTGTACTAGACGCTACAGACTCATTGAACTTGTCTAAACCATCATTATTCCACCTGAACTTTGCGAGTTTTTCACACTCTACATGACGAACACTGGTTAATAGCGAGTTATCACCACAATCCTCGACGGATACCTCTACAATGCACGATGGAGGCAGGTGGTCAGAGTCTGACCGCGAGTGGACAAACATATCCTTAATCAAGTAAAAGCAGCTGGTCGACGCCAATATAAAATCAACAAGGCTTGAGCCATTGTGTGTGATACATGTAATAGACCCAGTTTCATCGCCTTGTGTCCTACCATTAACTATATGTATACCCCATACCTTGCACACTTCTAGCAGAGCCAGTCAAAGTCAAAGATATTTATTGTACTTAAGGCCTCCGGCCCATATACAAGTAATACAAGTATATATACAGCACATGCTACAGACATTTCACAAAGAAATTACAGTTCAGATAAGATATTGCTTCTAAGGAAAACAGCATGTTTTACATAAAGCGCAAGATTACGTATTACATTTTCATTTTTGGAAGATAGAATGGAAGCAAAGGCAGATGTAGGATATTTTAACAGGTAATTATTTGGGATATATTTTTTTCTTAAATCAGCATAATGTGGGCATACAAAAGCAAAGCGAATTTCATCTTCTATAGCCGAGTTACATAATGGACATATCCTTAAACGTCTCTCTATTGAAAATCGTCTGCCCTTATTTACTGATAAGTCTAACAAGCCCAATCGAAAATTGACAAGTGTGCGTCTGATATTTCTAGATGTCAATACAGATAGATATAGTTCTGGTTGAATTAAGCTCTTATGTGATCTGTACAACTGGTATCTTGAACTATTGTCTAGACAGGAATGCCATTCTTGATAATACATGCTAACAGATTGTTCTCGAAATTGCTTAAGAAATAGCCAGGCCATACATATTCACTGTAGTGTCTTGTGTTTCTCTAGTTTCACTGAAACTGTCGGGAAGATACAAATCTGATAATGGTAAGAAGTTCCAATCACTATCATCTTCCAACAAATAATCATCGTTTGAGCCCACCCTCGAATTGAAATCACCTAACAGTATTGTAGGAATAGCATCACCGTAATCTGCTCTAATAGTAGCTATTTTAGAATCAAGCTCACCAATGCCATTAGAATCTGGGTCATTATGCTGATTTAAGAAAAAAATATATCCCAAATAATTACCTGTTAAAATATCCTACATCTGCCTTTGCTTCCATTCTATCTTCCAAAAATGAAAATGTAATACGTAATCTTGCGCTTTATGTAAAACATGCTGTTTTCCTTAGAAGCAATATCTTATCTGAACTGTAATTTCTTTGTGAAATGTCTGTAGCATGTGCTGTATATATACTTGTATTACTTGTATATGGGCCGGAGGCCTTAAGTACAATAAATATCTTTGACTTTGACTATATATGTTGATTGCTAATGTTATAATTAAACGAACTAAAACATGAAAGTCAACATCATACTGTGTAATGTATATGGTGCCGTTTTAGCTCAGAAATCAGTAGCCGTTTTCGCCAATACGGTGCCGTTTTCGCCAAACGTTTTTGGTGCCGTTCTGCTGTGGTTCCGTTTTAGCTATAACCCTCCCACTGAGATACCATGCCGCAGTGAAGCATGAATGCCCCACTTGTTGATATTTGAACAGTAAAGGGCGGTGAAGTTACTGCAGGGAACTACATATGGGCCTTTACACTATATTCTGACCTAGGTAGTTAGAGATACTATATATGGCGTGTAAGTGAATCCCGCGCATCGCGAGATTTCGTGACTTCCGGTGACAAACAAAGTTCAGCAATGGCGCTCTCCATTATG
The DNA here is from genome assembly GCF_003918875.1 of Haliotis rubra. Classification (NCBI taxonomy): domain Eukaryota; kingdom Metazoa; phylum Mollusca; class Gastropoda; order Lepetellida; family Haliotidae; genus Haliotis; species Haliotis rubra. The sequence goes on along the minus strand of NW_025766370.1, from coordinate 466,429 downwards.
TAGAATCTACTGGGTGAATTACACTTCAGACAGGCCAAAATTGATTCGCAAGTCCGAAAATTCTGTAAGCTGCGATGGGGTACTTAGGTTTTTATATGACCCAGAGCTTGGACACATAGAAGGCCATGTTCAAGCGTCAATGAAGGACAAATCCTACCGAGTGCAGGTCAGTGGTTTACATTTTTGGCGCGAAATACGAACATTATTATGAATGAAATGTGTTGTATTGGGAAATCAAGAAGGTATAAGTTCCGTGTGTCTGTCTGTAGAAACCAATAATTTCGATAATACAAAAGCCAACTGTACACTGTTTACTTACAGATTGAACTAAATGACCTCTATGGGACGGACGTGACCAGGTGTGATTGTCCAATGGGTAATTTCTATTGCCACCATGTCGCCGCTGTTCTCCTGATTGAATTTATGTGTGTTCATTTGTCAAGAATATTTCTTTTAAGTGGTGCTGTATTTTCAATAATATTTGCTGAAAAATAAACCAGTTATGTTACTTGTGAAAGCCTATATCAAGCTGAAAGTGACAGAACCATTATTAAACTCGGGTGTACCGTGTATATTTTTATGAACTTAAGCATTTATATGAATCAAGTTTTAGCTGTCATAATGACATGTAAACAACAACAAAATAATTCAGATTATTTCTTAGAGTTGTTGTTTTCACTTTTACTTTGTAGATACAAGCGTGCAAGCAAGACCAAGACCAAGTTAAACCAAGAAACCAAAGTCTAAGATGAGGGTTGACACTGCAACTATGGAGGACCTGTTTCCTCCAAGAAAACCAGGATACAGGTAACTAAAACTAACATATTTCCACATGAAAAACATTACAATAATGTCCAAATCTTACAATTTTATCCAATAGACTAGTATGTTTTTCAGTTACCTCAGTGAAAACTCATGTGCTGTTTGTAAATGAAAGTATCTGTTATAGTAATGTTTTTCTGTTACTTTTGTTTATCTAAACAGAGCACTAAATAGAGAGGTTACTCAAGAAGATCGAGACCAGTTATGTAGTGAACTGGAGAAGCTTGGAAGATTTACTGGTTATTAGTCTCCTCAAATTTGTGTTGTGTTATGTTACTGTGTGATGTTTCTCCTTTTATTCTGATGTTATAATATTTTTTAATTGTGAATGAATTTTACCTGTTGTTTTTCTTATTTGTTCTTATCACTTTCATGTTAGAATTGGGAAAGATTTCTTCATGTTCTTTGCTGTTGTTTTTGCTTCAAATCAAAGACCACAATTATTTAATGTAACAACTGAGTTTTGTTTTGAGATAATTGAAAGGAGCGTAAGGCCAAACAAAAGAAATGTTCCAATTTCCTACATTTCAGAACTAGGGTAGGTAGGTAGGTTTGGGGGGTTTTTTTGCAAAATATTTTTACATTACTCATGTGTCAGAAAATAAATTTACTTTATTATGTGGTGAGTAAAATTGTTAGGCTTGGCTGGAATATTTAGGGTCTGTCGGGAAATCAGAACAAGCTTTTTATTTAAGGCCTTAACATAATCGCAACTATTATACTTAATGATAACAATTAACATGAACAAGATTTAACAAGTCGGAAGTATTCCTTTGTTATCAACTAACATCTACCAGTTTTAAGTGAAAGTCCACATTTATTAATTTCATTTCCCCCCTTTCAGCTTTGCATTGGATACTCTCACCAGAGCCAAAGAAAGAAGATCCATGCGTTGTTCCTGTTGAGGATGTTATTATGAGTGCAGGATATATCCAAGCGTTGTGTAAGAGGACATTTCTGGCTAAGACCCTTCTCCTTTCACCAGAGAAAGTGAAGACCATAGCATCGGCTACCTCAGGCCAGCGAAGCAATCCTATGTGGTCTATCGTACGTAGACACAGGATTACTTCATCAAACTTTGGATTCATTTTGAGAGCTATCCAAAGAAACAGGTACGTAATGTTTTGTTACTTTGTTGATTTTATTCATATTGTGTGAATTGGTTTATTAATTTAAATTATATATTCATCCATTATGTAATTGATGACTTTATTGGGGTAATTTGGGATTACATGCATTACATTTTTGAAGTGAAAAAGCATGAAAGGAGCATTGCATTTATCAAGTTGATATATTGCATGATATTTTAGTTGTACAAGTATCATTTTAATTTTTCAGGTACCCACCTTCATTTCGGAAACGCCTCAGTTCCCGTTACAACTTGGAGAAGAAGGACTCAATTGCTTGGGGGATCAACCATGAAAGGAACGCTATTGACCAATATCGTAAACTTGTGGCTAAGGTTGAATAAACAGGTAGGTATATATATACAAGAAAACTGTCGCATGTGGTGTTGTCAGTGAACTGGTTTCAATCACAAGTTGAATTTTACAATGTTCATGAAGAGTGTTCCAAGGGACAAAGGGAGGTAATTCTATGGGGTTCGCATGAAATAATGTTCGACCAGTTCGGTCGAACTTTTTATTGTAATATTGTAATCTAAATACGTAATTTTAATTGGAATAAATTATATGGTAGCTTCCTTGGGGATTGATAGTATTATTGAGAGAAATGCATTATATACTTTGTAGAGATGTGTGGAGTGATATTGTTGCCTTTTAAAAAATGAAAAACAAAGTGTAATGAGAAACAATTTGGTTGCTGGATTTTTTCTTATGTTACATGCATCGTTGTAGGCATATGGCTTCACGAATCAGGAATTCTCGGCGCTTCCCAGATGGAATTGTGGTAACCCCAATTCCACAGTCTGCAACACCACCACCAGACATCATCGAAGTTAAGTGTCCATTTTCTGCCAGAGACAAGCCACCGTTGGATGCCATTGGTCAAAAGAATTTTTGCTTAGGTATTAACAGAAGTTTAAAGTTTGTTTAGTACTGTGAAATTACAAATACCTCTTCAGTGTATTACCAGTTGATATAGTATATGTCAAATTACATGCCAAAAACAAGAACATCAAAGTTGTTGCTTTTTTTTAAGTTATGGGAAAATAGTATAAAGATACACTCAAGATTCTGTTATTGAAATGGCATGTTACTTATTGAAATGATATTGCTTTGCAGTCAGAACTGATGGGAGAATTACTTTGCCAAATGACCATGAATACTACCATCAGATCCAAGGCCAACTGTACATCATGGGGAAGACATGCTGTGACCTCCTCATTTGGACACCCCGTGGACTTCTCATACACAGAATATACCGGGATCCAGAATGGGCTTCAAATATCTCAAAGCTGATAGATTTCTTTTATGACAAGTACTTTCCAACCATATTGTCTTAGTGTGGGTAGCTAGCCAACAGAAGACCAAGTGACTGCAGAGGATATGAAGAAGGATCAAGGCTATCCTGAAACAAGGTATCAGCACCCCAAGGATCGGCTCTGGATCACCAGTAGACTGTTCACCACAACATAAACAGCAACACGAAGCTGAGTATTCAACTTGTTTCCATCATGTTACATATATCTTATAGTAATATGAAGCTTTTGTGTCGTTTGTAATTGAAGTATGTTTAAGAGTTTCATGAAAATATAATCTAATTCTTTTTTTTTTATCCAAATATTTTTTTATTGCAGCCTTGATTACACTTCAAACACACCAGTGTCTTGTATACACATACTAGTAATAGCCTTTTATTGTCTTATCATGCTTTACTAATTGACAATCATTTGTTTATAAGAAACATTTTGCAGTAACTAGGTAGCCCTTTTTAAATGTATTGATTACTGTTGGATTTTCTGGCTTATAAAAGACTAATATTTTTAGATGTTCACTTACTTTATGCCTTCTGAAACAATTCTTCATGGTTTGTCTTATGAACAAGATGAACTTTGTTACATGATTAAATAATCTCCCATGACCACATTAAGTTATAATTATAAATTTCTTTTTATTTCAGCATGGCCATATGGAGATATTGTGAATGGTGACAACAACGCTGACATTTTGAAAAAGAGACTATGTTCTTTTAGTGTGCAATTGATGATTTGTTGTACAATTCAGGTCAGTTTGTCTCAGTATCAACTTAAACAATGCCTTTAATTATTATCCTGACACATTTTTGTTTCGGGTTAACCACCCATGGGCTTCATGCAAGGAGCATGAGTTGCGGATACATGACGCACCATGACAGTTATTGGATACCCCAGGGGTAGGTTGATCCCAAACACCTGTATTGAATGGTTAATTGTTTAGGGCATGGTGAAGGTTGATCATGAAACAAACTTGTCTGAACCAATGGATATGGTTGTATTTGAATCTTGTACAGTTTGTCAATTGTAAATTTCAACTTCCATTGTAAGGTGTATCAACTTATTTAGTTTTACGGGAAACTGTTACTGAACATATCTTTATCAGATGCCCAACCACAAATAGCACTCAGTGCTTATCCACAGTCCATGTATTTATTTACAAGTGATCTCATTTTAGCTATAACTTAGCTATAACAATGTACAAATGTTTGGTGAGAAAATCAGTGAGTCATCCATTATGTTTAAAAAGTTATTTTCATTAGTATCTGTACAGGACACATTGTAAAAATAATAAACATTCAACTAATATACATTCAACATCTTGTTGTATTGTGTCTTGAGCTTGCCCACAGTGTTCCTGAAATGAAAATACACTTTTTAGTATGTTACAATCTAATTAAAGTATGTTAATATTCAAAATGTGTTATTACATATGTAGGGAAGAGATAACACACCATCTACTCCAAGCCTTTCATTATGTGTTTCCAGAATTTTCATGAGTATTTCATTTTATATGTAAATGTCTGGAAATTATGATAGGGTTATTAGATGTAGCCTTAGGTTTTTCCTACACATGTAATGGCCTTAAGTTATGGTGTGATTTTAATATATGTACCATATCAATATGTGAAGAGCCTGTAATAGGTACATAGACTCTCACTGACTTTATTACATTTAATATTGTTTACTTAAGACACTTGTTTACATGAATCATGCCCTGAATATATCATACAAAAATTTGCTTCATTATAGTGGATTTTGTGCATTTTTGTTTATTAAAATGTCATTCATTTCGAACTTGTTATCTGATAATTTTAGACAAATAAGGTACTCAGCTTTAGAGCTAGTAGCAGGGATTCCTCGTCCCATCCCTAGTGGTAGGCAACCAGGCAATGTCGCCAGCAGGAGTCAACTTGAGACACCTCACCTGATCAATGGAAAAAGATGGCTGATTTATACAGATTTCAGAAATACTTTGATGAAAATACTTGAATATTTGCAGTTGTGAAATATATATTAAAATAAACTTCAGATTGATCTTTTGTGTTCTTGTTCTTTCATTTCTTTCAAAGGATTGTGATAATTGTTAATGTTCAGTCTTTATTTATTTCTTTGAGTAATGGAATTTGCAAATTTATCAAAAAACAGCAAACCTGAAAAATCTTACTGGAGATAGGGCGATAAATTGCAGGAATGTGGTTTAGAATATCAAAGTTTTTAATGCGCTCATTCGCCCTTTCTATGTGTATCCTGGCTCTTATAATCTTGTAACACATTTTACCTTCCTCTTTTGTGAAAACAGACTTACCTGACAGAAATGGAGGGATATTTAAACTTACACCTGATGGCAACATTTCATGAATAGTAAAACCCTTATCAGCTAAAATAAGATCACCAGGTTTGAAAGAAGACAACATATTTGAATGGCTAACAATAGCTACATCTGATGTTGACCCAGGATACAGACTGGTGCAATATGTTAGAGAGCCATTACCGGTAGGTGCCACAGCTGTCACAGCTTTAACAGTATGGCGGCACTTGTAGTTGCTGTACGCTCTATTTTGACAGTCAAGGTCTTTGGTGATATCCTGAGACATCTCTATAACATCGATAGATGTCCTAGCACTACCAAAATCTTCAAATGACTTGGGCATGCTGCCTTTACACTTAGTCTGACTGGGCATGTAGCTATCCATAACACCTGAAAAGAGTTCATGTAAAGCATGGATGAGGGTATTGGAGATATTGGACACCGTAGCGCGACTCATTTAAAATCTTTGGGCCAAATCGAGATCTTTGCTGTTCATGGTAAGTTTCATGAGAGTTAGCAAAAGCTGATTTTCCAAGGTTACAATTGATGGTTTCCATCCAGCATAGTAGTTGAGGTCGAAGTGTTCCAGCATGGAGCAGATGATCTTGAAGACATCATAGGGTATGCTTGTGTAGAGTAGCATCTGTAAACACACATTCAAATTAATACCAGTACTTCAAAATATTTAGCACCCAGTCCTCTCAACACACACACACCAACACTCATAAACATATTTGAGGTTTACTTAGATTGTTGCGTTTGCATTTAACATACAATGTTAACTTAATTGTAGTGGCAACAATATTATTAGCACACCTGAAAGCCCTCCTTTAATAAGAATAGGTATTATACATTTTAATTGTTTTTTTATGTGTACAGGGGAATGACAAGTGACTTAAGTTCCCATTATTTTAAATTTTGTAATGGCCAAGGGGTAGAGATAAATGAGAAAGTAAAACAAAATTATTATATACATTCTTTTTATGCTGTTTAAATCTGTTATTTGTTAACCAACCTTTTCTTCACTGTCACTTATATCATTGATAGAAAAGGTTGAACGCCTTAGGTTTAAGGAGTGGATTTCCTGCTCCAGGGACTTTATTGTGGCCTTCAAGTCTTGGACTTCAGCCGTTAACGAAGTCAGCTTCCCCACACACTGGTCTCCACACGTGTAAGCGTAACCATGTTCCATCACCTATGGTACAAATATTGGTATTGGAACAATAAATTCAGCACAAAGATTTAGAGAAGTGAAAAATAATGAAATAAGTGAGTATAATGTGCTATATGTTTTTTAAACAAACATTGATTTATACTGACATGAACAATACTTACCACATCCGTCCTTCCATTGTGTTCAGGTTCAGCTTGGACATCAGGACTCTGAGCTAGTGGGATTGCCGGTACATCACTGCACTCCAAAGGCACACTCCTTTTTCTGTAGAAAAAATAAATAATAATCATAAATATATACCCTAAATACAAATAATTAAATTAAATACAAATTTAATTATAGATTACTCATTTAAATTGCAAATGTATGTCTTAACTGCAAAATATTATACCTCTGTGGTTTGGGATCCTTGAACTGAAACAGTTCTCCTTTGTTGTGGGGGAAAAATATGGGATCACCATCCTTTGTGCCACCTTCAAAATGACAAATCCTGTCATTCTCGGATGTTGGGCATCTGTCGAGCCTTCTGAAATTACAGAATAATTTAAAATAACAATTTAAACCGATTAACCTATCCATTATAAAGGTTGAAATAGTTCCAATAGCATATGTTGTATGGCCTCACTACACGAGATCCATGACATTGTGTGAAAATCAAACCTCAAGAGTCAATTTAGTACTGTAGTATTTTACTTTTTAATCCCATGGCTATCTCATTCGAATTATTCACAAAGAATTATCCATTAACTGACCAACTACATATGTGTTAATACATGAACATTTTACAGCATAATTTCTGTAGGCGTTTTAGTCAGCATGGCAGTAGGGGTCTGAGATGACTCGACTACGGACATGTCCGAAAAAAACATGCTAAACCCGTTTCCTCTGGTAATCTTACCTTGACAGACGACCCCATAGGCTTTGTTTATTATCCGGAAACCTGAAAAAGCTGCAGGAATCCCTATAGACCGATCCAGTCCCGGCCGATAAGCCCCGCCCACTTCGTTTTTGACGTTAGGGGGGACAACCACTGGCAAATCACAATGGCGTCACCGCCGGCGAAACGTTACGTGATTGCGAAAGTTGTTGATGAATTCTGCTTGTGATACTTTGGTATCCGTCGTTTGTGAATGTTATTTAAAGAGGGAAGTTATACGTATGTGATTTTTAATATATTTTAGCTGGCAGATTACAACTGGCGAGTGAAAATGAGTTACATGCCCGATGAAAAAGCGTCTCGACTAGCTGCTGAGACTGTAGGAAGCGTAATTTCTTTCGAATCGATTAATCTATCTGGCAATTCACCTCCGTCACAGATATTAGCAGGGAAAGGATAACTGAATTTTGTTGTTTGGGTTTATAATTTTTTTAAACTCGTGAACACAACCACATGTCCATGTTGCAGATCGTTTCGGTATCTATAAATAGATTATCAACACTGCGCGTGGCGCCTTTGCTTACCCGTTTGCGTTGTTCAAATTTAGTTCAATAATCTGAAAACATGGGTTTCTATCTTTTAATGAACTAAGAGAATGGTAAATAAAAAGAAGAAAATATTTCCCGTCTACTACTTCATGCAATTTATTTGTCTGTACAATTAATGTAAACAAATCAATCACAGCATAACCTATTTGATCTTATTTGGACATCTGGAAAAGGTAATTGGGCTTGTAAACAATATGTTTCCATGGACGTATCTGGACATACCCAGAAGCAAATATTCAACAGCTGATCTGCAGCAACTCTCAGTAAAGTTTCTCTCTTCCAAATCTGTACACCATGATAAAATGACACTGAATATAAGGAAATCATTTTTTTAATCATCATTTCCATTTAATTTTTCCATATGTACTTTGTTGTGGAATCCTAATTTACATACAAACTTCCACAATACTGGACTTCATGAACTGCCAGCGTTTATGTAACGGTTTGTCACAGCACCAGAACACAAAGAAGATCCAAGATACAGTCTGCACCTGTACACTAGCTGACCCATCTTCCAGAAATAGGAAACATGTGATGCAAAATTTTGGAACAGAGAATCCACAGTTATCCGAACAATTAACTAGCATTGAAATAGAATGTTACACAAAATACAAATGTAGTTCTATTGTTTTTTCATCAGAGATGTTTAACTGCTAACTACAAGTGTAAATAAGGTGCAAAGAATATATCCTATGTTCAAAGCCTTCTGTCAATACAATTATTGCTTCTTAATTAAACAATGATAATCTTTGTTTTATTAGATCTGAGACAATACCTAGAGGACATAACACTGATTTTGATCTATTTCCTTTTCTGAGATACTTACTGGTGTCATAAAAATTATAGTAAAGTTGATTCAAAATTTGGTAAAAGTCATAACAAAGGTTTAGGAAAACAGACATGAAAATGTCCTGAAGCGTTCACCTCCTACAAACCAGTGTGCAATTTAATATGAAGCTCATTTTGCAAATAACCATCAACAAACCTTGAACAATTTGTCCAAATCCACCATCTTAATCTTTGGCTCAGTCTTCAAATATTAGTAACCTCCTAAAAAACTTATGATTTATCAGAAGAATTACATCAAATATGGGTTAAATATATGTTTCAATCTTTATTCCGTTACATGAAAAGTCACCTGAAATTTTTGTAAGTTATTCTGTTCCAGGACTAGATAATGCCTGAACAGGGTTTGACCAAAACGTAGCCTTTGCTTTTTCTAATTTTCTGGATGTTGAAATAACTTTAATGAGTTATGATACTAGCAATCACTTTCAGAATTATCTTATTAGTAAATGTAGTATTTACAAAAAACATCTAAAAGCAGGAGCCAAGGAACTAAGTTAATACCAGTGATTGTCCTGCCATGATATGTATGGTGTTTGTTTGCCTAGTTCTGCCTTAAAATCTAAAAAACCTGATATGTCAATCAATTAAATAATTATTTATTATTGATAAGATTATTATTAATTTTATTACCCTTCCAGTTTACTAAAAAAAGCAAGATTCTTAAAACATACCTTGCTATCATTTCCAGTGAATTAATCAAAATTACAGTTGTAATATTACTCCTAAAATGTACCATTATATGTGAATAATTTATGTGGTAACAAAACTTCAAAGAATGTTCTCATAATTAAGATATACACTTTATTTCACTCCGTCCAATACTCCAGAAAGTCACTATTCTTCTCACATAGTTTTCGTATTCGATCAACCTGGAGGAAGGTAATTCAGTTCAAAGTCCCATGCAACTCTTTATAGAAATTCTGAAATATTTAAGACATGGTGCTATAGACACTCATTTGAACTAATTTTGATGTTTGGATATTGCGTGATAGGCAACTGCTGACACTGACAATATTTCCGTTTGAATAAAAAATATTACTCCTCGAATATCTTGCTCTGTTAACAAGATATCTACTGTAGGCCTTCAGATTGTGCTTTTGAAACTTTAAAACATCCTAAAATGTGTGACAAATTTACGAATATCTAATCGCGAATGCAACCATATTTACCACATTGTTCTTAAATGTAACAAATTTTGCTATTTCGGTTGACCCTAACCGAAATCAGCTCGCTGTCAGATTTGTTTACATTGTGTCACGGCTTTCTCGCCTGTCTCGTTTCAGGTTTATGGTGTACCAACTCAATGCCCAGTAGTGAGTAAAAACCTGAAGCAAAAACAATTTTGTAGTTACAAGAACTGTCCGTGTTTATAACACTTGCAAAATCCTAAACTGCTATTTGTTGTCATCTATTGGTAATGCTTTTGCACATGTGCGAAAGTGTGTAAATTCGTGTAAATTCTCACCTTCGAGCAGACGTAGGTTTCGTGAACGACGGTGCCGACATTTAACTGCTCGATAGGCCTATCGCATTCCTTGATCCGCCTCAATTTTGTGGTCTTGATCGTAATGGTTTTGTTAAAGGTACGCATCAAATCACAGCAAAATGTAATAGATATAGCGAGTGTAAATGGCATAATTCGAAGGACATCGCTTCGAAGGCATCGTTTGACCCCGGAAATAAGTCTGACAAATCCACGCAGCGCCCCCGGCCTGCTGATTGGCCAAAATTGACGCATTTTGATTGACAGACTGGATCGGTCTATTGCTTCGGTGATTACACCCAAACACGAAACAAATAACCATGCTTTTACCGTTCGAAATTTCCCGCGGTTAGAACGACTTGGCAACATTCTCCTTGGCGGGCGAATAGGAACGTATGTGGCGTAGCGCAACTGCTTTGTATAACCGGTCCTCCGATTGGTTTGTTTGTCACCGGAAGTTGGACACCGGAAATGAGAATGCGCGAGACTTACATCCCCTATAACGTCATTAGACTTTGCGTCATACACAATGCATAACACTGACCAATAAAACTCCTAGAATACGACAGTGTGTAAAAAGATGTCAACAATCTTCAACTACGTGTCTAGTGTGACGTCATGCCGACCCTACGTCACAAGGTCTGATGCCATTCAAATGGATACACCGTGTGCCTAAAGCTCTAGTAGTACTCGTCCGATTTTTATGGAGTGTTTAATTTCGAACCTATGGGAACCTATGTACATAGGACTATGCAACATTGTTGTGTAATCCAAAGGCCCACTCTCCTACCCAGAATTCCATGCAGCAAGCATAACTTATGTTAAGTCATCGCGCCGGCGTGCCGAAGGCCACTTCATCGTAGTACATGTAATACAACACACATGTATGACGCAATGTCTAATGACGTCATATAGTATCACTGATGACGTCAAGTTGACGATAAGCATCAAAACACAGTTTAATTTACCTCTTCACTACCTCATTTATACATATAGATGCTTAATAAAATAAGGATCATAAAACAATTATTACGTTCATATGTGCATCATGCCATCTTACGAAACTCGCCGCACTCAGCGCCACTGCGTCTGGCTGTCTTTTGCGGGTTTGTCTTCTAGTAATATTGGGACCCGCGTGAAGGTCCGGGTTAAACTAGAATGAATCTTCAGTAACCCATGCTTGTCGTAAGAGGCGACTAACGGGATCAGGTGGTCAGGCTCGCTGGCTTGGTTGACACTTGGGTGAGATTCTCTATTTATTACCCACGTGGTCAACGTATGGGAGTTGCATACTAATCTCGTACGTCACACGTGTGTCGTATCGCGTTGACCTGTGTCGTAACGACTTGACCTGAGATTCTAACGATTTGATTGGATAACCGATGACCTCTCAGTTAGGTCATGTTGTGACGGAACTACTTTTTTCATTCATAACAAACACGTGGATCCATTCATTCTACAACTAAATGCATTGTGGGAATGTAAACATCGCGAACGTTGCCGTGTCGCTGTTTTATTGTGAGTCGAACTGAGACATTATACCCGTCGAAAAACGTAAACGCAATGTTTCCACCAGTGATGTTAGCCGAATGAAGCAACTGCAAACCAAGAAACGGGGTGCTACGGAGTAGTTTACTGTAGGAGGCTGTACGAGGCGAAGACAACTGACATGCATCGTGACGTCGGTTACCAAGGCAGTGACGTCATTACAGTGACGTCATGCAAATATTGTACTACAGTACAAAACTCTTCCGCAACCTCTTTATGAAACCGGTTTCGGTTTGAAACCAAAATATTAACAAAACTACTTATTTTGTCAATTTAATGCACGTAAGACGTGGGTAATAAATAAAATACCACACTCGGTCTCATTACATACGAATTATACGAAACTCGTGACCTTCCTATGTTATCTGACCTCGCTTTCGCTCGGTCAGATACCATAGGAAGGACACTCGTTTCGTATAATTCGTATGTAATGAGACCTCGTGTAGTATTCTCTATATCTCTAACTACCTAGGTCAGAATATAGTGGAAAGGCCCATAGACCATTCTTAGCCAATATGCATGACCTCGAGGTCAAATCGAAAGCGAGGCTTAAAAAGGTTGACCCAACCTTGAAAATGGCGACCTCGAAAAGGAAAGATTACTGCTGTGTGCCTTTGCGTTGGAGTGATGCCCGTAAGGATTTTACGGTATCTTTTCACCATATTCCCAAGAATAAGATCAGAAGAAGGCAGTGGTTGACGAAAATACGGAGAGATCCTGGAAAATGATTCATAGTAAGTACAAAACATTTACGACACATGGAATAGTCTAGATCTGCCGTGTAATGTGCAAACTGTTCACTATGCAAGGTTTTAATATCAGGGGCACATGTACAATGTGAATGTCACACACACACAGACACATTCAAACCCCACCCCAGTCCTACATAGAGCAACTCCATCAAAAATTACATGAACAGGAGAGGCAACTCAAGGAAAAAGTTGAAAAATAGAAACATTGAACAGAAAACTTGAACTTGAAAAGTTTGGTGTTTGTAAATTCATGTATGATGATAAAAATTGATTGAAAATTTAACAGTATTCCATCATTTCAAATATTGGCACTGATTAGCTGGAACTTTTTCATTTGTTGAATATCTTCCCAGGTTTTGTGAAGTACCTTGCCCAAACAGCACAAAAATTGACAGACATGAATGTAAATGAAATTGTTTCATGCTTTTGTGTTGTGTAAATGATGGATGAAAAATTAGACAGCTGTAATACATACACATTGATGGATTTAACTGAATAATAGAAAGGTCTTTCATAATGGCATAGTTGTAAATGTAACTCATTTGCTGCTGTTTAATTAATAATTGATGAAAAAGAATGTATTTCATCCTGTTTGAAAAGAGTTAGTTGGGAATCAGAAAAAAAACATCATTCATCGGTAAGAGATTATGATAATGTGTAAGGGGAGAAAACTATGATAAATTATGAATTGATCCAGCTGTAATTGTTGCCATTTATGTCAGACTAATCTAAAAGGATACTTCTATCAACATAAATATTGCATCCAATATATTTTCAATTTGCATCCTCTGAAGATTTTATTGTTATTCATCAGTATTACAGTTGGAAGCTATTGTGAATGTGTCTATTGTTATTGGACTTTTAAGACACCATTTCAAAATAAATTATTATTAACTGCACTCCAGGTGTTCGTTATTAATTTAGGTTAATTGTTTGCTGTAGTGTGAATCCTGTTATGTTAATCTGATAATATGTTCTCCTTAAAAATGTCTTCAGTTACAGTGGTACAGAATAAATACACCTGATCTACAATAAATCAGTTTTATGGTATAGTAACACAGTATTGAAAATTGGTTCAAATATTCCCCATGCAGGTACCACTTGTCCATTTAGGTAAATTAATTATTCACCTCCAAATCAGTCAAGAAAAAATGAAAAAAATCATCCAGTTTTGTCTTGCACATTGTGTCCCACCAGTGACCATATAACAGATATGGTCTCTGGTCCCACTCATGTTGATTGAAATAAATAGTTTCTACATGATGATGTGGCGATTCGTTTTTCCTCTGCGATTGTAACATCGCCATCACCACTAGTCCTGTACAACTGTAAATACATGCGTGAATAAACCATTCTTAATGAGGCCTCATGAATATTCATATCTGTACCAAAACGAGGCTAAATTGGGCAAGGACACAATCGCATAATGGCGACCAATCTCAATGTTTACTTCCTGGTTTCAAATTTCCCTTGAACGGTACATTACGAAACTGTCATGTAGTTCAGGGAAATCGCAGAGAAATGGGAAAATGTTTCTGTAGCATATTCACGGATTGAAGGGTGAATAATTAGGCCTACCTTTAGAATACAGCACCACAAACTTTCAAAATACGTCATAATACCCTTTTACGTAATGTTATGCGATTTTGTTCGAACGCACGTTCTCGAAACAATGCCCTATGACGCCTGCATGGCAACACGGTTGTCTGGCTCAGCGAGTGCGTATAAGCTCCGCTCACTGGTGTTTCATCTCTACGAGCTATGTCATTGCATAAGCCCAACGATGTTGAGAGTTTCCAGTAGTTGTATACCGGCGGATGCGCAATATTTTGCAAGCACCAGTTTGAAATATTTTTCTTTTTTTCACTAATACGCTCATATTTATTTGTATTACGGGCTGCTGAGGTGTTATGTTTTGTGTATTTTGTATTTTGTAATTTTTTTAATTTACATATATATTTTTGTCATTCAGTAATTTGCACCACTACATAGAAAAGTGTTTTATTAGTATTTTATTTTTGGAAGCGGTAATAATGCATTACACTAGACACGTCAGTCGTGTTTGTGCCGGTTTGGTCAATGCATCCTATTTATTAGGATTAATTCAAGGGATTGGGGTTAGGGCTAGGGCTAGGGCTAGGACTAGGACTAGGACTAGGGTTAGGGTTTAGGGTTGGGGTTGGGGTTGGGGACCTAATGCAATATAGTAGGTACATGTCCGGTGGTTCGGTCAATGCATTCTGTTTATTAGGATTATTTCAAGGGGTTAGGGTTAGGGTTAGGGCTGAGGGTTTAGGGTTTAGGGTTAGGGTTGGGGACCTAATCCAATATAGCAGGTACATGTCTGGTGTAATACGTGAGTACCATTTGTAGTTTTTCCTTTTTGCATTTTAATACTTTTTTTTCACACAAAAACGGGAAACCCAAAACGTCGAAAGTACATTATGAAATGGTTTAATGTAGAAATTTTGGGCTAATGGAAATTGGTCTGGAATTTGCACTCAAGCCTCTTTCACACGCAACATAAATTTTGTAAAGTAATGATTCGAAGGCTAACTCACCCGAGTGCCGTCCCTACACATGCTCATGTCTCCCTCGTTCTTTAGTGCGATCCACATTATCCTAACAGTGTTCCCTACATCACTTTTCTGTCACAAAATCACTGATTTATATAAAAGCGCGTCATTCATGATTCACCGTGAAATCTGCATATGACGTCAACAACCCTTTTCAGTTTGAGGCATATCGGCTCATTCCACGCCACACGTTAATTTGTAGATTACGGAATGGGACGAGTGTGCCAAATGGCATCGGATCCATTCGGCAATTGTCCGGAGAATAAAATCACGAGACACCAAGTCTACCCGTAGCATTCGTAATTGTCCGTGACCTATTCGACTCTTTCCGTTCATTTCCGTGACGTCACAGGAATGACTCGATAAATTTGCACATTGCGCAACAGTGTGGACGTAGCTCAGTCGGTTAGCTGTCGAGCTAACAATCCGAAGGCCGCGGGTTCGGATTGTTAGTTCTCACAAACTGGTTGCTTGTCTTAATGACACGTGACCTACGGCAGAGATCGTCCTCACGAGAAGTTGGGTGCTGTATTCTAAAGGTGCTCCACTTTATCAACATATGAACAGAGCAAAAGACTAAACGTATTTCCTGACCTGGATTCAAATCATCCGCTTCCACATGGGAGTAGTGTTGTTAATTCTTGAGCTGGATAATCGAGATTATAAGTAATATGTAGATCAAGATAGCTCTCCTCGTGTGGATCTGGACCAAACAAAATTGTATTATTCATGTGATGAAATTATTTGTTTGGTATTTTTTCCTTTGAAATGTTTTGTCCTATCGACTCTGTTTTATAGATAGATCTATAGGGTATCTATTCACGCATTTATTTTCAGTTGTACAGGACTACTGGTGATGGCGATGTGCGCGTAGCTGCATGTTACAATCGCAGAGGAAACACGAATCGCCACATCATCATGTAGAAACTATTTCATTCAATCAGCATGAGTGGGACACAATGTGCAAGACAAAACTGGATGATTTTTTTTCTTTCGTGACTGATTTGGAGGTATTTTACCTAAATGGACTTATGGTACCTGCATGGGGAATATTTGAAACACTTTTCAATACTGTGTTACTTATAAGGATTGACTGTGAAAAACCAATGTGCAAACTGTATGAATCCGCATACCTCAATGCAACGAAAGAAATACACAGTCAATCCTTATAATTAAATTCAACAACAAATACTATAGGCTTTCAACAATATTTTATTTAAACACAATCAAATTCATCGAAACAGATATCTTTGTTACCACCGATTAACATTTTCGGTGTAAGAATATTCGGTAATGGCGTGACATGACTCAGGTGACTCATTTACATAAAATGACGCGCCTACCAAACCATTAGCCAATCAGCATAGAGAACCCCTAAACAGCTGTATTTGCGCAAGTGGAAAGGGGCTGTGATGTGACTGGATGCCATGGGGGCGCGTTGTTCAGCACAAGTTTGCAAGCTTCGCTGCGCTACTCTGCGCTACGCTGCCTGCTTTCCCGCGCAACGGACTGCTGTGTGAGCGCTTCATTCAACATGGCGTCGTCCAATGTAAACACCTCACCGATTAGCCGAGAGCCGCGATGCGGTCCTATATACAGTCAAGACATGACCCTGCATCACGGCCGAGAACACCACCTTCATAAATCCTATTCAGATTCCAGTGGCCGATTACCCCTCGTATTTTCTTGAGATTTTTTAAATATATTTCCTGTAGGTTTTTTACTAAAAAGTCGATATCGATGTACTCCCAGATAATTTGTCTATACATACACGTAACTGTCATATTTTGGTGATCATACATTTAGATATTAATGGGCCTGAAACCCGTCGAGGTCTTGTTTCAACGATAGCGAGCTGACATGTTGACATGTTGTGCGCATGCGCCAAATTTCTATAGTCCGTATCGGAGGACGTTCTTCATTAGCAGTAGGCAATACTCTCTCTCGCCTCCCGTTTCTTCGAAAATCGACTCAAAATTCCCCAGATCAAAACTTCCGTACTTGGAATCGGTCATCTTGTTGGAATGTAAACAAGACAAGTTGCAGACGACTGTTCGCTGACTGCACTTGGTAACCACAGTAACCAAACACTTTTTTATTAAATAAACACTTTATTAACGTTCACGGATAATTTTGTGTTGTTTGTTTATGTTAACCACAATGTATCACTTCAATGTTTATCCAAAGTTCATTAAGGTACCCGAGTGCAAGGGAATTCCCTCGCTGTGTAAAGGTATTCCCCGACATTCCTCAGGTCCGAAAGTTGTCCGGTTCGGTGGGCGTGGCTTATTTTTTTAGATTCATTGGGAAATGAAATCAGAAGAAATGTTCCCAGTTAACCAATCAGATTGCCAGAATTTTAATGAACACAAACAAAATTTAATTATTATACCATAACATTGATTTATTGTAGACCTTGTGCATTTATTCTGTACCACTGTAACTGAAGACCTTTTTAAGGAGAACATATCAGGTTAGCATAACAGGATTCACACTACAGCAAACAATTAACCTAAATAAATAACGAACACCTGGAGTGCAGTTAATAAAATTTTATTTTGAAATGGTGTCTTAAAAGTCCAATAACAATAGACACATTCACAATAGCTTCCAACTGTAACACTGATGAATAACAATAAAATTTTCAGAGGATGCAAATTGAAAATATATTGGGTGCAATATTTATGTTGATAGAAATATATTTTTAGATTAGTCTGACATAAATGGCAACAATTACAGCTGGATCAATTCATAATTTATCATAGTTTTCTCCCCTTACACATTATCATAATCTCTTACCTGGTTTTTCTGGTTCCCAACTAACTCTTTTCAAACAGGATGAAATACATTCTTTTTCATCAATTATTAATTAAACAGCAGCAAATGAGTTACATCTACAACTATGCCATTATGAAAGACCTTTCTATTATTCAGTTAAATCCATCAATGTGTATGTATTACAGCTGTCTAATTTTTCATCCATCATTTACACAACACAAAAGCATGAAACAATTTCATTTACATTCATGTCTGTCAATTCTTGTGCTGTTTGGGCAAGGTACTTCACAAAACCTGGGAAGATATTCAACAAATGAAAAAGTTCCAGCTAATCAGTGCCAATGTTTGAAATGATGGAATACTGTAAATTGTTCAATCATTTTTTATCATCATACATGAATTTACAAAGTCCAAACTTTTCAAGTTCAAGTTTTCTGTTCAATGTTTCTATTTTTTCAACCTTTTCCTTGAGTTGCCTCTCCTGTTCATGTAATTTTTGATGGAGTTGTTCTATGTAGGACTGGGGTCAGTGGCTGCTGTATCACTCTCTGCTTCACTGTAATATAAGCATTGTAAAGCATCACTATTATCTCTTCGACACCACAAACAATAAATATATCTCTGGAATTACAAATATACATCAAGGAGTAGAGGCTAACATCATTTCATATTTTAGACAGTATGGGCAATCAATATTTTGTATATGTAAATAACATAGCATCTCTGAAATTACAAATATACATCAAGGAGTAGAGGCTAACATCATTTCATATTTTAGACAGTATGGGCAATCAATATTTTTATATGTAAATAACATAGCATAATAAAGTTCAGTTGTATTAAATTCTTTAAAACCATGTCATACGATCTGACATTCTTACTGTATCTGAGATGGTGACTGTGGTAGATTGCTTATGGGACGTTCCTGAGCTGGTGACATGCTCTCTGACTCTTAATTCAGTAGTATAGAGGCCTTTATGGGGTCAAAATCTATTTTTAGCTATGGGGCTTTATAGGGTCAAAATCTATTGTTAGACTTCACATAGTCTATTTTTAGATGATGAGTCACTGCTCTCTATTGTATATTGAGATGGTGTGAACACCTGGTGTGTCTATTTTTAGACTCTGGTGGGTATATAAAGTCCCCCCGAACAGTCCTCCATATCATTCTGACTTCAGTCGGGCTACGTACGGATCTTATGTTCTTGACTCTACTGATAGCTGTTTACCTCGAAGATGGAAACCGTTCACCGCGAGATCCTCAGGAAGAACCGCTCCGATCTCGTGACAAGTATACAACGTGTAGAAGATGTGGTCGACAAACTGATGCAGTTTGGTGTGCTTACTTGTTTCATGAAAGCTGAGATTATTGAGAAACCACGGACGTCTTTTGATCGGGTCAGAGAATTGTTAGATATGCTTCCTAGACGGGGCCCTCATGCTTACACCCTATTCTGCAAAGCACTGCAGGAATGTGGAGAGATACAAGCGATGACATTGCTGGGGGTAGAGACTGACAAGCAGATGACAGAACTACAGGATCCCAGATGTCATTTACATCTGGGGGACAACGTCTATGTGACAGCCAAGACATGGGATGGCGTATTGAACATTCATGTGAGGAAGTATGAAGTATACCCGGGTGGCACGGCCTATCCAACCAAGCGAGGCATTGTGCTTACCTTGAAACATTGGGTGGATCTCCCAGGAGCTATTCGATTCATTGAGGAGGCTGTCAACGAAGGGAAACCTAACCCACAGTGGCATTTGGGAGCTAATGTGTTTGTTGCGATGGATAGTACGGGTATAGAGATTCGACAGTGTTGTTGGGATAACTCTATGCAATCTATGGTTCCTCGTGCCAAGGGTATCCTGCTGTCCCTGGACCAGTGGAAGAAACTAGGATACTGTGTGGAAGTGATGCCTGATTTTGTGCCCGAACTGAAGGGCATGGTCCCCTGTATGGCACAAGAGGATCATCAGAATCAGATGGGGTACCTCCAGTGTTCCTTTTGCAACCCCAATGGACATGACATGTGGAGTAACTGACTCTGTTTCTATGGATGGAAGTCACCCTTCAGCAACTTTCATCCATCTGTGTTTACCTTGGATGGTATTACATTTAATTGTGTTGAGCAGTGTTACATGTACTCTAAAGCAATGTACTTTGGAGATTTGAACAGTGCAAAGTGCATACAACAAGAGACTTCACCGGCAAAGCAAAAACGTCTTGGGAGATGTGTGAAAGGCTTTACTCAGAAAGTGTGGGACACTGTCAGTCTTGATGTTATGACAAAGGCTGTAATGGCTAAATTCTCCCAGAACAGTGACTTGAAACACGTATTGATTCAATCCTATCCTAAGCCGTTAGCTGAATCTAGCCCCTTTGATAAAAGATGGGGAATAGGAATTGATGCATCTCATCCGGATATTGACAAACCCTGGAAATGGCCAGGGGAAAACTTGTTAGGAAAAACACTAATGTATGCCCGTGAAAAGCTGTTGTTGTAAATATTGTCTTTTGTGAATAAAATATTGTATTGTATGTTTGTCTTGGGTTTTGCTTAAATAGTATGATGTATGTGAGTTATGTTTAGTTGTGTTTGAGATGGCACCTTGGGAAGACTACTTGAATAGGATCTATTATGATCCAGAACATCCTGGTAGTTATGCTGGACCCAAGAAGTTATACGAAGCTGTCAAAGCTGAGGGTCAGTTTAAAATTGGTCTACATCGAATCAAGAAATGGCTGAAAGGTCAGGAGAACTATACCATGACTCATCAAGTTAGGAGAAAGTTTCCAAGAAATAAGTATGTGGTGGAAGGTTTAGACAGTCACTGGCAGTCTGATCTCATGGATATGGTATCACTAGCAAAGTACAATGATGGGGTCAAATACCTCTTAGTCATCATAGATCTGTTTTCACGTTACTTGTGGGTAATTCCACTCATGTCTACAAAAAGTCAAGACGTGGTGAAAGCATTAACCAACTTATGGAAAACCGAAACACGAAAACCTAAACTATTTCAATCTGACATGGGCACAGAATTTAAGAATCGATGGGTAAAAGCCTTTTTGAAAAAGCATAATGTAACCCAGATGTTTACACTGAATGAAACCAAGGCCCCTTATGCTGAGAGAGTGATTAAAACCATTAAAATGAGACTGTATCGTTACATGTTGAAACACTTTACATACAGATATGTGGATATTTTACCAGATGTAGTCAAGAGTTACAACCATACCAAACACAGAATGTTAGGACAGTCGCCTGTTAGTGTAACTCATAAAAATGAAGATGAAGTAAGACTTTCTCAGTATTTAATTCAACCCAAAACATTTAAACTCAGTAAAAAGAAGTTCACCTTCAAGGTGGGTGACAAAGTCAGAGTGAGTCATCTGAAGAGAACTTTTGACAGAGAATACCAGGAGAAATGGTCCGGTGAAATCTTAACAGTCATCAGAAGATATTGGTCACAAGACAATGACATGTACAAGCTGAAAGATTGGGGTGGTGATCCTATTGAAGGTGCCTTTTATTCATCAGAGCTACAAGCAGTGATAGAAAACCCAGATCAGGAGTATAGAATTCAAGATATAGTCAAAAAGAGGACCAGAAATAAACGGAAAGAAGTCTTAGTGAAATGGCTCCATTGGTCGAAAAAATACAATTCTTGGATCCCAGAAGCAGAAGTGAAACAGTATAAAAACACAATGTAAACTCTTTTCAAAGTCATTTATGATGGAAGAGACAGTAGAGACACATCCTCTCTCACGCAGCAGGTCTGGTGAAAGTTGGACTTTGCTAGGTCGAAAAGTGGCCAAAACAGAAACAGTGTTTTTCTCTCAAATCATCATTATTTACATTGTGGTGATTACGTGTATTGTCAATTTGTCCTTGGGCAGAGGAAACTCCAATTTGTGGACAGCTCTCCTCAGTTCCAGTCTAGGATACCTGTTACCAAATCCCAAGATTAAATCAAAACATGGATAAATACATTACGATCAGAAGTACAGATAGTGAACACCTCTATCCCAACAACAAACCTTATAACTTCAGAGTGAGTTTGAATGAACCATTACATCTTGACCAAAGGTGGAGGATAGGACTGACAGAAATATCTATATTGTCCTTGGACATAGATAAAACAAAATCGGAACGTCGTGACTTATATGTCTATTCCTCATTGTGCGATTCATCACATGTAGGGGAAACAAAACAACCTTTACTCAGACATTTATGTCTCATAGGAAACCGAAAAGAACATTCGTTTTCATTTTCTCAGTGTCAGTATGTCCCTATGAATCTCAGAGATTTTCAGACTGTGGATGTCTATATAACAGACCATAGGGGCAATCAAGCTTCATTTATCCGTGGACCAGTGACAGTGACGCTTCACCTCAGGCCGCTCCCATTTTGGTTTTCATCATGAATAATCCACGATACAAACTCTTCGTACCCGATGCTGAAAAATGGACACGATATTACATGCTCAGGGCTGAAGGGAAAGGAGACCCTTATCATTCTATAACACGTGGAGGAGAAAAATCTGCCATGATGTCTGTCGATCGATATTTGGAACTGTATGATCCAGAGTGGAAGAAAGACAAACAAAAAACCAGAAACCACAGAGCAACCTAAGATTAATTTCGTTACCCCTACTCAACAAGTGGTCGAACAGGCCAAGGCTCTTATTCAGATGCAGAAGAAACCTATAAAAAGGGGAACTAAAGCTGGAAAAAAACAGTTCTTCCCAGAAGCGCAAACTGTACACATCTAAAAGAAGTGGCTCTGGAGATAACTTGGACATACCCGTCAAAAAGAAGAAATAATGGCTTCATACACAGAAAGTGTGTCCGTTGAAGCTATCACTGATGAATTTGATCTCTTCACTGTACCTCCTACCTATGCAGCGGTAGATAAACAGTATTACATGACCTACAGACCAACGTCTCAAATTACAACCGATTCCAGCCCCATTGAATTTAACATCTCAGGACAAGGGGTAGATTACATTGACTTGAGGAGAACTCACTTACATGTGCAAGCCAAGATACTCAAAACAGATGGAACAGACATTACACCAGATGAAAAAACAGCACCAGTCAATTTATGGCTTCAAAGTCTGTTCTCTCAAGTGGATTTGTCTCTCAATGGAAAACTCATTACGAGTTCGACCAATCTATATCCTTACAAGAGTTACATCAAGGTTCTTCTCAACGAAACCACATCAGTGAAACAATCTCTACTACAGTCTCAACTCTATTACAAAGACAGTGCGGATTATTTGGACGAACCTGATCCTAATTCAAGCAACCTAGGTTTATTTGGAAGATATGAATACACTCGTCTTGGAACCGTGGATATGTGTGGACCTCTCTATGAAGATCTGATGGATTCAAAACGCTACTTGATTAATGGCGTGGATTTACAAATACGAATGTTCCGCACCCCTGCTGCGTTTAATCTCATGTCTGGAGAAGACTCACCCAGTTACAAGGTGAAAATAGAAGATATCTATCTGCGAATGTGTAAGATTCGACCCAGCTCAGCCATCATCACCAGTCATGCCAAAATTCTCACCCATCACACTGCAAAGTATCCTTTCACCAAAAGTGACATAAAAACTGTATCTTTACCCAAAGGACAGCTGAACTACACAGTGGATAATTTGTTTCAAAACAAGGTCCCCAATAACATTGTAGTAGCGTTGGTATCTGCAGAAGCCGTCAATGGAAGTTACACCAAATCTCCCTTTAATTTTCAAATGTATAATCTCAGTTCTATTGTTCTTTATGTGGATGGAGAATCACTACCAGGGGAACCCCTACGAGTAACTGATAAACAGTACATTGCAGCTTATAATACTTTGTTTGAAGGAAGAGCATCCAGAGGGTTGGATATCAACAGGGACGACTTTAACGGCGGATATGCTCTGTACCAGTTTTGTCTAGAACCTTATCATTTGAAAGACGACTACTTGGATCTGATAAAAAGAGGAAGCGTAAGGCTACACGTTCAGTTTAGTACAGCATTACCTGAGACAACAAATCTGATTCTCTATTCTGAGGATAATCTCATGCTGACAGTGGATAACGCAAGAAATATATTGTACTCTACACCATGAATTCACTCCAACTGATGTGTGCCCTTGATGCGGATGGAATCACAAAACAGTTTAATGTTAAAATAGGTGCAGCAGACCAACTTCCAAAGAAAATCATCTCCTACCCTCGAGGTTTTATCGTCAATACCCACGATTCAACACAACGAGGTCAGCATTGGATCGCTATTTGGTTACATTCACCAAATTATGGAGAATTCTTTGACAGCTTTGGAGAAAGACCCAGTTACTATCGAAGAGAATTTCAAGACTTTTTTAATTAAAAATGGATCATGTTATGAATACAATACCAAAGTACTTCAAAGCAGTGACAGCTCTACTTGTGGACTGTATTGTGTTTACTACATTATGATGAAATGTAGAGGATATGTGTTGTATGACATTCAAAGTAGTTTCACTTCAAATACAATGGTCAATGATGCCATGATGTATGACTATGCTTCTAAGTATTTTAATGCATGTATGTAAAACTGTCCATACTATCTAGATTTAGTGATGGTTAACTATGTTTCATGTTCATAGTGATGAGATAATGTACTTGGAAATAAACATAGAAAAAACCTAAATTTAGCTAGCCCACAGAAGTCCCCAATCGGAGAAGGACGGTTGGGAGGTATGGCACTGTGTTCTGTTATTATTATAGATGTCTACAGACAAACAACAAGATATACATGTTTTTCAATGTTTAATGACCCCGTTTCACAGGAGTAGAACTACAGGTTAGGGGTCAACCCACAGTCTACTTTACAATCACATAAAAATTACAGTGTAATCCATTTGAAAGGCTTCTTTTTCCTCTGTTGAGTATGCGCTGGTATTCCCGGAGGTTTAGGCCTCAGTGTCATTTCAGGTGTTTTGGAATTCATTTCCACTTCCAGACGTTGTCTGTTGCCTACAAGTCCTTGCGGCACGTGTATGTCTTTTAAGGCCTGATAGAATTCAGTCATTCCCTTGGGTTGAAAACGTTTATACAGATACTGTGAGTCCTTGAGTAAGTCTGCAATATGACTCCCCTGAATGACTTGACCCTGGTAGATGAGTACACCTTTCCGATTCCATGACAGTCTTTGGTCGGGATCATTTTGTATGTGTCTCAATAAAGCAGCACCTCTCTGTCTGTAAGGTTTGGGGAGAACACTCAGAATCAAACTGGTATCCATGGGTTCTGACTCATCAATGGTGGTATGATGAGTCACATCTGATGACGTATCCATTGCACCACCACCACTCAGTGGATTCACACGATTTTTCAAGAGTCGTTTATATTTATCCATAGGAATGAGCACCTGTTTTTGGATATGCTCCATTACAAAGTCTTCAATAAAGGTCCAACAACCTTCAACACTAAACTAATGACAGCCACACTTTTGGGTAGTAATTGCTGTTTCTTTGTCTTAGATATGGTTTTATCCGCGAGAAACCGAAGTACTTTTCTGTGTTTTCTCAGTGCAGTCAAATGTTTCTTTGACAGAGATACATCTGAGTGTAACAGATTATAAATAATCTCTACCAAGGCTTTTAACTGGTCATCAGTCACACTTTGCAACAGCACCTTCTTTTGAACAGGGGATGTATTCTCCTGCAAAAACCGTAAGAAATATCCGTTCTGTCTGAGTGTCTTAGACATAATGACGTTCCATTCAATGTTCAACACAATTTATAAGCACAACTCTCTGACTCATGGATGACTCCCCTCATTGACCATGACAAACAAAGGCACTGCTATTTATAGTCTCTTCCAACTGAGTCATATGTGTAGTGACTGTCATTCACAATGTAGTCCATGGGTAGAGGACTACCTACCAATATGCTTCTATCCTTCCATGTTAGAGTTAGTATGTATCCCACAGTTATTAACAACACAAGTATACACCATAGAGAGATAATGGTACGTTTCAATACAGGGGGGGGAGTTCCACGTTGGTTGTTGTGGGAATATTCAGAGACACGTGACAGTCGTCAGCTTGAGACTCCATGTCTACAAATGATAAAGTCTGTCTTAATGACGACTATTTATACTCTTGGCACATACACAACGGGATCTTCCCCCTGGGAAAATGCTGGTTCTGAGTCGTAGTTTGTCTTCTGTACGAGGAGACATGTCCAACACCAAATATCCATAAGGCTGTTTCATAGCATCAGTATATGCCTCCACTAATACACCACCCCGGCCAGGAAATAATTGTCTTCCAAGGGTCATTATCTGCGAGGTATCACGCACATTCTTGAACAAGACCAGGTACCACGTGTTCAAGGCTATGGTTCGTGCTGACTTGCCTTGACAATACAAGTTTTGAGTTATAAAGATAACACTCAGACATCGATGATGACAGCCTTGTGTAAATAACAACTCCATGTCTTTAGAACTTAACACATGATGTAAAAGATCATCCAGGATGATGAGCCCATGTTGTCCATCAGAGGAAAACTGTTCAATGTCTGCTTCGGTGGGTAATCCTTGTTGGAACACAATGTTTGGTACTGTTCTTTCCATGTCGTCAAACAGAGATTGATAAACACCATAACAGTACAATATTTTCTGGGGTGGGTGCTTCACATACATGCCATTCACATGTTGCAACAGTTTATACACCCACTGCGTCTTTCCTGCTCCTGTGGGTCCAGACACACAAATACTGGAGCAGGGTTCAAAAGGTGTTAAACTCTGTGTTTCCCACCAAGGTTTAGTCGGATCAATCACAGCTTTAGGACTCCAAGTAATGGCTGACTTGGGTGTAGTGGGTTGAACTTCAGTCATGTCCTCCCTCTTCTTGAGCCAAGGTTTCTTTCCATCAGAATCTATCTTGTGTACTTGTGATAAATGATTGGATAGTTTTGAAAGTTGTTTTGCAGTACAGCCAGGCACAGGACAATCTTTCTTGACACGACCCATGTTGTGATTGCTCAATGGTTCCAGTTCAACTGATAAAACAACTTGGAGGGACACGTATATAGCTTGGGAGGACACAGAGGGACACTCGAGGGACACAGAGGGACACTGAGGGACACTCGAGGGACACATGAGGGACACAGAGGGACACTCGAGGGACACTCGAGGGACACAGAGGGACACTTCAGGGACACAGAGGGACACATGAGGGACACATGAGGGACACATGAGGGACACTTGAGGGACACAGAGGGACACAGAGGGACATGAGGGACACATGAGGGACACTTGAGGGACACAGAGGGACACATGAGGGACACAGAGGGACACTTGAGGGACACTTGAGGGACACATGAGGGGACACAAGAGGGACACTGAGGGACACAGAGGGACACTCGAGGGACACAGAGGGACACTTGAGGGACACATGAGGGACACAGAGGGACACTTCAGGGACACATGAGGGACACATGAGGGACACAGAGGGACACTTCAGGGACACAGAGGGACACGTCAGGGACACAGAGGGACCCATACAGCTTGAAGATTAGCTCAGAAGACCCAGTGAAGTAATGGATTGAGGGGTTGATTTGTTAAAACCACAACCCCTACAAACCATTACTATTCAATTACAATTCACGGGTCCTCCGGCCCGGTCTCTGATGATATGACATTGGTTGGCTGGTTGGCTGGTTGACTGATGGTTGGATGATTGGTTGGATGATTGGTTTTTTGTTTGATGTTGGGAAGTATGGGTTAGTTGATGATGGGAGGAATAGGCTAATATCCATAAGGCAAAGTGTCCAAGTTGGGCTGAATGACCCGTTTGTTATAAACCATCTGGTACTTTTTCTTCTCTTCTCTATTGTAGATTTTCCGTTTCCTTTTCTCTCGTGAGATCTTGGAAGGATTGGTTACTATGATGGTTTTGTCTCTCTTGGGTGAAAGTACAATGTCCCGAATGGCTTCAAAATTGATGAGTTGGGTGTTCTTGAAATTCAAAGAAAACCCCCGGACTTTACACACTTGTTTCCCCTTTTTAGTTTCATAACTATAATTCTTGGGCCCTGCAGACACAAACTCCTCAATGTAGTCATTGTTGTCCAGTTCATTGGTAAGATCACCAAGATAATCTCCGAGTGGTGGCTTGTAATCATTGGGTTTGGCTACATAGATCACAGAATCAGTGTCATAATACAACACTTGTTGATCCAACTTTTCTAGGACACTGTATAACTTCAGTCTTGCCCAAGCAGTGGTGAATGTGGCCAAGAAGATGTTGGTCTTGTTGTCTTCCGGGACAAAGCTAGATTTATAATTATATTCCAACTGTAAAATCCGATCTGTCAGTATGTGAAAATCTGTCACTTCCTTGGTAGGATCTGTCAACATCTGGAAGAACTTTTCTGCTTCTGTGTCATGGATAAATTCTGATTGTTTCATGTTCAAACGCTGTCCAAATTTTCCCCAGAAACTGTTCAAGCATAATTTAGCCAGGGATCGTAGTCCTGGGGTTTTTTCTATGCGATCCTTGTCCAGTTGTATACCTTCCTTCTCTCTGTAGTCCGCTATGTATTTCTCCTTGTCATCTTTCGTTTCACACCATGCTGGCCATCCACTGGCTTGTTGTTTTAACTTCAAGAAGGTGTTGATGTAATCCGTAAACAATCCACACTGTCCTGTCTCAGGGTTGTACTGAGCTGTTTCTGACCAGTGGTAAATCTCATACACCTTGATCACTCTGTATCCTTTCTCAATGGCTTTCACTATTTCAGGTGTACACCAAGTTCCTAGGATGGCTCTCTGCTCATCTGAATGTTCACAAGGGGTCTGTTGCTCCTCGTCAGCACAGGTACAACATAAAGGAAACTTTAGCTTGCCTTCAGATCGATAGGGGAGTACTGGATGATAGAGTTTTCTAGGCGGTAATATCTTCACCTTGGCAATTCCAAAATAGTGATCCAAAGACTGGAAATTCTTGTGAATGATTTGGGGATGTCCAATAGGGTACTGACAATATTTGTTGACCCATGGGTAGAGACTTGTAAAGTCCACGTAATGAATTTCTTCACTTTCTTTCACCTTGTAGTGAAGTGTACTGGCATTGGTCCTGCCGCCAAAAAAGGAGTCACGTGGCTCTAAGCGATCCTGTATGTCCAGTGTACTGACAAAAGCCTTCATGTCTGGTTTATCCTTTAATTGTTGTTGGAACTCGTGTTCCCAGATGGTAACCACTTTGTAGCCTTTCTGTTTCAACACCCATGATTTCTTACAGGTGAGAGCATAAAGTTCTTCCACGGACTGTTTGGTCCTGGGGAGTATGGTCGATGATCTGTCGTGTGGAAAGCATGCCTTACAACCATGATAGCAACAACCATGGAATTCCAGTACTGTGTTTGTTTTGGGACAATAACCATCCACTCGGTAGTTGGTTCCAGGCACCTTATGTTCACCTCCATTCAGGGCATGTTGTATGTCAATATTTTCTGAATGCATGATCCATTCTAACCATTGAATGGAAACTTTACTATATTGTCCATGTCCAACATACCCCTGACATGGTACTTGAGCAATAGGGCTTGGAACTGTTTCTGCTTCATGGACAATAATACCCCTCTTTTGAAGCTGTCTTTGTGACATCCACTGACCACTCTCGAGCTTGACATCACATGACCCATCTTCTTCTTCGGAGGGTCTGGAAGACATCCAGTTTGTGATAGTTTGTCCATCAGTCAGTCTGGCATGTTCGTGAGGTTTCAGAAACTTGGTTTTAAATATGTTCATGCACAAGGAGGCTATAGTGATAGAGTTTGCAAAGGGATCAACGCCCTCAATGATCTCTCCTTCCGTTTCCTCGCCTGTGGCCTCCATCATCAGTTGCTGAAACTTTAGACAGGCTTCTCTGAGTATAGTGACATCTGAGATACAGTACTCCTTCATTTCTTTAGAAAAATCAAATTGTCCATGTTGTTGGCCGTACCATGTCAAGAATGCATCTCTGTCTGTAGCTCCCATGTAGTCCCCTCCATACATGTGAGGATCTGGAAAAGCTCCAATATAATTTTGGTTCTCCTTCAAATTGAACCAATGTGGGAAGTAACCCTTCTTCAGTTCTGTCAGTCCAAAAGCTTTGGGTAAGGAGGCCAATTTCATTGGAAGAAAGTTGAGACTGTCTATGATTCTGATGTTGAGGCCTTTCTCAATCTGCATGTACATAATTTTAGAACCAGTGTAAATGATTTTGCTTGGATACATGGATTGATCTATCATGTACTCCAATAGAAAGTATCCATCATAGGCTTTGCTATTGTGAGCAATAGCTGTGAAGTCTTTATGATTGCCACTGAAGAGCCATCTTGAAAATTCAATGTGAGCTCCATCTCCCTTGAAAATCACTTGACGAAATCCACAACTCTCTTCACAAGGAGGTTCCTTAAATTGCTTGGTTTTCTTGTCCCTTGCATTACAGACAGGGCATCTAGAACCACAGTGATGACATTTGGATTCTTCATCGACTGACTCTGTTTTGCAAACAGGACAGGCTGACTGAGCCACCAAGTAGTTGGGAACATGTTGACATTTACCACACCAGGATTGGTGACAATGCTGACAAATAGATGACTGATGGGGACAGTTATCAGCAGGACATGTAGGACAGGGCCCTTGTGGTGAATAACCTTCTTCACACATCAACTGTTCATCCTGTCGACATTCAAAGTCGTAAAAGATGAATTTACTCTTGGTCTCGTCCACTTCATTAGGTTTCTGGTAACAAAGATGATCTTGTTCCACCACTTCTTGACATCCAGGACATTTCCATTCTCCACAGTGGTGTAGTTTGGGGTCCCTCTCACTTCGACATAATACTTTCTTACACATGGTACATTTCCAGAAACTCTCACATTTTGAGGGGGTGTATGTGCCATTCTTTACATTTCTTTTTCCAGTTTGGTGGCGCTGGAAACATTCAGGTGACCTACAGGTCATATGGCAATGTCGACAAGTCAATGGAGTATCCGTTTCAGGACACTTTTGGCTATGGCATACAATGCAGGTCTCAGAGCAAGAATGACGTAATTTGTTATTGTAAGGTTTCAAACACTGCTCACAAAAATATGAGGCAGAGAAAAATCCAGTAATGTTGACAATGGCATGGAAATGAGATTGTGGTTTTTCGACAAGGTAGAGAAAGAGTTTGGGGTGTTCTGACTCTTGATCACCAACCCGGATAAACTTGTTCCCTCTTTCAGCGCTGACCACTAGAATCTGACATCCTAGTACTTTCTCGAAAGCTGGAATATCATTCAAATGACAGGCACGATCTGTAGGGATACCTGCCAATTTACATAACTTCATGGCCAACTTTCCTTGATCATGGCGTGACTTTTTTCTTAAATTTTCATATAAATGTTTGGGACATTTCCGATACTGGAGTACTAAGTCTATCAAGGGTGTTTGAGTATGACCAATGAGTTTCTTCCAGTCATCTTGACTAATTTGATTAGCTTTGGCCCAGCACACAATAATGGCTCTGACCATACATAGGTTATCCTCGTTGACAATCTGCACTATGGATCGTTTCAGATGAATAGAGTTGTTTTGACCTGTGAGTTGCATTAAGGTCTTGTTGGATCGACCGCCTCGAGGTATACGTATGATTCCTATATCCACATGAAAGGAGACATCCATGGCTAGTTCTTCACGACTGTTTAACACTTTCTCAATGTGTTTCATGATCAGTTCTGCATGTAGCTGGGACAGAGGTTGCAGAGGTACCACAATAGCCTTATTTAAGGCTTGATGATGGATAATGATTCTCCCCAAATCTCCTTCCTGAACATCATCAGGGATGGCTTGCTGTAGAACCTCTTCAAACAAGTCCTGAGACTTTGACCTTGCCATTCGTCGTTAAATTTGATCTCATAGGTTGTACTTATAGCTCCAGTCTTGGCAAAGGTCTTGGTGTTCTTCTTTGTAAAAGTATAGGGTTGAGTTTTAGGAGACTCAGCATCAGGGAGGGGGGACCCTACACCACCATACTGATTAATAGTACGTTGTCTTTTTGGAGGATTGGAGTCAGTAGACAGATCTGCAGAACGTTTAGGGCAGGTCATCCTGTGTTTTCTGAGATCAGGCATTCTCCTAAATGTATTTCCACAGAAGGAACATGGTAAACCCTTCTGTCGCCGATCATTGGTTTTGTTTAATGTTGGATCAATACTCTCCAAGGAGGGACTGTCATTAGAGCTGAGCTCGTATAAAGAAGACATTTCTTCCATTTCCTCATGGGTAAATTGAAGATCTTTTACCAGCTGGTCTTCAAGTGTTGCTGTTGGTGTTGTTGCTGCAACTGACTGATCTTCTGTCTGTCTACACAGCAAGCATACAGACCTCATACCTACTCGCTCATCGTTTGACAGCCCGTGTTCTTCTGCCCACTTGATCAAACTGGCATAGTCATCAAAAGAATCTATTTTGGTTTGGAGATCCATCTGAAATAAAACAAATATTCACCCTGAACCATACTTTACAGTATTGTGTCATTTTCATCCATCTTGTGCTAACATGCCAAATAAATAGTATGTCATTATTATTATTCATATATACACTTAAAATAAGACTTCATTTTAGAAATGTGAGCAGCCGTTTGGGATATGTACCCGGTTTGGTTACGTGGCCGTTTTGAAAGTGTCGTTTGCGAACCGGTTTGACACAGAACCGGTTTTTAGGCTGAGACACGTGTGTCCCTAAAACCGCGCGAAAATGTCTTTGTTTGAGTGATAGCACATGGGGGTCTTTGTCTGACTGAGAGCGCAGAGGTACAGGGTGGTGAGATGTGTTACTCTGTGACTTGATGGATTATAATACACAAATGTGATGGATGTATTGTGGATT
This sequence comes from Haliotis rubra, assembly GCF_003918875.1. Lineage (NCBI taxonomy): Eukaryota > Metazoa > Mollusca > Gastropoda > Lepetellida > Haliotidae > Haliotis > Haliotis rubra. Next base: position 433,306 of record NW_025766370.1, on the reverse strand, counting down.
TTTTAACTCTAGACTGGTAAGTCGATCTATGCAGTGTCTAACAGTATTTCAAGCACGTTGTTTTCATGGTCTGGATGCCTTTAACGACGTTATGGGTGTTACATAGCACACAGAACGATTGTAAAAGTTGATTTTCGTATGAATAGTGTATATCATGTACATTTTGTAATACATGCTAAGGTTGTGTTTATTCTATGTATTTTGTATTTCTGTACGTATTTCAAACAGGAAAAACAAATGTTTGTCTTTAGACGTTTTTTTTGGTGTCGGATTGTCCAGGTAGTTTGTGTTACATTCCCAATGTACGGAGCTCGAATTCATGTTAAAAAATACTAACATTTTATTTGTGCAAGTGTTAAACATTCAATATGGCAGCCTGACACGCAATAGTGACATACTTTCATCCAGATATTGGGGGAGTTAAGCATGTTGTTGTCATTGTTTTGAATGCGAACGTTAAACATAGTACACAGAACGCATAATTTTCGCATGAATAGTGTATATCATGTACATCTGTATGACACACCGAAGTTTATTCATATTATTGTGTTGGATTGACATAACACATGTTGCTCATTCTACAGGGATTCTAATATTCTGTATGCATAGCGATTCTATAGGGATTCTAATGTTCTCCACAAACTATGATTTCCACGATTTTCATTTCTTATAATTTCAATAGTGTCATTGGATTTCAAAATGGCGGCGGGGGACGCGATCTATGATCTGGTTTCTTCAATGGGTGTGAAGGCCGTCATGCTTCTCGGTTCATTGAACGTAGGGAGAGGCAATGTTATGGCAGAATGAACATGGCACACCTCACTCGGAGGCTGTCGCAAATTAAAAGAAAGTATTAACATGGACACTCGGTAACACGTATTTGAAGTTATTTATTTTTCACTCCATTATACGTTTGTTTTCTTAATCTTCATGCTTGGGTGGGAGAGGGGATTCCCTTCCCGTAAACATAGCTTTGAATGGCTGTAGGTCGGACTTACGGGTGGGCAAATGAGTCATTCATTGTTGGAGTACAGTATGAATCAATCTGTTTCTTCACATGAATGGGTTACTTGTTTCAACCCCTCTAAACATCTAGATTGACCACCACTGTTTGCCTCAATAATGGATATACCCATTCATGGACATAGGTGTACTGCAGGAAACAATGCATATATGTATTCATGGAAATATGTGTGGATACAATTGATATGTGCGTGAATCGATCTGTTCATGGAACTATTCTAAGTGAAATTGTGCTGTTCATGGACATATGTGCTCATGGACGTATGTGTGCTGAGGATTTCCTATGGATCACATGAGGTAAGTTGCTTCAATTCCCTGTTCTGATGTTTCCACAAATGTGAAGGGTAACTTACCTTGATGTTCTGTTGATGTATAGTTGAGAGGCTGATGAAAATATATATCCAGTAGACAGTATAATCCAAGGTTGTTTAGTAATCCAGTGTACACAGTATAATCCAATGAGAAATGCACTCTGGTATATCCACAATGTGTGAAATCACTTGAATGTATATCCACTAATGACTGAACTGAGTATGACATGAGGCCGTTTGGGGGCCTTTATATACCCACCCGAGTCTAAAAATAGACACATTAGGTGTGCTCACAATAGATCTCAATATAGACCTGAGACAAAGACTCATCATCTAAAAATAGACACACCAGGTGTTCACACCATCTCAATATACAATAGAGAGCAGTGACTCATCATCTAAAAATAGACTATGTGAAGTCTAACAATAGATTTTGACCCTATAAAGCCCCATAGCTAAAAATAGATTTTGACCCTATAAAGGCCTCTATACTACTTTATATTATCCAAACTCAACGTATTATACATGCAGTGCGTATCACGAGGGCCGCTGTCAGTGTAGGAATAGCCCATCTGATGTACCTGTGACCTCTGAGGCCCTCCACTGACCTCATTTGAGGCCCTGTATGGGTTTATGAAAGCAGGTGACATTGGGTCAGATTTGTCGTTGTCCCTGCTAAATAAGATTGTGTACACTGTGTTCAGTATGTGGCAATTTATATTACCCAGGACCGGCGAAATTCATTTCAATTTGTCATTGTATATGCAGATATTTTTAATTTCTTCTGAAGTATCTTAATGCTGTCACTTGATCTGTGACCCGTGAAGATCCGGGGTAGAATAGGTCTTCAGCAACCCATGCTTGCCACAAATGGCGTCTATATGCTTGTCGTAAGAGGCGACTAACGGCATCGGGTGGTCAGGCTTGCTTACTTGATTGACACATGTCTTCGGTTCCCAATTGCGCAGACCAATGCTCATGCTGTTGATCTCTGGATTGTCTGGTCCAGACTCGATTATTTACAGACCGCCGCCATATAGCTGGAATGTTGCTAAGTGCGGCGTAAAACTAAAACCACTCACTCACTCACTTGATCTGTTGTGATGTTCATGGCTCCTTACCTCAAATGTGAAGCTATCTAAAAGTTACAAAAAGTTTCTAGGTTCAAGATAACAGGTATCAAGTTGTTCCCAAATTGATATCGTTTTACTTTAAAAATATCAAGTTTCAAGGAACTGCCCTGATGTGAACCGATAACACTGACTGCTATTTCTCGATGTATTTGTATTGTACCAACAGTACCTTTGATGGTAACCTAATCAAGAGTGCCCCAATCATTGAAGTCAGGATTGTATGGTTTTAAGATAAACAGCACAGTGCTTATAGTGTAAAGAGGGTCAACAGCGTGACTATATAAACCATTAGACTTCATTAAAATTGTAATTTGTAGGTCACATAACTGACATTTTGTTTCTGGTGTGAAATACACCAAAACATTCAGGGTAGTTCTCGAGCAGTTGATTAAATAATCAGACAGTAGATCAATCTCGCTGAACCCATGAACTTGGGAGGCTATTTTTGGCTAAGTTTTGGAGCCCATTTCTGCTGTACCTTGCCATGATATTGCTGGAATATTACTAAAAGCGGCGTAAAACTAAACTTACTCATTCAGATAAATACAGTTTCATTTTCTGAAAATGAAGAACGTCTGTGGACTACTTTTTATTTATAATTATGATTATTATTTACTGTAGGGACAGTTTTTCCTGTAAAATATGCTTTACAGAGACTAGATGTTAGTCTAATCTCGAACAACCTTTTGGGCGGTGAGGTAGCCTAGTGGTTAAAGTGTTCGCTCGTCACTCCGAAGACCTGGGTTCGATTCCCCACATGGGTACAATGTGTCAAGCCCATTTCTGGTGTCGCACGCCGTGATATTGCTGGAATATTGCTAAAAGCGGTGTTAATTAACTCACTCCAACAGCCTATGTTAAAAGACGGCATTAGTCTGGCCTAATGCAGCAACACACTCGTACATGTGTAGACATGCATGATGTCCATACTAGGGGTGTACCGATAGAAGAAGTTTCATGAATCGATACGTATCACGATACCCATGTCATGATTCGATACGTATCACGATACCTATTTTCACGGAATTATTGCATAAATTTAGTTAGATTTTGAACATTAATATTTCATATTATATAACTGTCCATGAAAAGATCAACATTTTTTATTCTCAGAGATCAAAAAGTTTTAACTTCCCATCTTTGTGCATGAAAAATAATCATTTATAACTCTCATAACTGAGTTTAGTTTTACGCCGCTTTTAGCAATATTCCAGCAACATCACGGCGGGGGACACCAGAAATGGGCTTAACACATTGTGCCCATGTGGGGAATCGAACCCGGGTCTTCGGCGTGACGAGCCAACGCTTTAACCACTAGGCTACCCCACCGCCCCCTATAACTCTCATAAAAAAACATGATATAATTGCAAAATGTAAACGATACATAAACATATTTAAATCGATTCTTTCAAAACTAAGTATCGATACAGTTGCAAAATGTATTATTTTTTCATTACATATTGCAATAAAAGCAGTGCAACTGGAATTTGGCCAGTGCAACTAGGTTTTTATCTTAGGTTGCACCTGGTGCAAGTAGGCTAACATCTCGATACAAAGTAAAGAGGTGAGGATGGCAGAACAGTCAGACTCAGTATATTTTATGTAAGTAATTTGTAAATGTCAACCAGGACTCATAAGAATTAGTAATAATGAATTTGGGAAATTTCTAATTAGAGTTAGCAGTCACTTGGTACTATGTAGGTAGTCACGATCGGGATGCACCGATTTAGAGTATTTTTCTAAGTGTCTTTTTAAGTGTATATATGTAGATATGTTACTGTATTAATAAATTATTATTGTTCTTGAAATACATCTTGTACGTTTTTATACAAAGTTTCTAGTTGTTGTTCCAAAAGTTTCGGAGTTATGGAAAGTATAAGTTTCGCGGGTTCAGAAACCAATGCCAAGTCTAGCCATTAGTAAACATCAGCTAGCTAATTATATATGCAAGGAATATCGGGTCAGAGGTTAAAGGACGGTCCTCCCCAAGAACTGACCAATCAGGAACAAGTACATTATAATGTCAATATGGCTGACGTTTGCTATGAGCTAGACGCGAAGCACAGAAGTCTTAATTTCAAGCGAATTACACTGAACACAATAGTTTACATATCACAAGTTAATTATCTTAACACGTATTCCCTACATTTATCACTTATCAGCAATATATTTTCTTGGAGTAACAAATGATCTCGTAAGTGTAATGCAAATTAGGGGGCGGAATTTAGACTAATGGGACTTAATGGGACTATGTAAATTCTACACTTGTACTTTCGCATGCACAAGGGTACATATTTTAGTGACTCTGAGCATCGAATACCATACCCTCCCCTGTTTTGCGTTACATAAATTTTTGGTGGCAGCGGTGGGATTGATAATATTAGGAAAGTGATAATGTTTTGTGTTGTCTATTTTTAGATCGTTTCTTGCGGAGTATGTATTTCGTCAAGGGAATTAGTTAGAAATGTAAATGGTATGTTGTTGTAACAAGTTCTGGCAAATTATTGTTACAGTTTCCAGTTCCCTGGTCTTGTGGATAAATTTGGATTCTCTTGGACTCTGTAATTGTAATTATTCTCATTTCCTTGGACTGCAATCACTGTAATTGTCTGTGATTATTTTGTGCATAGTCAAGAAGTTAGCTTCTTTGTGAATAATTTGTAGAGTTCTTCTTTGGAAGATCTTGGAGTTCCTGTAGATAATTCTTGTAAATATTTTTGTACCTTGGATCTGTCTTGGAGAGCTGTAAACTTTTTGTGATTTCATCCCTTGGAGTTGAAGTGATTTATTGTACTTGTGGATAAAATAAGTTGGTGGGGATTGGCTTTTAGTGAAAATTCTATTGGGAATAGAATGGCCGAGCACCAGGATAAAGTTCCAATCCATTGTTCTTCTAGTGCTTTTCTTCAACATGATTTGGACATGTCAGGAAGTCAAGCAAGGGAAGTACAGGTTACTCTTAGTGAATCTGGCGAGATAATTTCTAAGATACCAGCTGGTTCTGGCAGAGATAGAGAAATTGGGAGTGGTTACATCTCCCGGATAGGCCAGGATATACTAAGAGGGATTTCACCTAGGAGGCCGGGTGAGGTTAGTGGAATTGCTGTGGGCCCCAGAATTCCACTGGGTAAATTAGAGACAAAGCGTCGTCTCAGTTTTATGGATGACCAGTTTCAGGGAAAGACAAACTGTGGGGAAGTTATTGATAGTCTGCTAGAGGACCGACCAACTTCTAGGATATCAATGATGGCAGGATCTAATGGGATCTCTAACTCTGAACGATGGGTTGTCCGGGATAAACCAACTATTTTACCCATGACTTTTGATGGACAGAGCTGCTTTCATGATTTTAAAGTCCATTTTGAAATGGTAGCTGAATTAAACCATTGGATGAAGTCCAAAAAGCTACTTACCTTGCTGTCCAGCTGCGTGGTTCTGCTCAACAGGTGTTGGGAAACTTACCTTCTGCTCATAGAGTTGATTATCACAGGCTAGTACAAGCCTTGAGACAGAGATTTGCTCCTAGTAATCAGACGGAATTGTACAAAGTACAGCTGAAAAGTAGAACTAGCCACAGAGATGAAACTTTATCTGAGTTGGGACAAAATATAAGAAGACTTGCTTGCATGGCGTACCCTGATGCTGGTACAGAACTGGTAGAAATCTTGTCTAAGGATCACTTTATCGAGGCACTTCAGGAGTCAGATATGAGACTAAGAGTACAACAATCTAGACCTAGAACCCTAGATGAGGCTGTGCAGTTAGCTGTGGAGTTGGAGGCTTTCCATCATGCTGAAATTCAACGTCAGGGAGGACGTAAGCTGGCCAGGGTGATAGAGGATACTAGAAACGAGGATTTAAAGTCTCAGGTGTCTGACTTGACTAAGGCAGTGGCAAGTCTCACTCAGATAGTAACTCAGGGTAATTCCTCGGGAATACAAAATAAGAGGAGGTCGTTCAATAAGCACATGGATATAGAATGTTTTCACTGCAATCAAAAGGTCATTACAAACGTGACTGTCCGGTTCTGTTCAGACAGAAATCGGGAAACTAGAGTCAGCCACACTCACGGGTCGGAGTAAGGCTGTAAAAGAAGGACCCAGTTGTAAAATAAATGATAATAATGATGTTTCCGGGATCTGTGTTCCTGTTGTCGTTAATGGTTCAAAGTTCTCCATGTTGATAGATACCGGGGCATCTGTGTCATTAATGTCTGTGAAAAGTTATTCACAAATTCTCAAAGATAGGAAACCTAGTTTAGAGGCTTCTTCTGAGAGGATATTACAGGCAGATGGAAAACCATTGAGCCTTCTGGGAAAAGGACTTTTCCATATAAGCTTAGGAAAACACACCTGTAAACATGAGTTCTGGGTGGCTGAAATAGGAAATCAGGGCATACTTGGACTGGACTTTCTGAAAGAGAATGCATGTAATCTGAATATGGGAGATGGATCCCTTGAGATCGGGGAAAATAGCTTGCCTTGTGAAGACGAGAGAGAGACAGATTTCTGCTTTCGTGTATCCTGTCCGAAAACAATAAGTATCCCTGCACGTCATGAGATGATTCTACCAGGTCAAATTCTCACTGACAATCCAAAAGCTGTAAAAAAAAGACTATGTCATTGAAGGGAGCCAGTCTTTTATGTCCAAAAGCTGTTATTTGTAGCTAGAACTCTGACTTGCGCCTCCGAAAATGAAGCTGAGGTAGTTGTCAGGGTGCTCAATCCATCTGAGGAGGATATCAAAATTTATTCGGGAACTCATTTTGCAGAATGTTTTCCAATAGATCATGTCCAAGCAGTGCAGTCCAATAAACCTGGACAGGTGAGGAACATTAAGAAAGTAAATTCAGAATTACCTGAATACTTAGAAGAAATGGCAAAAGAAGCTGTTGCAGACCTAGGTCCGGAGCAGAGCTCTAAGCTTAAAACTTTAATAACTGAATGTCAGGACATCTTCTCAGCTTCGTCAACGGACATAGGGAGAACCAACCTTGTCCAACATAGAATTTTGCTAGACAATCCTCAACCCATTAAACAGCCAGTTAGGAGGTTACCAGTCCATAGTCAGGAAGAGGTTAAGAAACATATTCAGGATATGTTAGACAAAGATGTCATAGAACCTTCCAATAGTCCTTGGGCTTCTCCTATTGTGCTAGTTAAGAAGAAAGACGGAACTACAAGATTTTGTGTGGATTTTCGATCGGTGAACAGTCGTTCCGTGATCGATGCTTATCCGATACCGAGAATAGACGATTCTTTAGACTCGTTAGCTGGTTCCAGTTGGTACAGTACCCTGGACTTAACGTCCAGCTACTGGCAGGTAGAAGTCCACCCCGATGATCGTCCCATCACTAGTTTCTGTTCTCGTCAAGGACTGTATCAATTCAAACTCCTTCCATTTGGCCTTACAAATGCACCCTCAACTTTTGAGAGGTTAATGGAAACAGTACTCATGGGTCTTCAATGGGAAATATGTCTGGTTTATATGGATGACATTATTGTGTTTGGCAGCAACTTTGATGAGGCACTCAGACGCCTGAAGCAAGTGTTTGATAGACTTAGGGAAGCTGGGTTAAAGTTGAAACCTAAGAAATGTCATTTGCTCAAAAGGGAAGTGGAATACTTAGGTCACATTGTAAATGCACAAGGTGTTCACACTGACCCTAAGAAGGTAGAAGCAATCAAAAACTGTCCAAGTCAGAAGAATGTATCGGAACTTAGAAGTTTTCTGGGTTTGTGTAGCTACTACCGTCGCTTCATCTCTGGTTTCGCTAAGGTTGCAGCTTGTCTGCATAAGTTGACCGAGAAAGACAGAGCATATAATTGGACTCAGGAATGTTCAATCGCTTTTGAACATCTTAAAAGTAAACTCATCAGTGCCGACATTTTGGCCCATCCTGATTTCACCAAACCATTCATCCTCGACACAGATGCGAGCGATTTTGCAATAGGTGCGGTTCTGAGTCAGGTACAGGATGGAGTTGAAAGGCCAATTGCTTATGCCAGTAGAACACTGACAAAACCAGAAAGAAATTATTGCGTCACCAGGAAGGAGTTATTGGCTATAGTACACTTTGTCAAACATTTCAAACCCTATTTGTATGGAAAATCCTTCCTGATAAGGACTGATCATGGGGCACTTGCCTGGTTGACTCGGTTTAAAGAACCATGCGGACAAATAGCTAGGTGTCTGGAGACTCTATCTTCTTTCCAATACGAAATAGAGCATAGACCAGGACGCAAACATGCTAATGCAGATGGCCTTTCTCGCCTTCCTTGCAGACAGTGTGGTATGACGTCTGAGGACTCACCTGTAACTAGGGAAGTTTGACAATTACAGTTGGTCGATACAAGTCAACAGGACTTAATCGACAATCAGAAACAGGACCAGGACATAGGAAAAGTACTGACTTTTCTAGAAAAGGGTCATAAACCTAAGTGGTCAGAAATTTCAATGTGCAGTGAGGCTATTAAGCTGTATTGCGCATTTTGGGATCAGTTAACCATTAACAATGGTGTACTTTGCAGAAAATTTGAGACAAAGCAGAAGGAAATAAAGCTTCAAGCTCTAATTCCTAAAAATAAACAAAAGTTAATCCTTGAGCAAGCTCATGATAGTTTGACTGGAGGTCATTTAGGGGTCAAGAAAACAGTAGAGAAGATAAGGCAGAAATATTACTGGTGTGGACTCCGTAAGGATGTAGAGTTATGGATTCGGTCTTGTGATGCCTGTTGTAACCGTAAGCCTCCTCCAAGGAAACGTCAAGGTCTGATGCAGTTGTCCGGGGCTGGAGTCCCTCTAAAACGGGTGGAAATGGATATTGTAGGCCCACTTCCAGAAACTGAAATGGGAACATCTATACCTTAGTTGTGTCAGATTACTTCACAAAATGGGTAGAAGCATATGCAATGCCAAACCAAGAGGCAAAAACAGTGGCTGAAACTTTGATATAAAATTTCATCACAAGATTTGGTGTACCTAGACAAATCCATACTGACCAGGGGAGACAATTCGAGTCAAAATTGTTCCAAGGCATGTGTCAACTCCTTAACATTGACAAAGCCAGGACCACCCCAAAAGGTCCGACTGAATTGTAGAACGGTTCAATAGGACGTTGGAGGCTATGTTGAGTGCTTTTGTAAGCGAAAATCAGAGAGACTGGGACTTCTATTTACCTTATCTAACTATGGCTTACCGCTCCACAATTCATGAAAGTACACATTTCACCCCAAATCTATTGATGCTAGGGAGAGAAATCAATCTTCCAGTTGATATGTTTGTAGGACTTCCAATTCAGGATATCAGTTCAACGCATCAATGGGTAAATGATGTAAAGGAACATCTAGAGGATGTATTTGTCCTGGCTAGGAAGCACCTGGAACAAAATCAATTGAGGCAGAAGAAGTATTACGACAAACATACAAAATCTTCAGCATATAAAGTAGGAAGTCAAGTTTGGGTTTACTTCCCCCATAGGAAAGTAGGCACATGCCCAAAACTGCAATGTTTTTGGAAAGGACCCTTTCAATTAACAGCGAACTCAGTGAAGTCAATTATCGTGTCAATTGTGGATTGAGAGGTAAACCTCAAATAATACATGTTGACCGTATGAAGCCAGCTATTTCCCGTGAGGAAACACATAAGGTTAATACCATACCAGCACCAAATTTCCCCGTGGAAATCAACAGCGAAGTTTTTGCAGACGACTTACCTTTAATAGAGGACCACTCTCCGGCAGAAGAGGTTTGTGGTTATGGTTCTAAGCGTACTCGTAAGCGCCCAAGATATCTTGAAGACTATATTCTATAACTAGTTACCAAGTACCAACTGAACTGATTGGGGAGGGAACCACAAGTATATGTTAAATATGCACCAGGACTGTTTGGAACTATATTGCGTTCTGTTCTTTTCCAGATGACTGCCCCTGGGAGAACCATAAAATGCGAAAAGGTATTTGTTACTATTGGCGGACGTGTCAACAATGTCTCTATATCCCACGGGAATGATGCAAGTTGTAATGAGTGCAACTTCTCGGCCGACCGGATCTCAGAACAGAACCTCCACAAGCGAGAGGTAGACAGCAACCTTACCGTTAGGAGGCCCCTGTCGACCAAGAAGTTCCCGTCTAGGGAATTTGTTTCCTCCTCTGAGAGTGAGGACGAGGAAAAGCAAACCCGGAGCTCCTCCTCCTCGTCCTCATCCTCCACATCATCCTCATCATCTTCCTCTTCATCAGGAAATTTCAAGGGACAGAAAAAGGAAAGTGAAATAGAGGAAGAGAAGGAAACAAGGAAAGAAAGAAGAGAAGAGTAGAAGAAGAGGGGGGGAAGGTGATCAGAGAGGAGGAGAAAAAGGAGGAACAGATAGAAGAGAAAGAAACAAAGAAAAGAAGAGTGGAAGGAGAGGAGGAGAAAAAGAAAGAGGAAGAGCGGAAGGAAAAGGAGAAAAAGGAGAAGGAAGAGAAGGAGCGAAGGGAAAAGGAGAAAGAAGATGAGAGAAAGAAGAAAGAGGACAAGATAAGACGAGAGAGAGAGGACAGAGAGAGGAGGGAGAGGGAAGAAAGACGTAGAAAGGATCCAAATAATCTTTTTAACTGGCCACCAGGGGTCAGAAGACATCGCCAAGAAGAACGGAAGGAAGAGATCCCTGGTGGCCATGGCGTCCGCCACATTAGTCTATCCATAGTAGAGTGGTGGACGCCAACAGAAGATTAGATTCCATCATACTTCCGGTAGAGTCCTAGGTTAGATTATGACTTTAGGAAGCGATTGTACATCTTTAAACTATTTCTCAAGTATAGAGAGAATACATTTATTACCTTACTGTCAGAATACGATATGTACGTAAGCCCTATAGTTGTTAGAATCGTCAAACAGCGTAGGGATGACAGGTTGTTTTATGGGTGCCGCCATCTTTGTTTACGAATCTCTCGCATGGTCACGTGGTCACTGCAGCGGGTGCATTTCGATTGTGACGTCATTGTAATAAGAATAAAAGGGAGACGCTACCGTAAATCTGCCTGCATTTCTTGGAAGCATTAAAGGTCACATGCAACGTAAAACACAACTTTGCAGATTCTGATACCTTTCGGTATGGACATACCGAAACAAATCGTCAAAAATGCAAATTCAAACTTATAAAGTTGAAAAATAACGCGATGAAAAAAACCGCGCGAAATCGGAGTTCAAACGTTTCACTAATTTTCCCCAGACTTTTCTGGGGAAAACGGGTTTCAACAGCTGGGCTGCGCTCATAGCACGTGCGCAAGTAAATAGGTTCGCGCAGTTTGGAAGCGGGTTGTCGGGTGAATACTCGGTGAAGGCTTTGGTGTGAGCTATTTTTCTATTGTTTTGTTGATATCTCACAGGCGCCAGCTTTTATGTGTTATGACAGTAAATTAACTGTTTATATAATTTTCATTTCACCACACGTTCTTCTTACCGAGACACTTTCTCAATTCGATACTTAAAAGCAATGTCATTTTTTAGCGTTGACAGAATTTCTAACTGTGATATAGATATGTCGTTGTCACAGACAAAACTCAATGTCTTGTTTCATTGACACCTGTGTGTCTGCCTGCCTGTCTGCTAATGACAATATTCAATACACAGCTGCTATCACTGACCACATGCAATTTGAACTTAACACCAATCAGGCTATACACCATAAACAAAATGCATTGATTTATGGCCCGAGTTCGGTCTCTGTCACATTATGTAATTACACAGACAGGCATGTGTGATATTTGAACACATGACATGTTATGATGTCTGTTGATTGCAAAATGTTATACACAAAAAAAGAGCATGTATTTACACAACCCAACATCTCTCTATATATATACACACAATTAGCCGTGAAGGCATCTGCAAATGAACCAGCCGTTACACTTGAGTGCACACCCACCCGCTCTGACTGGGTTCGGTATCCCGGCTGCTTCGTTTCTTGGGAAGTAAACCGAAGTACACAATTTTGCACTTTCGATTTGCGATTGTACGCTTATAATTTTGTTTATATATTTTTTCGTAACCAGCAATGTATATTATATGTCATAAATAAGTGATAATTGTGTTTTAATTATGTTTGATTTTTTACACATACGCAGGACTCGATACAAAGTAAAGAGGTGAGGATGGCAGAACAGTCAGACTCAGTATATTTTATGTAAGTAATTTGTAAATGTCAACCAGGACTCATAAGAATTAGTAATAATGAATTTGGGGAATTTCTAATTAGAGTTAGCAGTCACTTGGTACTATGTAGGTAGTGACGATCGGGATGCACCGATTTAGAGTATTTTTCTAAGTGTCTTTTTAAGTGTATATATGTAGATATGTTACTGTATTAATAAATTATTATTGTTCTTGAAATACATCTTGTACGTTTTTATAAAAAAATTTAGTTGTTGTTCCAAAAGTTTCGGAGTTATGGAAAGTATAAGTTTCGCGGGTTCAGAAACCAATGCCAAGTCTAGCCATTAGTAAACATCAGCTAGCTAATTATATATGCAAGGAATATCGGGTCAGAGGTTAAAGGACGGTCCTCCCCAAGAACTGACCAATCAGGAACAAGTACATTGTAATGTCAGTATGGCTGACGTTTGCTATGAGCTAGACGCGAAGCACAGAAGTCTTAATTTCAAGCGAATTACACTGAACACAATAGTTTACATATCACAAGTTAATTATCTTAACACGTATTCCCTACAATTATCACTTATCAGCAATATATTTTCTTGGAGTAACAAGCGATCTCGTTAGTGTAATGCAAATTAGGGGGCGGAATTTAGACATGTTTTGTAAACAAACTCGCGCTACCAGGTTATCAATGGGACTATGTAAATTCTACACTTGTACTTTCGCATGCACAAGGGTACATATTTTAGTGACTCTGAGCATCGAATACCATACCCTCCCCCTGTTTGGCGTTACAATACACTTGACATTATGAGACTCTGTTCGTGCATCCTGGAGAGATAAAAACTACCCCAATCAAAATGGAGTTGTATGTCATGTAGGGGTGGGTATTGCAGAGAAGTTGCATATTGCGATATATTGCGATGCGAAGGCATATGTTGCGATATGTATTGCAATATATTGCAAGAATATTTTTTTTACAACAACTACTTATAATCGAGTTAATGCTTGATTTATAAAGCCAAAACACAACAACATCACTATGCTTGATTAAGCTTTAATAAAACCTTTTAATTATGACAAAATAACAATGTACCGTAAGGAATATTTGGCAGCACGAAGAACCCAGTTCTATATCTGTGATGCGCGCCACAGGACCTTGTTTTCACAAGAACGCTGGGGTTGTCTTGATGCAGAATTAAATGTTTAAAGGAATGGCGAAATTACGATTCAGTGAAAACTAAATTATGCCTCGCAAAGTATGAAAAAACTAATGTGCCCTTTCTCGCAGATGGCAAGCGTCAAATGTTTCAAAGATTCAGTTATATTTTAATATATTCTAAAGAATGAGCACCTGTTGGTGTTGGAACTTAGCTTCAAAACGTTAAAACAAAACGCTGGTCTCGTGTAAAATGTGGAGTGACACGTTATATTTGGTATTTTATAAGTGCTTCACTTCTTTCAAGGGAGGCTACTCTGTTAGACCTGTGCGATATGCCAAGAAAATTGTGGTAGTGTGCCCTCCCTTTTTAGCCAAAACGAGCATGTTGTTTAATTTCAGTTTTTCTGTCACTTGTAGTTCATCCGTGTCAGTGCATATAAATAATCACGTCTTGCCGAAGCAGAGTAATGACCGATAGTATGAACATCGCACATCGCCTTCTGAGTAGAATGATACACAATCGTCAATCACAATCAGATTCGACTACCGACAGAACGCATACATTCACTAAATCGTCAATGTGAATGTGTGTGTGCGCGCGCACGTGCGTGTATGTGTGTGACTCTCTCACTCACTCACTCACTCCCCCACACACACTATTCTAATTAATGTTTTTTTCTAAATTATTAATCTGTACATTAAATGCAGAAACATATATGAGAAACTTGACAACAGCTTTCACTGAGGTGGAACTACCATTATTCTATAAGGAAATACCAGTTATCACACTCATTGTATGAATTACATTGTTATTTTGTCAGTTGGACTGTCTCGGACGAGGTGTTGGTAAAGATATTTTGTGTGAGTGAGTATGGCTTTACGCCGCTTTTTAGCAACATCCCAGCAATACTGACTGACTGACTGAGTTTAGTTTTACGCCGCTTTTAGCAATATTCCAGCAATATCACGGCGGGGGACACCAGAAATGGGCTTAACACATTGTGCCCACCCAGCAATATCACGGCGGGGGACACCGATCGGCTTCACACATTGTAGCCATGTGAGTCACACTTGGTACAAGCAGTAATCAGTTGTGTGTTCAGGATTGATGACCGAGTGGATCAGATGGGAATAGACAGTAAATAATTATTAAAACAAACAAACAAACAAACAAACAAACACACACACACACATTTTCACCTGGAAAAATGTTAAGCTCCCCTAAATCAGTTGACCGCTAAGAGAACTGTGTTCAACTTGTGTATGATAATAATAATTACAATTGGTCCATTTATATAACTCCACACTAGGTATGCTCATATCGCTAACAATCAAGGCACAGCACATTATTACCCCGGATAACCCAAGCTGTCATAGTCATATGACTTTTTTCCACCGGGTACCCATTTTCCAGCTGGGTGAACAGAGACAATTTTGAACAAACTCATTTGCCTAAGGTGAAACCACATGTGCTTCGTTGTCACCCATCCAAGGACTCTCCGATCTCGACGCTGCTTAACTTCACCGATTTGTGACCTGAGCTTTCAGCACAGGACCACGCGCCACCACGTATGATGATACGTATGTTCATAATGTTCATTTCAGAAAATAAGTGCAAGTGGACTTGCAAGTGGACGTGTGTCCCGAATACACCGTGTGGAGCTTGCCACGAAGCAAACCAACGAATAAGTGCAGTTATTGCGAGTGCAACATGTCGGTATTTAATCTGCATGGGGTACATCTTTCAGGTATGCACGACTCCGATATTTCCTTTAAAGCTATTGGTCGGGAAGTGAATGTCAACTACACCGTTGTCAGCCGTTTGGTCAGAAAATACAAGGAATCCAAGGGTGACGTCAGATCGTGAAGACTATTGAGGTTCACTCGACAACAACCATTCGCAACAGGCACCAGGGTATCTACGAGAACAGTCCGAAATCGCCAAAGGAGAGTCGGGTACAAGTCTAGAAAGGTCATCAAACGTCCTCTACGGAGTGAGCATCACCAACAAGCGCGTTTGGCTTGGTGTTTACCACGGAGACGCTGGAATCTGAGGATTTGGCCAAGAACACATTGGCCTGATGAAAGCCGATTCCTTCTTCATGTAACTGATGGACGATTGAGCGTTTGGAGTCAGCCAAATTCAGCAATTGCAGCAAAAAAATCCAATCAACCAAATGCTGCCTTTGGCGGAGGTTCCGCCATGGTACGGTTATCACTATATCCAGGAGTTACTGGATCCAGTTGTTGTCCCACATTTTGATAATCATCCTCTTGCTACAAGACCTGTATTTATGGATGGCAACGCTAACTATAGTTTGGCATGAAATGCATGTGGACCCGGTTTTTTGTAAATATCTCTTCATCCAATGATCCAATCGATCTCAAACTGTGCAAGTGGATGTTTTGTCAGACAACCTAATCACATTGTAAATCACCGATTGTATGCATTTGTATGAAAGAATCTGTCTATGTAACTGTCAACAAAATAAACGCAGTTATCGTTCTTCTTTAAAGCTGTTCTGATGTTCATGCGCCAATATGAAATTCTTCCATGGGGGCACGAGTCGCTATTCGGCTTGTCCCGGTCACGAGTGGGTCGCGAATGTTGCCCCCTTTGATTGAAGGCAAACGATGTATGTGAAGTTTCAAGCTCAGTTAATGCAAGGAGTAAACTCGTGTACAGACACGATTACTTCCCATTGACCATGAACCACACCACTTTCTCTCCAAATCATTTTTGGAAAGAAAAGAATTGGATAAAGGAAAAAAATACTCAAATGGGCACGTTGAGTGTTAAGGTGCGTTCTCAAGGTGAGACTTGCAGAAACAACATGCATCATGTAACACAGCTGAAACGTCCAAACATCACAGGGGTTGTGGGGTAGCCTTGTGGATAGAGCGTTGAGCCCATTTCTGGAGTTCCCCGCCGTGATATTGCTGAAATATTGGTAAAAGCGGCGTAAAACCATACTCACTCACTCACTCCAGACATCCCAATCGTAACAATTTTAAATCGTATATTTGTAGTTGTAAAAATTGGAAGATGTACTCATTCCTACTACAAGTCACAGGCTCTCGGCCTATCAGATCACTTACATCTGTGTCTACTACAAGTCACAGGCTCTCGGCCTATCAGATCACTTACATCTGTGTCTACTACAAGTCACAGGCTCTCGGCCTATCAGATCACTTACATCTGTGTCTACTGGAAGTCACAGGCTCTCGGCCTATCAGATCACTTACATCTGTGTCTACTACAAGTCACAGGCTCTCGGCCTATCAGATCACTTACATCTGTGTCTACTACAAGTCACAGGCTCTCGGCCTATCAGATCAATTACATCTGTGTCTACTGGAAGTCACAGGCTCTCGGCCTATCAGATCACTTACATCTGTGTCTACTACAAGTCACAGGCTCTCGGCCTATCAGATCACTTACATCTGTGTCTACTACAAGTCACGGGCTCTCGGCCTATCAGATCACTTACATCTGTGTCTACTACAAGTCACAGGCTCTCTGCCTATCAGATCACTTGCATCTGTGTCTACTACAAGTCACAGGCTCTCGGCCTATCAGATCACTTACATCGGTATGTATAACTCTCGTCTAACACACGGTGAATCGATCTTCTTTTGGCCACATCTTTTCATATGAGCAACCATTCGGCACCATTCGCCCCTTTCCGTAACCTCGCTATTCGGCTTGTCCCGGAATTACGATATGATAATTAACAGCAGCGCTCTTTCTTTGCACCTATTTGAGCAAAGATCTGTAACACAGGTGAGCTTTGCCTCACTCTCTCTTAATGATCTTGTTCTGTGTTAGGTCATCGATGTCACAAATGTACATGTAATTGATTATTGATTTAAATGCACACTTCTGGTATGTAAAATCATACTTGGTCTGAAGATATGTACCTCTCTTCTTTCATAGCATAGACTGTCCATTGGTATACTGGACACAGTGTCTGTCCGGAATGCAGACGATCGGTAGTTCGATCGCTGTCCCCGTCATGCCACCAATTACCAAGTAAATTGTGTCCCTTAGCTGTCGACAGGATCCGCAGATTTTATTAATCAGCGAGAACGGATATGCCACAAACAAACCAATTATTCAAACCAACAACTACTGATATACTACTATTAGATGAGCCACGACCAGTCAAATGACCCCCAATTTGCATAAATGGGAACGCCCTCCAGAACGTTCCACTTGAAAAATGAGGGAAGCAGGTTGTCGTCTGAAGCTTGAAAAGTTCAATTTCCTCGTGCGAATCGTGTTTTGATTGTTAAATCATACTAGGTATGTGTACAGCTGAGATCCTGAGAAACTGAACCAAGACACGACTTTTCCATATAAATAATAACACTGTAAGCTAACTCCCTTCCCTGAAAATGAACAATTTGCTTATGCTTCCCTAACTTGGACATGTTGAAATTCTTCAAAGGCATTTAGAAGTTGGTGTAGTAATACAAGACAAATCTTACGGATAACAACTTCTTGGTTTCTGGGCTAGTTCTTGCCGGTGAGGGCAAGAACTAGCCCAGAAACGTTGTGAAAAATAAACCAAGAAGTTGTTATCCATAAGATTTGTCTTGTATTGGACATGTTAAATTAATTTAATTCTGCAAACATTCAAAAAAATGACAAGTGTCGAGATGGTGTCTTCCTGAACTAAATCGCTCTACGAGACACGTGTTAAACAGAAGCGGTATTGAGTTCACGCCACGGTCAGCATGTATTGCACGTGCTTAATCGTCAATCTACCTGTAGCATCCAAGTGTATTCGTCTAGATTCCCTGCCCCGCCTACTTGTCACAAACGCGTGTACTGCGCAGGCTCATCTAATACGAGTCAAGCAGTAGTTCTGGCAGTACAGTGAGGCGACTTGTAGATCAGCGGACCAGTCTGGAGGAAAGCCGAACGTCATCCAAGCCTTAGAAGTTTCCAACGTTTGTGAATAAGAGGTACACGACTTTAATCAGGATGAATCTTAGAATCGAATTGACCAAAGAATTCTGGCACGTCCAGGGACGCATCTCCCGACAATTTTAGAAACGTAATGAAGACAAGATCAGATGTGTAAGGGTCGGGCGATAAGCCATTGGAATATGTATGTTGGTTAATTAACAAGATAGATGTCGAGCCACAGTTTGTCTAAAGTGTGTCAGACTATTTTCTGAGAACAATCATTAAAACCATAAATAAATAAACACAGAATTACAAAACTGGGACACGGAGAGTGTTTGGGAACAAAAGAAATTGGAACGACCATTTGACCTTTTCCGGATCCAGGAAAGGAAAGATTAAAGGAGTTTTCCTGTCAGAAAAAAACTTTATCAATTTCGCTGGTAATCGAATTATTGTCCCTTCAATAAAGTTCGGAGAGTATTTCGGGAAAGTCAGCAGACTCTCGAATGCCCTAATTAAGAGACCGTTGTAGATATTAATATGTTTATCATCTCAGTAAATGAGCGAACTGTTTATTGATGTTATGTCGATCGATAATTGTATTGTGCCGGATTCGGTTAAGAATGTTTTCCGATTCATATTTCAATCAAATTTCCCGTGATGATTTCTAAGGCTTCTCGTTTGATCTCGAGATATTGACAGTGAAATATGTGACAACGAACATCAAACTGACCTATAATCTGTGTTAATTAAATTACGATGCTTAACCTGACCGTATTACCAGGACAACCAGAAATTCAAGCTGATGACCGTGTGAGTGAGTGAGTAAATATGGTTTTACGCCGCTTTTAACAATATTCCAACAATATCACGGCG
Source organism: Haliotis rubra (assembly GCF_003918875.1). Taxonomy (NCBI): domain Eukaryota; kingdom Metazoa; phylum Mollusca; class Gastropoda; order Lepetellida; family Haliotidae; genus Haliotis; species Haliotis rubra. The sequence continues at coordinate 413,747 of NW_025766370.1, read as the reverse complement.
GGGAAACCAGAAATGGGTTTCACACATTGTATTTAATGGATATATGAGTTATTATATCCTTATGATAGGACGTCTTGATAAGGGCACAGTCCACGGAAACCAGTGTTGTTCTGGAACAACAAGTCCTTATTGTTCTTTATAACCTATGCCCTAATTTGAAAATAATAATTTTAAAACATTATAATTTCCGTTAGTTAAGTGTTCACGTCTGAAGCAGATGACAATGTTCCGCTGAGGATTGGTACAAATGACGAATTTTACACTATTTTCACTCTCATTACGCTAAGAAAACGACAGTCTCATACGTCACGTTTAATTACAGAATTATTTTCTGTTTTTCTCTGAAAATAGATTATATATACTGTTCGCTAAGTACACTTGTCTTCTTATCAACAGCTGACGTCATTAAAGGGCTTCTGATTGATACTTCGCGGAAACGTGACCTTCTCGCGTGTTTCTCTTGGTAACCCTGTTCTATATTTGGTGATTTGATAATCTGATAAATCGATATTAGCTCTTTCTCCGAAGTCATGTAAAATGTAAATAAGTGACCTCATTCTTGTAGACTGACAAACAGTCTATATTTCTTTTGTTACACGATCCACTTTAAACCTTTGAGCGAGACTGCCTATGACGTCAAAATGGTACATGGTTCTCTATCATCCTGGAGTCGTTTGCGTCATGGTGCCCAAAGTTAAGAGGTGAACATTTCGTAATGTCGGGATATATCAGGGGCGTATATCGCTACTGATGTGTAGAAGGCCAAAGATGACTAAGGCTGTTTTGTATATTTCGTCAAACATCTGAAGACGGGTTTGTGTTTGCACATTCATGCGTGTGTGCTCCCCCTTGGATACACCGGTGCATGTCATCTGCTGACGATCCGCTGTGGAGGTTATCTGTCTGAGACATATGTGAAACTTAATCTGACAAAGAAAAAATATCGTTCAAACACGAAATGTACTTCCACAATGATGAAATGTCAGAGCATTCGAAAACCAAGAAATATGTTTCCTAAATATCATCGCATAGCAACGCTAGCATCGCAAGGGGAGGTAACTGCTGTCAGTGTAACGTTTCCCGCCAAATTACCCGGGATCTTTTGGAGTGTTTGTCAACACCACTTTACTTTTCTTCAGTGTTTGTGTAATGGCTCCGAACCAGAGGAGTCCTCAGCTGTCGAACAGGATAAAAGAAAACTTTCCTTTGTGACTTTATCAGATATATCTGGCCACTCGCTTGCTTGACATCACGTTCTGGAATTGATGGCAAAACGATCTTCCCTTTCAGTTCCCAAGACGCTACTGGAACAATGTCTTGACTAAATCACTGACCATTCTACAGACGCATTAACTCGGACAGTAATGGGACCAATGGGGTCAATTACCCATAGTTTATTTAGCGGAGAGATCGAACTGTTCAAATTAACAGTTGGTCAACCACGAAAGACTATTTCCGGCTTTTCACAGAGACAAGATCTCAGACACACCTCGCTTTGATGGGACACAGCATATCGGTGCACATGTACTCATGTCACGCAGGGTTGGAGTGTTGGGTTGTCATTGTCGTGCGCATCCGTGACAGAGTGAGTGAGGTAACCCAGCTAAAAGTTATCGAGAAGTGACTACAACCAAGTGATGAGATGGCCCGTGCTGTGAGTTGTTCTTACTTCCACCTGGCCTATAAATATTATACTACAACAGCGCCTTGAACATGCACTAGTGCGTGGATATGTGCGCTATATAAATATCTAATAATAATAATAAAATAAGTCATTCAAATAAACTTCATTTGAGACCGATGAATTGCTCACTAACACAAAATCTAATAAATGCAACAAAATCAAACTTAGCACAGTCACATGAAATCGACAGACCAACTCTGATGATTTGTCTCATAAATCTGGACACCCGAATAAAATGTTCTTTAACTAACGATCATTATTTTGTTGTCACTTTTCGCTAATTCGTACGAAGGGGGACCACTTGCTGGTAGAACAGCCAGGTAATCAACAAGCATGTGCAGTGAAATTTCACACGTACAACTCGCACACCTGGCTGTTCTACCAGCAAGTGGTCCTCCCTCGTAAGATATAGCGAAAAGTGACAACAACATAATGATTATAGTCAAACGTACTATAACTGATAACAAGTGGCACATAACTGGATGAGGACAGGGGGAAGTAAGAACAATACATATATATATTATACATAGTATGTTTAGTAAATGACTTTGTTACTGTAAAGTGTAGAATAAACTGAGATAAATCTGTTACCATAAAAATGTTATTGATTTTGACTTAAGTTTGTCGGGTACAAACATATAACATAAATATGCACGAATTTAGAGATAATATATATTTTACATAGTATGTTTGATGTACAACAGATTAACATATACATTATACTTCTCATAACTTGGTTGTAGTGACGTTTAGCTTAATTATGTCCCACTTGTTATCAATAACTCGTTGTTGTGAATGTTAATACGCACATAGTATGTTTGACAAACCACAGATTAACATATTATACTTCTCACCACTTGGTTGTAATCAATAATCAATGGGGGCTATAGATAAAAGACCCCGACAAACTAGTGATTGATATAATGAACACCGTTCCCCGTCACTGAACGACGTGCAGTTCTTTTAAAATCGCGACCTTCAAAAACAAAATTCTTTTTGTGAAATGTTGTAATAAAACAAAACGTTATCGGGAATATTCTGGGGTTCTTCCTTTTTTACGCGCACTTATACAACTGTAACACGTACAAACAATGTATTCATTCGCGGAAAAGTGCAACGGAAGTGCTCTTGTTCCAGTTGACGTCAGATGACGTAGAAAACCTTCTAAAGTCACGTGAGAATAAGGAACGCTTCACTGCTGTCAGTTTCTGGTTGGCGACGAATTTAGACTTGTCGTTACAGATCTTAATTGGGTTAGTACATTAACCCGTTTCTTGATACACGAAACACGCGAGGGGTTTAGAAGAGCGCCGAGCAAACTGATCACAAAGGTTCCTGGAGAGAGGGGAATTTGCCCGAGTTAACGCCACTTGTACATTATAAAGACACCATGTTCCTATTGGTTTCAGTTGTTTTCCCGTCTGTCTTCACGGTGTAGGATAGCCTAGTTATTGTTGAGTTGGCTCCTCATACCTGGGTTCGAATCCTACCAATAGGTTCGGTGGGTGAAACCAATTCTTATCTTATTATTTGAAGGTTTAGGTATTTCTAAAATACTAATGGCAGTGTACATAACTGATAGAATAACCCTTGTGTATCCACATCTCTATTCTGTTGTGATAATAACTGACCCTCAAAACGAATTTGTCGATTGAATGAAGCAAATCTTCAAGCTTACTTATCGGAAATTCAACAGTGAACGTATTTTCGACTTTAACTCCCCTTACCGCCCAAACACAAGTATACTCCAGTTCAGCCTAAAATGTACCTGTAACATCTTTCTGCTTTGATAAAGAGCAAACAGATACACACGCGCGCACACGCACACACAGACACATTCTTGTCTGGAGGAACTGATATAGGTTGAGACGGGAACTTGTCATGAAAAAACATCGATGTTGCCTTGAGGGATGGTTATTCGAGGAGTGGTGTGGTTAAGGCGTAAACTTGTCAACCGACTAACAGACGAGTTCGAATCCCAACAAGTGTACAATGTGTTTGGCCAATCGCGCAGTCATATGGTTACAGGTAGACCTAGACCTAATACACAACCAACACTCACTGAAACATCCGGGTTTCTTTATTAGTGTAAAGGACACACGAACACCTTCCAGTTTGTAAATGATTCTATTAATAGAACAGCAGTGACGGGTGAGAACGTTTCTGATTGGACGTTTGTCCTGATCCGGGTCTTGTCGCTAATTGTTCACCTGAGGTTCCAACAAGTCAACTATAATCAGCTCGTCACAGTTGGAGCCAGACGGACAACTGACGGAAATGGCCGATTATTCTTTAGGACAGCTGAACTGGCGCCACGGACTGCCCCGTGGCCAGTTGGGGGTCAATTATGAAATATTTTGGACTGGAGAGAAACGGCTATCTCGGAAGAACAATTAGCCACTGTCTGGACGCACAGTTTGAATGTATATAGTCTGGACACACCACATTTACAATGTATGTGGGTGACAGGTGACGTGGTAGAATTAATCCATCTGCCCAGTTGTCTGGAGCGCCGCTATCTGATGTGTAGAGTTGCGCCCCTTGGGCAACCGGATTCCTATGATCGTGGGTCGAGATCCTAGTTCTGGCAGATCTACAAAATAGATCGTTATCACTGACAAGTGAGTGTTTTGCACATTCGAAATCCGTGTGGGGATTTCAAACACACCACGTGCAATATCTCCAAGATTACACATGTTGGTTCGAATCGCCCTAAACAACAATCTTAGCTTGCCAGCACCACGCCCATTTTCATTGGTGGGGTGATAGTAAAAGTAGGGGTAGTATATTGTGGTAGTAGTAGTAGTAGTAACAGTAGTAGCAGTAGTAGTAGTAGTTGTAGTTGTAGCATCAGCAGGTGAAGTAGTGGTGGTAGTAGCGGTGTTGGGGTAGTAGTAGTAGTAGTAGTAGCATTAGTAATAGTAGCGGCAGTGAGTGAGTGAGTGAGTTCAGGTTTACACCGCACTCAATATTCCAGCTATATGGCGGCGGTCTGTAAATACTCGAGTCTGGACCATACAATCCAGTGATCAACAGCATGAGCATCGATATGCAGTGGCAGTAAATAAGTAGCAGTAGTAGTTGAAGCATCAGCAGGCGTTGGGGGGTGGGGGTGGGGGGTGTAGTTGTTGTTGTTGTAGTAGTAGTAGTAGTAGTAGTAGTAGTAGTAGTAGTAGTAGTAGTAGTAGTAGTAGTAGTTGGTTTCTACGACAGAAGAAATACTTTTTAAAGACTACTATTCCTGAAATAGGTGAGCTACAGAGCCTTAGTTCCCTATTTACAACAGTTTAACAACCACCTATTCATATATAGCAGAGTTATATCCCCAGACATGCCAGGATCCTAAGAGCGTTGGCTCAAATCACCACAAACATAATTCTCAGCTAACCAGCACCACACCCATATTCGTTGGTTTCAGTGTTGACCGTCTGAAACCCGCATCTCGTCGTTCATGCAGGCATGGCAGAAATATAACTGAAAATCTGGCCAAAACGGATTTAAAACTCAAATTTAAACCGCACGTTTTTAAGTGGGTTTCCAACTGACATGTTGAACGCAGAAACACACACGCACTTGAGATGTTGATAATAAATCAATGAAGGAATATACATGCTTGTGTTTCTCAGTCACTTTCTTTACTTATACTCAGGCAGGTGTTAAATCGTGATAAGTGTTTGGAGGATGTGTAAGCATTCAGCCATCTTTACCTCCCACCGCCCATAACCCCAGCGCCAGAGATTGCTTTTTTCTCGATGGAATTCGGCTTTAAAAGAAACCCGAAAAGCTCTTTACCGACAAGGCAAGTGGAAAATTTTCTAGGAATAACAAACCAAACGATGTGTTTTCGGCAAGTGATTGGAATGATGAGTTGGGCTGAATCCCCCGAAACTGCTCTTTACGTGGCAAATGTGAGCCATTACTGACACAGGCAGATTAGTGGGGCGAATTTATTGGGTGAATTGCTTGTGTGTTTATTCTCCTGCGACGGGAATGGTATTGTGCAGTATTTAGGATGCAATGAATTCTCTTATTAGCTTATTGTGCGTCAAGAGGCTTTGAAAGCAGGCACTTTAACGTGGCATAACCTGTCGAACCGTTTATTGTATCTTGAGATGGGGATGCTGGAATGGGGAAGAGGAAGCGCCATTGAAGATGAATCATTCTGGTTGTAGGACATGAGGAGATGTAATGGCGGTTTCTAAGTGCAGACTGGAATACTTGAGGATGAAATTGTGTGTTTTGTAGAATCAATTATATGAATGCATAAAACGTAACATTTTCAGACAAATTTAAAATAATATTTAAATGTTACTTAAATTATAACATGATGCAATTTCGATTAAAGAATTTTTATTTCGTTTTAAAGCAAAGATAAAGCTAATTAGTAATAAAAACATAGATTAATATCTAACATATAGTATAGAAATGAGGTTGATAAATTGGTAGGAAATGCACATACTGATATAGGTGATGAATACCTTATATATTTATATGTACCGACTTTAGCAATCAAAGGAAACGGTACATTGAAAATGCCTACACTAAAAGCCCCTCGATGTATAAATTACAGCATAACATAATAGATAGTCATATTGTAGGATAAAGAAACTAGCACGGTTGTGTAAATCGAAACTGGAAAAATTCAAGAGCTTGTAAATATGTGCCGTTATCTTTACAACTGACCCCTGTTTACCTCAATATGATGTTGTTTATTTGTTTATTACTGCCACTTTCAGCAATATTGCAGCGGTCTGTAAATAATCGAGTCTGTACCAGACAATCCACTCGTCAATAGAATCAATCTATACAATTGGGATACGATGACATGTGTCAATCAAGTCAGCAAGCCTGACCACCCGATCCCCTCAATATGCTACGAAAGTAGCATTGATTGTAAATAGATTTCCGTTCTGTTCTTATCCTGCAGAAAGTAAGCGTCTAATTTAGGGAACATGTTAGTGCAGTGCCCTATCGCTGTCGCTGATGTACTGGTTTCCTGAAGGTTGGTAACCGTTAGTCTTTCACTTAGTGGACGGTCACACATCTGGAACCGGTTTAAAAGACTGATGGTGGTTTGTTCTGTCAAGCAGACCCTGAAGCAAATATATCCAAGAAAGCCCACGCAAGTCTAGAAACTGTGGCAAGTCTAGATTTCCTCAGCTCCAGGTGAAAATGAAGAAAGTCTCAGGGCTCCTTTTCATTATATTTTGGGTTTTTTTCACTATTAGGTTTTTTTTCTGTAAAATATGTTCATTTCAGAGACTAGTTGTTAGTCTAATGATTTGTCTGCTACAACCAAAGGTTCGCGTGACATACCAATGTTGCTCCCAAACTATGACATACCACTGTTGCCCCCAATCTATGACATACCACTGTTCCTCTCTCGTTACGACTGCGTAATATGGCTTTTTCGTTATTCAAATCGTATGGGTTTTTTAACGATATATATGTGTAATGTTGTTTTCTGTTACATTCCGTTCTGTTCGAGTCCTGGAGAAAGTAAGTGTCTAATTCAGGGTTCATGTTAATAATTAAAGCGGTGCCCTATCGCTGTCGCTGATGTACTGGTTTCCTGAAGGGCTGTCACCGTTAGTCTACCACTTAGGGGAGGGTGTGGTCAGGCATCTGGAACTGTCTAAAACACATGCTACAGCGGAGGGTTCGGGTGATATAACTGTTGTCCCCATCCATGACATTCCAGTCAGACTGTCCCTCTCTCGATACGCATACGGAATTTCACCATTTTCTTCTTTGTTTTGTATTGTTTTGTTGTTGTTTTTTTCTTTCGTTATTCAAATCGTGTAGGGTGTTTCGTTATTCAAATCGTGTAGGGTGTTTCGTCATTCAAATCGTGTAGGGTGTTTCGTCATTCAAATCGTGTAGGGTGTTTCGTTATTCAAATCGTGTAGGGTTTTTCGTTATTCAAATCGTGTAGGGTGTTTCGTCATTCAAACAGTGCAGGGTTTTTCGTCATTCAAATCGTGTAGGGTTTTTCGTTATTCAAATCGTGTAGGGTTTTTCGTTATTCAAATCGTGTAGGGTTTTCCGTTATTCAAATCGTGTAGGGTTTTTCGTTATTCAAATCGTGTAGGGTGTTTCGTTATTCAAATCGTGTAGGGTTTTTCGTTATTCAAATCGTGTAGGGTTTTTCGTTATTCAAATCGTATAGGGTGTTTCGTTATTCAAATCGTGTAGGGTTTTTCGTTATTCAAATCGTGTAGGGTGTTTCGTTATTCAAATCGTGTAGGGTTTTTCATCATTCAAATCGTGTAGGGTGTTTCCTTATTCAAACCGTGTAGGGTTTTTCGTTATTCAAATCGTGTAGGGTTTTTCGTTATTCAAATCGTGTAGGGTTTTTCGTTATTCAGTTTTTAACGACATGTATATGTAAGGTTTTCAGACATAATTATGTCAAACCTGTCAAAATATGACCAATTGAGCAGATTATATCCATGAGAAATGCCGACACAAGCAGATTGTTACTCATTCATCCGCCTTTAAAAGCAGACAGGATAGACATGCAGTCAGGACAAGGCAGACAGCGGGAAGAGTGCGGACAGACTAGCAGAAAGGCAAGCCAGGGACAAGGAGGGGCGAACTCACCATCCCATTCTATCTAACTAAATCCTTCGGTGATGAATTCGCCAAAAATATAATAAAAATATTTGAAGTATATGTATCCTCTGGCATATTATTAAAATTGAGTGCGTCTGATACCTGTATCACTCCGGGCTTTCCTCCCACATCAAAACACGCCACATAATACAAGAATATAGTTCAAATGAGCGTTTCAAATAAAACTCACTCACATAAAGAGTGCCTTAAAGGGCCAGGGGGCGGTGGGGTAGCTTAGTGGTAAAAGCGTTCACTCGTCACGCCGAAGACCCGAGTTCGATTCCCCACATGGGTACAATGTGTGAAGCCCATTTCTGGCGTCCCCCGCCGTGATATTGCTGGAATATTGCTAACAGTGGCGTAAATCCAAACTCACTCACTTAATGGAGCAAGAACAACAGAACTGCCCAAGTACCCAAGTTTTAGCCTAAGTTCGCCGCCTTCACCTGGTAGTCTCTGGCGAACTGTCCGCCATACCTCACCTAGTTCTACTGCAAGTAAACACCCATTCTTTGTACGCCACTACCACTCATGTTGTTCGAAGAGTGTCAAAGTTGTCACAGTTTGCTCAGAATATTTGCTTGTCGCTTAAACTCAGCATCTTATAAATTTTGCTGCAAAATATTACTATTTTTGTTGGTGTCAAGTTTCTTTTGTGAATCAGTTTATAATGCATCAATCAATATTTAAAACTTGAGATTGTTGATAAAGTATGAACAGGAATGGGTTATGTGTTATCTAAGGTCAGGCAACAAAAGATGGAAAGAGAAAATCTACATACTAGTACATCAAACACAACGTGTTTGTGCGCGGGATGTTTATAGCATAGTTACATGATTAAATGCCAGTAAGTGACTGTTGTTTAACGCCTCAATATTCCAGTGACTGCGGACTGTGAATAATCGACCTGGACCAGGCAAACCAGTGATTTGACACTATAAGCAATGACCAATGACGTCCGGGCAGATTATCCCACAAATTAAAATAATCCTATCGATCATGGCCACTGATCCACCTAATGAGTCGACTCGAATAATCGACTCTGGGCCAGGCAAACCAGTGATTTGACGCTATGAGCAATGGCCAATTTGTGGAAATTGGTGTGTCATGAGTCACACAAAGATTATCTCTCCTGTCCACTGCCAGAGCCCTTTCTACCAATTATCCCTGTGAGGTCATTCGAGAGTAATTAGTTCAGTAATTAGGAACACTATTCAGTACCACCGATATCTGATTAGTAAAATCCATCTTTCTTATGGTAAGAGCTGCTGTAAGAGTGAGTAAGTGAGTTTGGTTTAACGCCGCTTTTAGAAATATTCCAGCAATATCACGGCGGGGACACCAGAAATGGGCTTCACACATTGTGCCGATGTGGGGATGCAAACCCAGGTCTTCGGCGTGACGAGCGGACGCTTTAACCACTAGGCTACCCCACCGACCCCTGCTGTAAGAACAATAGTCACGTGGAATATCTCATCTCACACACTAAGTCTAGATAATACCATATAGGCGGCCTCGCTAGCTTTATGAATTCAGCATTAGAAAAGCCTTTTCGCTGAAAGGTTTAAAATGCATCGTGTAACAAAAGGAAATATCAGTATATCAGTCTACAAGAATAAGTTCATTTATTTACATTTTACATGACTTCGGAGAAGGAGCTAAGATCGATTTATCAGATTATCAAATCACCAGATATGGAACAGGGTAACCAAGAGGAACACGCGCGAAGGTCACGTTTCCGCGAAGTATCAATCAGAAGCCCTTTAATGACGTCAGCTGTTGATCAGAAGACAAGTGTACTTAGCGAACAGTAGAGATATTCTATTTTCGGAGAAAACCAGAAAATAATACTGTAATTAAAATTTCTGGTTTCCCCGCCGGGTATTGTTGGAATATTGTTAAAGGCGGCGTAAAACCATACTTACTCACTCACTCACTCACTCACTCACAAGGACATCAGCAGGAATTTCTGGTTGTCCTGGTAATACGGTCAGGTTAAGCACCGTAATTTAGTTAACAGAGATTATAGGTCAGCTTGATCTTTGTTGTCACATTTTTCACTTTCAATATTTCGAGATCAAACGAGAAACCTTAGAAATCATCACGGGAAATTTGATTGAAACATGAATAGAATTATCCATCGACATAACATCAATAAACAGTTCGCTCATTTACTGAGATGATAAACATATTAATATCTACAACGGTCTCTTAATTAGGACACTAATGAGCTTCTCGAGAGCCTGTTGACATTCCCGAAATACTCTCCGAACTTTGTTGAAGGGACAATTATTCGATTACCAGCGAGATTGATAAAGTTTTTTTCTGACAGGAAAACTCCTTTAATCTTTCCTTTCCTGGATCCGGAAAAGGTCAAATGGTCGTTCCAATTTCGTTTGTTCACAACACTATCCGAGTCCCAGTTTTGTAATCATGTGGTCATAATATATTTATGGTTTTAATGATTGTTCTCAGAAAATAGTCTGACACACTTTAGACAAACTGTGGCTCGCCATCTATCTGGTCAATTAACCTATACCTATATACAAGGGCAGATCCAATGGGGGGATAGGATAGGGCCACCCATCACCCCATCCCTCTCCCCTCGAAAACACAAATTTCACTGGGGAGCATTTCCCCTTAACCTTTTGACTTCATTATCTATGTGCGCGCACACAGACACACGACCGCGCACACGTACATGCCTACGCACGCGCGCTGCGCACGCATGCACACACACACATACACACCTCCAAAGTCCTGGATTCGCCCCTGTATATACATACTCCAATGGCTTATCGCCCGACCCTTACACATCTGATCTTGTCCGTTTACCTACATACATATTCCAATGGCTTATCACCCGACCCTTACACATCTGATCTTGTCCGTTAACCTACATACATATTCCAATGGCTTATCGCCCGACCCTTACACATCTGATCTTGTCCGTTAACCTACATACATATTCCAATGGCTTATCGCCCGACCCTTACACATCTGATCTTGTCCGTTAACCTACATACATACTCCAATGGCTTATCGCCCGACCCTTACACATCTGATCTTGTCCGTTTACCTACATACATATTCCAATGGCTTATCACCCGACCCTTACACATCTGATCTTGTCCGTTAACCTACATACATATTCCAATGGCTTATCGCCCGACCCTTACACATCTGATCTTGTCCGTTAACCTACATACATATTCCAATGGCTTATCGCCCGACCCTTACACATCTGATCTTGTCCGTTAACCTACATACATACCCAATGGCTTATCGCCCGACCCTTACACATCTGATCTTGTCCGTTTACCTACATACATATTCCAATGGCTTATCACCCGACCCTTACACATCTGATCTTGTCCGTTAACCTACATACATATTCCAATGGCTTATCGCCCGACCCTTACACATCTGATCTTGTCCGTTAACCTACATACATATTCCAATGGCTTATCGCCCGACCCTTACACATCTGCCCTTGTCCGTTAACCTACATACATATTCCAATGGCTTTTCGCCCGACTCCCTACACATCTGATCTTGTCCGTTAACCTACATACATATTCCAATGGCTTATCGCCCGACCCTTACACATCTGATCCTGTCCGTTAACCTACATACATATTCCAATGGCTTATCGCCCGACCCTTACACATCTGATCCTGTCCGTTAACCTACATACATATTCCAATGGCTTATCGCCCGACCCTTACACATCTGCCCTTGTCCGTTAACCTACATACATATCCCAATGGCTTATCGCCCGACCCTTACACATCTGATCTTGTCCGTTAACCTACATACATATTCCAATGGCTTATCGCTCGACCCTTACACATCTGATCTTGTCCGTTAACCTACCTACATATTCCAATGGCTTATCGCCCGACCCTTACACATCTGCCCTTGTCCGTTAACCTACATACATATTCCAATGACTTATCGCCCGACCCTTACACATCTGCCCTTGTCCGTTAACCTACATACATATTCCAATGGCTTATCGCCCGAATACTTACACATCTGCCCTTGTCCGTTAACCTACATACCACATATTCCAATGACTTATCGCCCGACCTTTACACATCTGATCTTGTCCGTTAACCTACATACATATTCCAATGGCTTATCGCCCGACCCTTACACATCTGTCCTTGTCCGTTAACCTACATACATATTCCAATGACTTATCGCCCGACCCTTACACATCTGATCTTGTCCGTTAACCTACATACATATTCCAATGACTTATATTCCAATGGCTTATCCCGACCCTTACACATCTGATCTTGTCCGTTAACCTACATACGTATTCCAATGGCTTATCGCCCGACCCTTACACATCTGATCTTGTCCGTTAACCTACATACATATTCCAATGACTTATCGCCCGACCCTACATACACATCTGATCTTGTCCGTTAACCTACATACATATTCCAATGACTTATCGCCCGACCCTTACACATCTGATCTTGTCCGTTAACCTACATACATATTCCAATGGCTTATCGCCCGACCCTTACACATCTGATCTTGTCCGTTAACCTACATACATATTCCAATGGCTTATCGCCCGACCCTTACACATCTGATCTTGTCCGTTAACCTACATACATATTCCAATGGCTTATCGCCCGACCCTTACACATCTGATCCTGTCCGTTAACCTACATACATATTCCAATGGCTTTTCGCCCGACACTTACACATCCTTGTCCGTTAACCTACATACATATTCCAGACCCTACACACATGGCTTTTCGCCCGACCCTACACATCTGCCCCTTGTCCGTTAACCTACATACATATTCCAATGACTTATCGCCCGACCCTTACACATCTGATCCTGTCCGTTAACCTACATACATATTCCAATGGCTTTTCGCCCGACCCATTTACATACATCTGATCTTGTCCGTTAACCTACATACATATTCCAATGGCTTATCGCCCGACCCTTACACATCTGATCTTGTCCGTTAACTTACATACATATTCCAATGGCTTATCGCCCGACCCTTACACATCTGATCTTGTCCGTTAACCTACATACGTATTCCAATGGCTTATCGCCCGACCCTTACACATCTGATCCTGTCCGTTAACCTACATACATATTCCAATGGCTTTTCGCCCGACCCTTACACATCTGCCCTTGTCCGTTAACCTACATACATATTCCAATGGCTTATCGCCCGACCCTTACACATCTGATCTTGTCCGTTAACCTACATACATATTCCAATGGCTTATCGCCCGACCCTTACACATCTGATCCTGTCCGTTAACCTACATACATATTCCAATGGCTTTTCGCCCGACCCTTACACATCTGCCCTTGTCCGTTAACCTACATACATATTCCAATGGCTTATCGCCCGACCCTTACACATCTGATCTTGTCCGTTAACCTACATACATATTCCAATGACTTATCGCCCGACCCCATACACATCTGATCTTGTCCGTTAACCTACATACATATTCCAATGGCTTATCGCCCGACCCTTACATCTGATCCTGTCCGTTAACCTACATACATATTCCAATGGCTTTTCGCCCGACCCTACACATCTGCCCTTGTCCGTTAACCTACATACATATTCCAATGGCTTATCGCCCGACCCTTACACATCTGATCTTGTCCGTTAACCTACATACATATTCCAATGGCTTATCGCCCGACCCTACACATCTGATCTTGTCCGTTAACCTACATACATATTCCAATGGCTTTTCGCCCGACCCTACACATCTGATCCTGTCCGTTAACCTACATACATATTCCAATGGCTTATCGCCCGACCCTTACACATCTGATCCTGTCCGTTAACCTACATACATATTCCAATGGCTTTTCGCCCGACACTTACACATCTGCCCTTGTCCGTTAACCTACATACATATTCCAATGGCTTTTCGCCCGACCCTTACACATCTGCCCTTGTCCGTTAACCTACATACATATTCCAGTGGCTTTTCGCCCGACCCTTACACATCTGCCCTTGTCCGTTAACCTACATACATATTCCAATGACTTATCGCCCGACCCTTACACATCTGATCCTGTCCATTAACCTACATACATATTCCAATGGCTTATCGCCCGACCCTTACACATCTGATCTTGTCCGTTAACCTACATACATATTCCAATGGCTTATCGCCCGACCCTTACACATCTGATCCTGTCCGTTAACCTACATACATATTCCAATGGCTTATCGCCCGACCCTTACACATCTGATCCTGTCCATTAACCTACAAAACTTACATTTCTATAATTATGCGGGGTTTCGTACCTGTTTTTCACAAACGGTGGAAACTTCTAAGGCTTGGATGACGTTCGGCTTTACTTCAAACTGGTGACTGGTTGGGCCATTGATCTAGAAGTCGCATAATGTACTGCAAAAACTAGTCGTTGGTTCGAATGATTGGTTTGTTTGTAGCATATCCGTTCTCATGGATTTTGTAAAATATGCGGATCCTGTCACAGCAAAGGGACACAATTTACTTGGTAAATGATGCATCCGCAGTAATATTAATGAATGGGCCTTCGATCAAACCACCAATGCACAGTCGATACTATGAAGTGAAGGAAGATAGGTACGTGGCTTCAGACCAATTGTAATATTACATATCCGTTAGTCGTCTTTTACGACATGCATGGGTTGTTGAAGACCAATTCTAACCCGGATCTTCACGGGTCTACTCAAATGCAAACGTCTTTTCGCTGCAGTGGACCCGTGAAGAGTAAACAGTGAAAAACAATTTGCATTTCAGCTATGGAATGCAGAATGCGGGACTGGAATTTTTTGCAGATCCAAATGTTCAAGACATGGGCCATATGAAGTGACTCCGGTCGGTGTACAGAAACCTGTGATCGCGGGTTTATCTAGATTATGTTTACACCAAAGTGACGTGACTATTTTCACTGAGCATCAGTTGTGTAAACCATTTGAGGAAATACTTTTCCCCCAGAATCTTTTGAACCAATTGTTCTATAAACAAGTGCACGAAAAAGGCTGAAATGTCATAATTATTATTATAGGTCAGGAGAGCTACAGAACCTCTGGCTCTGTTTTTAATAAATCATATCTATATCTGTATTCCATTCAACAATGTACGTAGTCAAGGAGCCAGGGTCTCTTCCCATCAGTCACGACGCAGGGGTCTGATACAGACTGTGGTGCTCATGATGAGGTTTATAATGGCAGGTAATGGGTATGTTTGGCAAATACCTATATACGCATGGTCTTCCTCATCCACTAAGTGGGCATTTGGGTTGCCTAGTGGTTTAAGCGTTGGCTTATCAGAAGGAATGCCCGGATTTAACTCCTGCTGAACGCATGTCGACCTTAAAAGGTCACCTACTCGTCTGTAAACGAGCCCGGTCGTCATTAAAAACCCAACTCACTCACTCACTCACTTGCTTGGCGGTAAACTGTATGTCGACTGGTACGGTGTCCTAGTGCCGTCGCTGCCGTTGACGTCGCCGTTACTGTGTGATTAGCTCCTTGCTGGGCCATACCGACAGCTCTCTCTCTCTCTCTCTCTCTCTCTCTCTCTCTCTCTCTCTCTCTCTCTCTCTCTCTCTCTCTCTCTCTCTCTCTCTCTCTCTCTCTCTCTCTCTCTCTCTCTCTCTCTCTCTCTCTCTCTCTCTCTCTCTCTCTGTCTCTCTCTCTCTCTCTCACTCTATAACGTGTATTTCGTGTTACATCAGACGAAGTCATTTTGGAATTTTTTTGCGTTTAGGCGATTCGTTAACTTGTTACGCCGAAAGGATGGGTCTGTACGTGTGTGACATAGCTCACTTCATTTTCACTTTTGTGAATTTTTATTTAATATTTTGCTGTGTATAGTTTCTTTCAAGCACTAGTTTATTTGTGGTGATAACATCACCGAAGGACTCAGTTCACAAAATAGTATCCGGTCACCAGCGTATTACAAGTGATGCAACACGCCAATGTACATTACGAGGCTGTCTAGATAGAGATGCTATATCATAACTATTGTCATCGACTGTGTCGTAACTTACGGCAGCTCTTACCATAAGGAAACCGGATCTTTCTCAGCAGTGATTGGTGTTACTGGATAGTGTTCCGGAGTCTAATTACTGGACCTGTTACTTCCGACTGACCACACTGGGATAATTGGTAGGAAGGGCATTGCCACTGGACACGACAGGCAATCTTTGTGTGACTCATGACACACCAATTTCCACAAACTAGATGGATCAGTGGTCATAATCCATTGTATATTTTAGTAAATGTTGGAGTGTCCAGATTTCATACGTTGAAACAATGCATCCAGACAGTGTCTGATTGTTTCTTCAGAGATAACCGTTTCTCTCCAGTCCGAAATATTTCATAATTGACCCCCAGCCGGCCTGGTGTGCTGACACAACCCCTTGTGGACGAAGGCCCCCTAGGACAAAACCCCCTTGGGACAAAAAAAACAACACTATGTAGGACAAAAATCCCAATAGCTCCAAATGAATAATGAAGATTGTCTATTATTCAAATATTTTATTTAGCCGACATCACATACAATGTGTACATACATCATACATATAAACAGGTTACACCACGTCATGAGCACCAATGAGCACTAGCATAAACTGGGTGCATTACAATTTGAGCACTAATTAGTCTGTCAACACAACCCGATGTTCCACACCGATCAGAGAGTCTTCAATGGAGATCTTAGCATCTCCTCGATCTGAACATAGGTTCAACAACCTTGAAGCCCTGTGGTCTCTTGATTTCATGGTTCTCTTGGCTGGACGTACTCCTCGGGCATACTGGTGGAGGAGAGTTGACACTATGCACTCGTCTCCCTGGAACTTCTGGACAACAGACCACACTGAAGGATTGTCATGACCAACTAGTTTCTTGAAACTGGAATTCTAAGATTCGCAGATGTTGTTGGTTTTGCTGTCTCCCCTCAGTGTGGCATTATGGACGTTCCATAGATTTGGTGGATACAGGGGAGGCACCCTTCTCATTCTCATGGGTGGTCGGGGTGCATCAGGGCTGCATGATGGGGGCTGGATTCTCTTGAACGTTCCATCAAAGTAAAACACCAAAGCCTAACTACAGATGACAACATTTCTTCATGCACACAGTGAGATTTACCTGACAACGTGCCGTACACACAAGTGATACTAGCATTACCCAAAGCTGTACGAATACACATGTTTGTAGAGGCTAGGAGCTAATGAAAAACAGCCATCCAAAATGCCATAGCAAGTATCTGAAGCTGCTCAGTGTCTAAGAGAGTTTTCAGAAGCACATACTGTCACTCTATGTGAAGAGCTAGGTTCACTATCATTGAGGAGAACTGGCTCAGGGTTGGTACCGCCTGTAATAGTCCATGGCTCTTCGAAATGCAGGTCATGTGGAAACTTGGGTACTGGCGGAAAGGCTGCTGACTTGTGACGCCGGATGCTGCGTTTTACAGGATCTAGTCTTCCAGCTTCAGCACGGACCTCTGTAGGTGCTGTCTGTAGGGCGTTGGCAAGAATCTTTCCTGGTGAGGCCAGGGCAACTGGAGCTTGGTCCTTCAGATGGGATCGGAACTTGGTAACCTCTACTGCAGGCTTGTCTGCAGGATGGCTATGTGGGTTACATGGTACTGGATCTTCCATCTATAAAACATATATGTAATGAAACTGATATTCATGTGTATGATATATAACAGTCTTAAATTTAATACGGAAGATGCATAAATTCAATATGGTAAATGTATATAAATAATATATAAATAATTATCAAACTTACTGTCAAAGACGTCTTGATATCCCCACGACAGATTAGGGCTGTACGACGGCTACATTCCCAGCGACTGTATGACTTTCCAGTGCTCTGCTTTGTATACATATAACCTTCGTAACCTGACACCACCCTTATCAGTCTTCAGTATCGCCATGCTGGAATACTACTGCCTGCTTAGTTTATGGAGCATATATCAATAATGAAGTTTCACAAACGAGGGGCGGTGGGGTAGCCACTAGGTAAAGCGTTGGCTCGTCACGCCGAAGACCCGGGTTCGATTCTTCCCACATGGGCACAATGTGTGAAGCCCATTTCTGGTGTCCCCCGCCGTGATATTGCTGGAATATTGCTAAAAAGCGGCGTAAAACTAAACTCAGTCAGTCAGTTTACAAACGAAATACTAAGTTGATTAATGAAGCCTGTTAATCCCTGTCACTGATAATCTCTATTACTGATTCAATCAAAACATGTCACTTAAGTCAATCACTCAGTAGTTAAAACATGTTTGGTGGTTTTGTCCAAAGGTCCCCATAAGGTTTTTGTCCTAAGGGGGTTTTGTCCCAATGTTTTTGTCCTAGGGGGCTTAGGTCCACAGGGGGTTTTGTCCTACAATCGCCGGCCTCAAGGCAGTCCGTGGTGCCAGTTCACCTGTCCTACAGAATATTTTATCTCATTCAGGGAGAGTATGTGCGTATATGCGTCAGGTAGATAGCTGTTTCTCACAGCGAGTGACGCGTATATGCGTCGGGTAAATAGTTGTTTCTCACATTATTTCAACCAAGTTAGTAGAACTGAGCAAAGATTAGCATTTCTTACGAAAGATGCTACCTTTAGTGTTGATCACAGGAAGTATTTAGAGTGTTTTAGCGATTACTAATCATTATACACCGTTTGGTAAATGAACACATGTCGGCGAGAAAGCTGATTATGAGATCTTTTTTACAGAGGCAAGCTCCGGGTACTCTTTATTGGGAGCGGATACTAAAATACTTTTTATGCACATTGATTTAATTAGATGTAATATTTTAGAGGTTTGGTGTCGTGAGAAGATTGGATTATGCCTGCTCCTACTCAGAGGGGAATAAAATACCTGGTTTATTTACTTTACATTATAGGCGATGACTGAACGTGTAAAATACAATGCGCTTTCAGAGAGAAAGAGGGTAAAAACAACACTACAAGTTCAGTTCGTTTTTATTCAGTCAGCATGTTTACACGCGATTTACAGTTGAAGATATCTAAGAAAGTGAAAGAAATAGCCAACAGAAATTAAACACACGGTCGAATGATATAAAGGTACATGTAGGGCATAGCTACAATCCCCTCGGCGACATAGGCCCCAGCCTGAAGCCGACGTCAAACTCTTAATCATCATCATCATCATCATCAGTAACAACCTTTCCATTGCATCTCTCATGATCATAGCAATCTGAGCAACAGCGACAGTGATTTTGAGCTAAATTTAAGGGGATCGGAAAGAAAGTCACAGGAAAAAAGGTCACGGCAAAACGTCACAATTTTGGCTAGGAAAAAAGTCACAATAACTAATTTTATCACATTCAATAAGTTATGTTAAAATAATCATGATCATAAATCTTAATTTTATAACAAAATAATGAATTCAAGCACTCAGTTATTTAATGAGATAAATAAAATTTATATAGTCCTTACAGTTCTACTATCTTTCAGAGGTAAATAAAAATTCTTTATCAAGTCGAATATGAGTGAGGAAGTCAGCGAGTTTAGTTTTACGCCGCACTCAGCAATATTACAGCTATATGGCGGCGGTCAGGAAATAATAGAGTCTGGATCAGACAATCTGGTGATCAACAGCATGAACATCAATCTACGCAATTGGGATTGTGTCAACCATGTCGGCGAGCCTGACCACCCGATCCCGTTAGTCGCCGCTCATCATTTCATCAGCATCAGTTGATTCAATCAATAATTACATGGAGAACAACCCGGTATCGTTGTTTTGTTGCCCAATCTAGACTCACCAACACAAGCAACACGCTTTAATTGGATGAGGTCTTTTACTGACGTACAATCAACTCGTGGACTGGGTTTTGGTCCTCTACCAGACTTAAAGAGGCGTTGGTTTGGCTTGTTGTTTAACGCCGCACTCAACAATATTCCAGCTATATGGCGGCGGTCTGTAATTAATAGAGTCTGGACCAGACAATCCAGTGATCAGCATTATGAGCATCGATCGACGCAATTGGGATACGGTGGCATGTGTCCACCAAGTCAGCAAGCCTGACCACCCGATCCCGTTAGTCGCTTCTTCGAATGTTCCACCTAACCCCATAGAGGAACTCTGGGATTGATTTAACTCATTAACTGGACCCCTGCACAAGTTCTGAAGCTGTCGCCGATGTATTTCGGTCTTCGCCTCCTTCTTGGCTGGCTTGCCTACACCGTCTTGAGCAATCATGGATCTCACTGTAGCCTGTTCTTTCTTTGGAGAGTTGAGCGACAGTAGTGTTTTATTCAGGGATACGTCTGAAAAACCCAGCAGCAGTGACACAGAGAAGCGTCAAGACACACAAGACACATGGAAGACTGGAGATCGCCTCACATCAACGCCGAAGACAGCTTTTACCGGACCTATACCAGGCTCGACAGCAGACATCGACCCCAGCATGCGAGAGCTCGACTTCTTGAAGCTGTTCTTCACCGATGACGTCATCGACATGACTGTCAGCCAAACCAACCTGTGTGCCCAGCAACAGCAAGCTAGACATGGACGAGACGAAATCTGGGTCCCTGTTACCAACGTAGAATTCCGAGCGTGGCTTGGCATTTGAGTGTTCATGTCTGTGAATCATCTAACGAACATTGACACGTACTGGTCAGAGGACTACCGGTTTGGCTGCCACAGTGTAGCTGCCATCATGAAGAGAGACCGATTCAGCAAGATATCCCAGTACCTCCATATAGCAGACTCCACCACCATTGTGGGACGAGGCCAAGAAGGACATTACAAGTTACACGAGATTCGACCCGTGCTTGAGGCTGTGCGTGACAGGTGCCGTACCCTGTACAACCCACACCATAATGTTAGTATAGACGAAGCTATGGTGGCATTCAGGGGTAGACTTGCCTTCAGACAGTACCCTGTACAACCCCCACCAGAATGTTAGTATAGACGAAGCTATGGTGGCCTTCAAGGGTAGACTTGCCTTCAGACAGTACCCTGTACAACCCACACCAGAATGTTAGTATAGACGAAGCTATGGTGGCATTCAGGGGTAGACTTGCCTTCAGACAGTAGCCTGTACAACCCCCACCAGAATGTTAGTATAGACGAAGCTATGGTGGCCTTCAAGGGTAGACTTGCCTTCAGACAGTACTTGCCAGCCAAGCCCACCGAGTACGGAATCAAGGTGTGGATGAGGGCAGACCCAGAGAACGGTTACGTCAGTGATTTCCAGGTGTACACCGGCAAGGAGAACCGTACGGCAGAAGGTGGACTCGGTTCCAGAGTCGTCATGGACATGATCTCCGGTGTGGAGAACAGGCATCACATTGGGAACTGTGACAATTTTTGGATGAGTCCTCAACTCGGTCAGAGTCTACTCGACGTCGGCACATATGCAAGAGGCACTGTCAGGAGCAACAGGAAGGACTTTCCGAGTTCCATTCTACCCTCCAAGTGTGTAAAGAAGAGGAGACATGGTGGTCGCACAGAAGGGAGATTTGGTGGCAGTCGCGTGGAAGGACAAAAAGGTGTGTAAAAGTAAATTTATGTTTCCATAAAATTGAAATGAAATAATATAAATTCGTTCTCTTAGACTATATTTGCTTCAACTACCCAATAAATACGAAACAAGATACGCAATTTCAAGGACATACAAAGAATTCAAACAAAATAGAATACTTATTTACCTTTTAGGTATTATTACGTTGTTATATAACACAAATAACTATACACCCAGGCCCGAATAGACTAGGCCTAAATTAAATTACTAATTTAAAGCTTACTGAATTGTAACTACTGTAATCGTAGTTATTTTCGCGTGGGATTAATTTTCGCGCTTTTAGCGCAAAAAGATTGTGCGCCAATACTCTTACCAAGCGAAATATTCATGGAGAAGTCATGACAAATACTCAAGTAGGAACAACATGTAATTTTGTCTTTCAGTGGCAGTTAGAAGTTGTACATTGATGTCCAAGATTTTTTTATGGATTAAACTTCTTTTTAGTTTCTCTCACGACGTTTCGAGACCATTCCAGGTCCCTTCATCAGGTAATTTGTCTATTCTCTCAGATAACAACATCAATGCAATTATTCCCGGTCCATGTTTACAAATTACGTGATCAAACAATGTCAAGAACTCCAGATGTTCGCCTACCGGTTATTCCTTAACACAATGTAGCTTTGATCATTGCATGAGTATCGGTTGTGAAATACCATCACTCAGGCGTTTGAAATGCGCGAAAAAACAACTGCGCTAACAGGCCTTTTGTGAACTTTCCGCCAAAATTACACCCCGTGAAAATATATACGATTACAGTATTTCTTTTTCATAATCTAAAATTGATAATGTTACCTAATAGTATATAAATTGATAACTGGCACCTTTGCATGGACATATAATACGTGTACATGTCACTGTAATTATAACACTGACATCCTTTACTACGTTTGTTACAAAACCCAGCTGGTAATCGAAATTCTTAGACATAGATAGAAGTAATGTCATAAGTTATTTATTACATGTATATCATATAAACGTATTTCAAGTATTTTGTGAACGGCTGTTAAAAGTTTTATAGTGATTTGAAATGTCATATTTCTATGCAATTTACATGAGCATCGTGTAATAGACTTGTGTATGTGATAGCTTTATTTTTATAAATAGTTTGAAAGCGTCTTCAAATTTTAAAATGTTGTCGTATTTGGAAAAATATTTCTACCGAGTTATCTTGGAACCCCTGATCCATTGTAATTATCACGTGTATCAATGAACTCAGTCTCTATTGATCCATAGTCAATAGAAGTAGGATAGTGTATGAGTTACGGTATCGATACACATACGTATAATCATTCAATGAGACTGTAGTACTGAGATAACTGTGCACCTCTGTTTACCTTGAAATAACAGCCTTCAGTAGAATGCACATGTAGACACGCCCCTGTTGAAAGGTTTGTCCCGTGACAAGTGTAAAATAACAGATGCGCTGTTATATCATTGGACAACCTGCTTTATGGAGTCACGCCCCATTCTGTAATGTTTATGCATACATGCACATCTGTAATCCCATGAACCTTGTATGCATTCAATATAAATATAGGCAGACCCATCTTCATAAGTTATTTAGGGAATACAACTACTCAGCAAACTGCAATATTTCTTGATGACTCACGTTACTCATTTCATTTCAGGTTGTGAACCTGCTTTCCACAGCTGACGATGCTGTTGCCATTCGGTCTACTGTCTCCAGAAAGAAGAAAGATGGCACTATGGTCAAAGTCCCCTGTCCTACCGTCGTGAAGCAGTACAACGACCACATGAACGGCGTCGACCGTGCAGACCAGATCAGGAGCTAAGCACATACCGTACCAGCAAGAAGTGGTGGTACTATCTCTTCTGGTTTGTCTTTGATGTCGCCGTCGCCAACGCCTTCGTCCTCATGAGAGGCTCCCAGTTCCACCGCCTGACGACCAAGTACCACAGAATCAAGCCCAGAACCATGCTGCGGTTCCGTATCGCCTTATCCAAACAGCTGATCGGCCAGTTCCAGGGCATGAGAAAGAGGAAGAGAATATCTAACAAGGATGAAGCAGGGACGTCCCACTGGCCATCGACGTCTGTGAAGAGGGGACGATGCCGACAGTGCGCCAAGGTTGGCAAACGACGGGAGGTCAAATGCAGATGTTCAAGCTGTGATGTGTTTTTGTGCGTTGACTGTTTTGAGACTTACCACAAGGACTTGTTTCAAGGACGATAATGTGTTTCAAAAGTTAAATATAACGACAATCACTTGTGTATTAATCTTGCCTACCTATACATCCTTTATATGCCACATAAGTCTCCCATTTCAATGTATTCCCTACAAGTTTATAGAGTATGATAATTCAGCATCGTGCGATTCAGAGAATTTGTTTATCAATGTCTCGTCTTGCACATACAAAGAATACATACATATGTTGATAACATTATTAATGTACAAACCGCCAAAGGGCTATAAGAGACACATGCAATAAACTGACATAAAATGTTACAATATATGATAATAATTATGCATTCACACCTGCTTCCTTTCCACTCAGATCTTTATGACACAATTAAACAATCAGGACTTGTTTGTACGACTAGACAGTTTCCTGTCATCCCCGAAACATGCCAGGGAAATCAGGTGTGATTAGTACTAATTAGTCTCGACACAGCCAGCGGGAAGTCAGTTAGGGGATCCAGGTGTTATGAGTGGAGTCTAGGGCCGTTTCCGTCAGTCGTTCGTCTGGCTCCAACTTAGACATGCACAAGTCTCTAAGTTAAAAATTAATAGTTTCACTGATAATTTCTAAAAAATAAATAAATAACAGACTCGTGTCCTCGAGACTTGCATCTTCGAAGGATATAATTATTATACATCCATAGGCTCAGCATTCAGTACAGCCTTGCAGCAAGGCTAGCTCCAACTGTGACGAGCTGAATATAGGGTTGTTGCTGGAACCTCAGGTGAACCAATTAGCCTCAAGACCCGAATCAGGACAAACGTCCAGTCAGAAACGTCCTCGCCCGTCAGTGCTGTTCTATTAATAGAATCATTTACAAACTGGAAGGTGTCAGTGAGTGTTGGTCGTGTATTAGCGCTGGCCAACAGGTAACCGTGGGACTCCACGATTTGGCCAAACACATCGTACCGTGTTGGGATTCGAACTCGGTTGTTAGTCGGCTGTGTAGAAACCTTTTCGCCTTAACTAAGCCACTCCCAAACAACCATGCCTCCAGACAATATCGGTGTTATTTCATGACAAGTTCACGCCTCAACCTAACTGCCTCCAGACAAGAACGTATATGTCGGAGTGAGTGCGTGTGTATCCGTGAGTACGTGCGTGCGTGCGTACGCACGTACGTGTGTTTGTGTCTGTGTGTTTGCTCTTTCTCGAAGCAGAAAGCTGTTACAGATGCACTATAAACTATAAGTGAAGTATTCTTGAGTGTTAGGGCTGTTGGAGGACTTAAAGTCTAACAAACTTTCCGGTTGTATTTCCAATGGGACGGGATAATTAGGCTGAAAGCATGGCTTCTTTCGTCCATCACGTGCACATTTGTTTGGAGGGCCATTTAAACCGGATTCAAAACCAATCAGGTTCGGCAACAGTTGCTATCATAACAGAGTAAAGATTTGGATAATCGAAGGTTCCTTCTCTCAGTAATGTACACTCTGAGTCAATGATGGGATTGTCTGCAATTTTAGAAAAATCCATACCTTAGAATAGTAAGATAAGAATTGGCTTCACACATTGAACATATTGGTGGGAAACGAACTCGTGTCCCAGGCATGAGGAGCCAACTCAACAATAACTGGGCTACCCTACATCGTGAAGACAGACAGGAAAACAACTGAAACCAATAGGAACATGGTGTCTTTATAATGTACAAGTGGCGTTAACTCGGGCAAATTCCCCTCTCTCCAAGAACGTTTGTACTCAGATTGCTCGGCGCTCTTCTAAACCCCTCGCGTGTTTCGTGTATCAAGAAACGGGTTAATGTACTAACCCAATTAAGATCTGTAACGACAAGTCTAAATTCGTCGCCAATCAGAAAGCGAAGCGTTCATTATTCTCACGTGACTTTAGAAGGTTTTCTTCGTCATCTGACGTCAACTGAAACATGAGCACTTCCGTTACACTTTTCCGCGAATGAATACATTGTTTGTACGTGTTACAGTTGTATAAGTGCGCGTAAAAAGGAAGAACCCCATAATATTCCCGATAACGTTTTGTATGTTTACAATTTCTTATTTTCTGTTATTACAGCATGTGTAAACAATGGTTTGCGTATATCTTACGTGTCTTCACAAAAAAGATTTTGTTTTTGAAGATCCCGATTGTAAAGAACTGAAATATATCTATCAATATGACTTGGAGGGTATGAATTTTGGGGGGGATGTTTTTATATTAAGTGCTCAATTTACGCAACAACAATATCGTCCAATATCCATGTCTTCTGACCTTGTTTTATTCAGAATGGATGCCAGCGCCTGACTGTATTGGTCAGTGGCGTCAGCATGCGGACGCAGCCGATGCCGTGGTACAATGTTCATAATATCAATCACTGGTTTGTTGGACTTTACTACAGTGTTTCCAGGCAACTGAGATACAGTATGAATACCGGTGCCTGCGCCAGTGCCTATCTTGTGTTTCTACAATACTGTAATCATAGTTATTTTCGCGTGGGATTAATTTTCGCGCTTTTAGCGCAAAAAGATTGTGCGCCAATAATCATACCAAGCGAAATATTCATGGAGAAGTCATGACAAATACTCAAGTAGGAACAACATGTAATTTTGTCTTTCAGTGGCAGTTAGAAGTTGTACATTGATGTCCAAGATATTTTTATGGATTAAACTTCTTTTTAGTTTCTCTCACGACGTTTCGAGATCATTCCAGGTCCCTTCATCAGGTAATTTGTCTATTCTCTCAGATAACAACATCAATGCAATTATTCCCGGTCCATGTTTACAAATTACGTGATCAAACAATGTCAAGAACTCCAGATGTTCGCCTACCGGTTATTCCTT
Source organism: Haliotis rubra (assembly GCF_003918875.1). Classification (NCBI taxonomy): domain Eukaryota; kingdom Metazoa; phylum Mollusca; class Gastropoda; order Lepetellida; family Haliotidae; genus Haliotis; species Haliotis rubra. The sequence goes on along the minus strand of NW_025766370.1, from coordinate 386,897 downwards.
AACACAATGTAGCTTTGATCATTGCATGAGTATCGGTTGTGAAATACCATCACTCAGGCGTTTGAAATGCGCGAAAAAACAACTGCGCTAACAGGCCTTTTGTGAACTTTCCGCCAAAATTACACCCCGTGAAAATATATACGATTACAGTACATTCGTCCCTATAATGTGTATAGACAGATTGTGCAGAGTTGCGTCCTTGGTGATCAGATACTGTAGGAATACTGGTGCCTGCGGCAGTGTCTATCTTGTGTTTCTACAATATATTCGTCCCTATAATGTGTATAGACAGATTGTGCAGAGTTGCGTCCTTGGTGATCAGATACTGTAGGAATACTGGTGCCTGCGGCAGGGCCTATCTTGTGTTTCTACAATACATTCCTCCCTATATGTAATGTGTATAGACAGATGGTGCAGAGTTGCGCCCTTAGTCATATATGTGTCACGCTGTGTTCGTGGGTTCGAATTCTAGGTTTGTTCTGATTATGTTTCCAGGGTCGTCTAGTGACGGGGAACGGTGTTCATTATATCAATCACTAGTTTGTCGAACTCCTTTATCTATAGCCCATAGGGATTAAGCAAGAATATTGGTGCATGCAGTAGAGGCTACTTCTAAAATACAGCCGTACCTGTGTAAAGACAGATGTACTATGTCCCGAGGTCTGTCTGAGATCTTGTCTCTGTGAAAAGCCGGAAATGGTCTTTCGTGCACATGGTTGTCCAACTGTAAATTTGAACAGTTCGTTCTCTCCGCTAAATAAACTATGGGTAATTGACCCCATTGGTCCCATTACTGACGAAGTTAATGCGTCTGTAGAATGGTCAGTGATTTCTGATTTAGTCAAGACATTGTTCCAGTAGCGTCTTGGGGACTGAAAGGGAAGATCGTTTTGCCATCAATTCCAGAACGTGATGTCAAGCAAGCGAGTGGCCAGATATATCTGCTAAAGTCACAAAGGAAAGTTTTCTTTTATCCTGTTCGACAGCTGAGGACTCCCCCGGTTCGGAGCCATTACACAAACACTGAAGAAAAGTAAAGTGGTGTTGACAAACACTCCAAACGATCCCGGGTAATTTGGCGGGAAACGTCACACTGACAGCAGTTACCTCCCCTTGAATGAAAGCCCAACAGACGGGGCTGATTAATGGTGGATGTGTACAGCCTGTTGTGTATAATGGCTCAGCTTCTATTCATTGTTTGGTAGACACAGATTTGTTATTAAGCCCGGAGACTGAGTGGAATGGAGAATATGTCTCAAGAGACGCTACTTGTAGATGTACTCCAGTTCCCACGCAAGCGTTACATGAATATCGCGTTGTTTGTTCTGATGCCCAGTCATCATTGTTAAAGTACATTTCCAGTTTGAACGATTATTTTTCTTCCTCCCAGTCAGTTTCACACATGTTTCAGACAGACACCTCCACAGCGGATGGTTACCAGGATGACATGTCCTGATTTACCAAAGGGGTGCACATACGCACACGCACACGCACACTCACCCTATCAACCCCTCCCCAATACACACAGGCATCTGCAAATACGCATTAATACACAGTGCAACACACGTGTATGCACACTGACCCACACAAACAAAGAGCAGTGTTGACAGGCCAAGGTTAACAATCGGAACGAATTTGAGGTTCGAACCAGTGATCAGCGGATCCTGGTATGGATCTAGGCGTCCGACAGAAGGAATACCATCATCAATGTTAGGCTTCAAGTATACCACCTTGTAGTCAATAGTAAGCATCTGTTCGCCTGTCAAAGTAGTTTTTTTGAGAAAATGTTCTTGGAAAAGATATGAATTTAGATGCTTGGCGAATTATACCAAAGAAATATTAGCCATCTTTGGCCTTTTACAAACAGTAACTGTATACGTCCCTGATGTCAAGCGACATTAGGAAATGTTCACCTCTTAACGTTCAAAGTTTCGTGTCAACAAGACCGAGTTCTGCGAGTCTATGGCATCGTGACACAAACGGATCCAGAATATTATATCCATTGTGCTATGATAGAGAACCATTTTCTATGTTGACATCGCTCGGGAGCATCATCATTACAACTCTTTAACCTAGCGGGGCGGTGGGTAGCCTGAAGATTAAAGCGTTCGCCCGTCACGCCAAAGCTCCATTCCGTATGGGTTTAATGTGTGAAGCAGTTTTAAGCAATATAATGTCGGGGACACCAGAAATGGGCTTCACACATTAGGTGGGATTTAACAACAAACAAAACCTATGTGTGAAGCTCATTTCTGGTGTCCCCGCCGTGATATAGCAGGAATACTGCTAAACTCCATATCAGTCATTCACTTTAACCTGGGACAACATTTCTCTCGGGTATGAAAGTGATTTTTGACTGGACGACTGTTTTTAGTGTCTTTCGATCCGGGGTTAAAAAGAAACTGTTTTGTGTGTTTGTTTGTTTAACGCCGCAAGACGAACCTGTCATAGCAAATGGGTCCAGGGTATTTAACAACATAGAACAGAGCTTCAGTACCTTCATAATCGATGACGGTCAACTGTAAAACCCGCTTGTTAACAGTTCTTGTGTGAGTATAGTTTTACGCCGCTTAAAACAACATTCCCCAACCTCAGCGAGGACATCAGAAGTTGCCTTTCTTCATGAACCCATGCGGGACTTAAACCCGGGCATTCCTCCCGATGAGCAACACCTTAACCACTAGACTATGTGTAGGGGGAAGGCCATGCGTATATAGGTATTTGTCAAACATACCCATTACCTGCCAATTAGAAACCTCACCATGAACATCACAGTCTGTATCAGACCCCTGCGTCGTGGCTGATGGGAGAGACCCTGACTCCTGGAGTACGTACATTGTCGAATGGTATGTAAATATAGATATGATTCATAAACAACAGAGCCAGAGGTTCTGTAGCTCACCTGACCAAAGTAATATCTATGAAATTTCAACCTTATTTTCGTACACTTATCTGCAGAACAATGGTACAAAGAGTTCTGAGTGAAAGGAATTTCGCAAAACCGCGTAGGACAACTGATACTCAGTACAAACAGGACGCCATGAGTGAGTGAGTGAGTAAGCCCGTTGGAATAGCTGTATTACAGCGCGGCAGTTTGCTGTTTGAGGAAAGCCCGAGGTGAGGCAGATCTTAGACACTTTGGCGTATGGAGCTGACAAACCTGGAAATAGCATCTAGATGAACCGGGTCACGAACCCGCGATCACAGATTCCTGACTTGTCCAAGGGAGGCAACTCTGTACACAGACTAGGGCACCTCATATGGTCGATGATTGAACATGCGAATCCGCAAGAACTGTCCCGTGTTCTGCATTGGATTGAAAGCGTAGTTAAAATGTGAAAAAGACTTTCCAGTGCAGTGGAGACTGACTGACTGACTGACTGAGTTTGGTTTTACGCCGCTTTTAGCAATATTCCAGCAACATCACGGCGGGGGACACCAGAAATGGGCTTCACACATTGTACCAATGTGGGGATTCGAACCCGGGCCTTCGGCGTGACGAGCCAATGCTTTAACCATTAGGCTACCCAACCGCCCCCAGTGCAGTGGAGAGGTGACGATCCGGGTTATACTGTGTCATATGGTTCGCTTGTAGTTCGCTTGTAGTTCGCTGGCTCCAATGCGTCTGGCTGTCTTTTTCTCGGTTAGAGTTGGTCTTCAGTAACTCATGCTTGTCGTAACAGGCGACTAACGGGATCGGGTTGTTAGGCTCCCCGACTTGGTTGACACATGTCATCGTATATCAATGCTCATGCTGTTGATCACTGGATTGTTTAGTCGAGACAGATCGCCACCGTAGCTAGAATATTGCTGAGTGCAGTGTTAAACAATAAACAAACGAACAAACGATGACAACATTAATTGGTTCACATTTGTCATAGGCCAATAAATATGTTTCTGGTACTATCGTTTAGATACACACGCATTTGGTAGGGCTGCGCAATATAACCGGTTTACCGGTATTTACCGGTTCAGACATGAAAACGATACGTATTGCGATACGCTGATCGAAAACCGGTATTTTGACATGCATTCGGAAAACTTCGTAACACTTCGTTTTTTTAATTGTTCTTTTCCCTGTTTTAAGTGCCAAATGTTACTTACATTTTTATTTTGTCATGACTAAAAGTTTTATTAAAGGTTAATCAATCATAGTGATTTTGTTGTGTTTTTGCTTTATAATCAAGCATTAACTCGATTATAAATAGTTTTTGTTAAAAAAATAATTCTTGCAATATATTGCAATACATATCGCAATATATGCTTCCGTATCGCAATATATCGCAATATGAAAATTCTCTGCAATACTCACCCCTAGCATTTGGTAAGGCGGTGTTTTGTTTAGTATGTCAGACGCTGAAATAAATATATATAAACAAACCCAATATATCCCATACAAGGATAGAATATGTGGCAAGTCTAGGTTGGGGTCTGTACACATCTACTGAATTCACAAGCGAGGACAGAGCATGTAATTACTCACCAGCTGTCATCAGTGTTTAGAATTAGCAGATGGAGAGGCTCCCCACCCATCCCATCTCCTCCCCTTACCAAGTTCCATGACTGAACCCAGACCTCTGAAAATGAAAAAAAAAGTCTCTGGGATCCTTTTTATAAAAAAAAAAGTCTAGTTAGTCTATAATTTGTTTTTACTTCTAATTAGCCTTATCTTTGCCTTAAAACCAAATAATTATTCTTTCAGCAGATAATCGAAATTGGTTGTTGTCTAGCTTCCCTTTATAGATTTGAGTAACATTTAAATATGTTTTGAAATTGCCTAATTTCAGATTTTAAACATTCACATAACTGATTCTACGAAACACACACCATTTCTTCCCCAAATATTCAAGCCTGCACTCAGAAACCGCCATTACATCTCCTCATGTCCTACAACCAGAATGATTCATCTTCAATGGCGCTCCCTCTTCCCCATTCCAGCATCCCCATCTCAAGATACAATAAACGGTTCGACAGGTTATGCCACGTTAAAGTGCCTGCTTTCAAGCCCCTTGACGCACAATAAGCTAATAAGAGAATTCATTGCATCCTAAATACTGCACAATACCATTCCCGTCGCAGGAGAATAAACACACAAGCAATTCACCCAATAAATTCGCCCCACTAATCTGCCTGTGTCAGTAATGGCTCACATTTGCCACGTAAAGAGCAGTTTCGGGGGATTCAGCCCAAACTCATCATTCCAATCACTTGCCGAAAACACATCGTTTGGTTTGTTATTCCTAGCAAATTTTCCACTTGCCTTGTCGGTAAAGAGCTTTTCGGGTTTCTTTTAAAGCCGAATTCCATCGAGAAGACGTGCAATCTCTGGCACAGGGTTTATGGGCGGTGGGAGGTAAAGATGGCTGAATGCTTACACATCCTCCAAACACTTATCACGATTTAACACCTGCCTGAGTATAAGTAAAGAAAGTGACTGAGAAACACAAGCATGTATATTCCTTCATTGATTTATTATCAACATCTCAAGTGCGTGTGTGTATCTGTGTTCAACATGTCAGTTAGAGAACCACTTAAAAACGTGTTGTTTAAACTTGAGTTTACTCCTTGTCAGCGTATTTGGGTGAACAGAACAACGAGATGCGGGTCTCAGACGGTCAACACTGAAACCATTGAATGTGGGTGTGGTGCTGGCAAGCTGAGAATGTTGTTTGGGCGATGATTCGATCCAACGTACTTAGGATCCTGGCATCTCTGAGGAATACAACTCTACCAGTGGTGGCCATGCTGGCCTTGATATATGGAGGTGGTTGTGTATCTGTAGTACTAAGGCTCTGTAGCTCACCAACTTCAGGAATAGTAGTCAGTACAATACCCACCCACCACAACCTCCGTAATACTGTGTATAAATTGGTAGAGGCTTTAAAAGTAGTTCTTCTGTCTACTACACTCACTACTATTACTGCCACTACTACTTCTTCTTCTACTGCTAAAACTACTACTACTACCACTACTACTACTTCCTCTTCTTCTTCTATCACTACTACTACTACCACTACTACTATTATCCCACCACCACTACTTCTACTACTACTGTTGATACTACTGCTGCTACTACTTCAACTACTACATCTACCACTACTTTTATTACTACCTGACCAACACCACATCATCATTACTACTACTACTACTACTACTACTACTACTACTACTACTACTACTACTACTACTACTACTACTACTACTACTACTCACCCGTGAAGACCCGGGTTAGAATATTGGCCTTCAGTAACCCATGCTTGTCGTAAGAGGCGACTAACGGGATCGGGTGGTCGGGCTCGCAGACTTGGTTGACACATGTCATCGGTTCCCAGATCCGATTATTTACAGACCGCCGCCATAAAGCTGGAATATTGCTGAATGTGGCGTAAAACTAAACTCACTCACTCACTCACTACTACTAATACTAACACTAACACATTACGACTGTGCATATTTTACAGAAACTATTAATCATAATGTTATCGTATCATTAGCCTAACACAGTCATCGGCCTAACGACTGTTTTAACATGCCCCCGATGTATTTCAATCGGGCCACTGACAGCTGCAATGAATCGATACTTCCATCAACCGCCACCCCCATTCTGTTATGTTTATCGTGTTGAGGAATGTGGTATTTATTCTGGGCAGTGATATCCAGTAGGAAATGGTTTGTGAACCAAAAGTAGACAGTGGGTTAGAAGTCGAGGCCGAAATCAGATGAAGTCTAGATTTCCTCAAGTTCTGAATTTCTGAGCTCACTGGTGCTTCTCTTCAAATTAAATGGAAGTATTCTCTTGTATCGGAGTTATTTATATTCAGAGACTAAGAGTTAGTTGATGGAAATGCCTCCAGCCGCTACTATTGTGCTCAAACGAACGCAAAATAATACAAACTTATTTTTCAAGTATTTCTTTTTTTCAAAATAAAGAAAATAATAAATAAAAGTAAAAAAATTCTGTTTGCAGCTGAAACGTTGTACTGTGTCGAAAGATGCTCAAGGGTCATATTAATCTTGGAGATATTACACATAGTGTGTTTGAAATCCCCACACGGATTTCGAATGAACAAAACACTCACTTTCTCGGTGATAATGATATATTTTGTATATTACGGCTTATTGACTTTATGTGGGAGGGATTCCCGAAGTGTTGAAGGTCTCGGGCGTGTACCTCTTTGGTGGAACTCAAGAGCAAGGAAATAACGCTAATATACCTGGATAAACTTTGCTTGAACTAGGATCTGGACCCATGATCATAGGAATCCGGTTGCCCAAAGGACGCAACTCTACACAGCAGATTGCGGCGCCCCAGACAACTGGGCAGATGGATTAATTCTGCCACGTCACCTGTCACCAACAAACATTGTAAATGTTGGTGTGTCCAGACTTCATACATTCAAACTGTGAGTCCAGACAATGGCTAATTGTTTCTTCCGAGATAGCCGTTTCTCTCCAGTCCGAAATATTTCATAATTGACCCCCAACTGGCCACGGGGTAGTCCGTGGCGCCAGTTCAGCTGTCCTACAGAATAATCGGTCATTTCCGTCAGTTGTCCGTCTGGCTCCAACTGTGACGAGCTGGATATAGTTGTGTTGTAGGAACCTCAGGTGAACCAATTAGTGACAAGCCTCGGATCAGGACGAACGTCCAATCAGAAACGTCCTCGCCCGTCACTGTTGTTCTATTAATAGAATCATTTACAAACTGGAAGGTGTTCGTGTGTCCTTTACACTAATAAAGAAACCCGGATGTTTCAGTGAGTGTTGGTTGTGTATTAGTTGTAGGTCTACCTTGTAACCGTGGGACTCCGCGATTTGGCCAAACACATTGTACACTTGTTGGGATTCGAATTCGCCTGTTAGTCGGTTTTTGTTTGTTGACAATTTTACACTTCAACCACAATACTCCTCAGCTGTGTTGTTTTATGGCAAGTTCACGTCTCAACCTAAAACATCGGTGCCTCCAGACAAGGGCGTGCCGAGGTGCTTGGACGTGGGTGGAACCTGGAAGTGAAGTATCTTTAAATGTTCGAGTTTTGGAGGAGTTAAAGTCTAAAATTTGTTCCTAGTTGTATTTACGATGGGGAGGGATAAGTAAGCTTTCGACCACCACATTTGGAGGGCTATTCAAACCAGATTCAAAACGAATCAGGTTTGGCGACTGTTATCGTTATGGCGGTATTTCCAGCAATTTTAGAAATATTCGTACCATATAATTGTAAGATAAGAATTGGCTTCATACACCGAATGTAGCGGGAATCGAACTCGCGTCTCAGGCACGAGCAGCCATCTCAATAACAACTGGACTACCCTACATCGTGAAGACAGACGGGAAAGCGACTGAAACCAATAAGAACATGGTGTCTTTCTGGTTTATAAATGGCGGTACATCGACATTCCTTCTCTTCACGAACGTGTGATCAGATTGCTCGGCGCTCTTCTAAATCCCTCGTGTGTTTGATATGAAAGCATATGAAGACAAATGGAAGTCCTCCTCGACAGCAATCAACGACATGAGAAAGAAAATGAATTCCATGAAAGAGACATAAAAAAAGAAAGGCAAATCAGTCACATACGCTGAGGCAGTAGGACACAAGCTAGACCTCACAAACAGCGCAGAACAACAGCCCTTACAGAAGAACAATCAAACAAATGACACAAGGAGCCAGCAAACGGAGTCTTTACAAAAGCAAAATCAGAGAATAGTGAACAAACAGGCGAACAACAGAGTGAAACAACGGTACATAGAACAGCCAGCACAGCAACCAAAACCTCCTCGTTAGTAACCACTTATGACGATAAAGACAATTTAACAACCAACACCATGACTCGTGAATCAACTCTACCCATTATGGATATCAACACTGAGAAGAACGACAAAGCACAAAATCCAAATTCATATCAGTCGTAGATGGAACCACACAGAAACTGGCGAATCAGATGAGTTTTGTGCTGGATCTGGTTGTCCCAGAACCAGAAGATACTATATTGGGAGAATAAGTAAGTCATGCTCAGAAGCATCCATTAAGAAATACTTGTCAGAAAGGGGAGTTACAGTGGCACACCTACGTCTGTTCAGCAAGCCTGAGAGACTGTTTGCATCTGCACAAGTCAATGTTCTTGCCGAAGATAGAATTTGCGTAGAAAATGTCGACTTCTGGCCACAAAATATACTTGTTAAGCCATGGCTCAGTAGGTGGAGATTCTGGCAACAAATTGAAGAGCGACAAGCACGTTCTGAATTCACAGATCTCAGTACTGATTATTAATGGATCACCACAAGCAACTGACTCTAATGTCTTGGAACTGCAGGGGCAGCATGACAAGTATGGCTTACTTGAATCCCCTATTGTCTGATAACAACATTCACCTGTGTGCTATCTCCGACCATCAACTAGGAACATATAACAAGTCATTCATGGACACTCTAAATGAGAACTTTAAACAACTTTTAACAACAACAAATGCACATCTATTGAAGTCAATAGCATTATTTCTAAAGCGTAACTTGCCTGTATGAAAATGAACTAATTACATTGTTTTTTCTGTCCATCCCCACAATATTGTTCTTATATGTTTGTACTCTTGGCCATGTGGCCTCAAATACTGAATAAACATTTTCTTCTTCTTATAAACGAGAACTACTTTTCTATCACTTCTCCAGCTCCAGATCCCAAACTTGGAACGTCCATCAGAAGTGGAGGAATAAGGACCTCATGAAAGTTGTCCAGGATCTAAATCTAGAAAACGACAGAATAACTGGAATAGAGCTTTCATTACCTGATCACCTTCCTTTATACTGTCTCTCCACATATCTGCCCCCTCCAACCGCACAGATGACCTGTATAGAGAGAGGCTACAGGAACTCCAAGATATATATTCATCCTTGGCGGTAACAGGACCAGTTATCATCCTTGGTGATGTAAATGCTAAAATACCAGGACCTCGAGCGAGAGAAGTGCTGGACCACAGAGCCGAATTAGTTAACAAGTTCATAAAGGACCATCATCAGTTAGCTGTTAACATGCAGGACATATGTACAGGACCTATCGACACCTTTCATGCTTACCAAGGAGGGCCTCAAACGCCGATTGACCACATCATCATCCCAGTAGAAGTTCTCGACCTTATCACCCACGCAGAAGTCAAGGACGACAACCCGTTCAACATCTCTGATCACCACCCAGTAATATGTTCTCTTAGAACAGAACTTCCTCACAAGCCTGATATACAACCTCTCGTCTCCAGACCAGCTTGGGACAAGGCTATAAGGAGCAACTCCATTAACGATTACACATTTGCTGTCTCACATACTCTCTGGGGAACTCAGCTGCCTGATGTACACTGCAAACTCACAGATATAGAAGATCTACATGAGGTCATCGTCTCGACTGTGCTGAAAACAACAAAGGCTTGCCTAGTACCAATGAAGACATTTAAAAGTTATTTGAAACCATATTGGAAAACTGAAGTGAAGTTGCATCACAACATGATGTTGAAAGTAAGGCCTCAATGGATCCTTGAAGGTAAGCCTAGAGGAATGCTACACGATTCATTCAGGGAATGCAAGAAAGCAAAAGACGTCTTCAGGGCAGCAATGAAGAAAGCTGCATCAGACTATGAATCAGAGCACTTTAATAACTTGGATAGCCTAGTTGATATCGACAATAAAAGGTTTTGGTCCATCCTAAAGAACAGAGACAGAAAGGCTCAGATAACAACACTACAGTCTGAAGGAAAGAGCACCAGAGACCCTGCTGAAATATGTCAAGCTCTCTCTGATCACATGAAGAAGATTTTCAGCGATAAGAAGGAAGTTCACTTTGATGAAAACTTCAAAAGTACGATCAATAATAAAGTAGACAAACTGAAACAAGAAATACTTACCAAGAATGTCGACTGACAGCAGTATACTGACGTCAGAGGCCGAGGTTAAAGCATGCTGTCAAAGTCTGAGGAACAACAAAGCCGCTGGCTATGACGGAGTATCATATGAACATTTGAAATATAGTGGAACGTGTTTGTACAGATACATGAGTTATTCAACCGAATACTTAGCACAGGAAACGCACCAGGCCAGTGGAAGAAGGGGGTCATCATCCCTATTTACAAGGGAGGTAACAAGTCCAGAACCTAAGCAGACTCCTACAGGGGAGTCACGTTGCTCCCAGTCATATCTAAGGTATTTGAACTAGTATTAGGCAAACGAATCCCTCAGTTAAATGATTCGACAGACTTCCCTGAAGGCCAACAGTGTGGTTTTCAGAATGGTTTGTCATCCCTCCATGCGTCCTTCATGCTGCAAGAGACTGTGTATCATTACACTCAAAGAAACGACTCTCCTATCGTGGTGTTCCTCGACAGCTGCAAAGCCTTCGACACAGTCTGGCACGACGGATTGCCCTGGAAATTGCACCAGATGGACACCCATCCGGGCCTCTGGTGGATCCTGTGCAACACTTACGCTGGAATGCAGAGCTGTGTACTCGCCAACAACATGTATTCGCACTTGTTCAGTCTCTTTGTCAGGAATATAGCTCCAAATGGCAATGTACATTTTCTCCTCTCAAGAGTAACATCATTATCTTCAACCCAAAAAGAAGAAAGAACGGTCACATTGAACTGTATGGCAAAGTTATACCAACAATCAAATGCACAAGACATGCTGGAATAACTCTCGACTCCAACTTTAACAACCGAGCAAGAACAGAAAATGCAAGCTCCAAACTGAAGTCGACCGCAATGATGCTGATAAGAGCAGGCGTACACCATAAAGGACTGAATCCCATCACTTCCTCGAATCTAGTTAGATCAGTGTGTATACCAAGAGCCAAATTTGGTTGCGAACTGTGGACGGGCATCACTAAAGGTGAATCTATTACACTAGAGCGAGCACAACGTTTTTGCCTAAAGCTGTGTCAAGGACTTCCCAAGACCACCAGGACAGACATTTGCAACTCGCTCCTCGGATGGTCTTAAGTAGCATCTCACATTGACACCAGAAAACTATTCTTCCTCGGTTCTCTGTGCAACAGCAAAAAACATCTTTTGTCCTTTAAACTGTTTGTATCACGCCTCTTTGCATACAGCCGTCAAGAAGCAACTTGGTTTGATTTCAGATGTTATCAACATTCTGGAAAAGTATAACTTTTTACAGTATCACTTCAACTTCATCCATTCTGGTGTGTTCATTAAGCAATCGTCATGGAAAAAGATTGTCAAGAAAACAGTTTTAGATCATGAGCTCTCAGACTGGTGTGAGCGCCTCAGAACTGATCCAGACCTGAAGCACCCCCCACCAACTCCACACCTCACCAACTCCACACCCTGCCTGGCTATTAGCTAGGAGACGCCCAGAACTGAAGAAGCAGTGCCAGTTTACGGTGCAGCTCTGTGCCGTCTGAAGACCAACCAGATTTGTCCATGGACAGTGTGACCTATGCGGTGACGTATGTGATGATCTCCTTGTACATGCCATATGTACCTGTGAGGTCAAAACAGAGACGAGAGACCTTCTGTGGTGCGTCCTCATCCAAGTAGGACCTGCGGACCTGAGTGTGAGCTTGCATGACAAGGCAGATCTGGACCTGGTTTGCTGTCTGCTGTCCTGCCGACTCCCTGTGACTCTGGCAGATGACGACCTATGGTCGTACATAGAGACTGTTGTGAAAGGACTATCCTCCCTCTGTGCATAATTCTGTATATCTACTTCAATGAACTCCAAACCCTAATTTATCGAATTATCGCATTTCTATCTACTCTCCTATGGAGGAATAAAAGTGTATATATATATATATATATATATATATATATATATATATATATATATATATATATATATATATATATCAAGAAAGTGGTTAATGTACTAACCCAATTAAGATCTGTAACGAGAAATCTAAAATCGTCGCCAATCAGTAAGTGACAGAAGTGAAGCGTTCCCTATTCTCACGTGACTTTAGAAGGTTTTCTACGTCATCTGACGTCAACTGGAACAAGAGCACTTCCGTTGCACTTTACCGCGAATGAATACTTTGTTTGTGAGGTGATGTGAGGTGTAATTGGGTTAAACGTCGTGCTTGAAAATATTTCGCTCATATGACGACGTGCATGCGTGTGTATGTGTATGTGCGGCTGCTTGTACTAGGCCAGACTTAAGCTGGTTTTATAGTGCTAGCCCAATGAGATACCATGCCGCAGCGAAGCATGAATACCCCACTCAGACACATTATATTGACTCCGAGCCGACCAGTCCTTGTTGTACCCATTAATGCCGAGCGCCAGGCAGGGACCAACAAGTACCATATTTTAACGTCTTTTGGTATGACGTGGTCGGAGATCGAACCCGCGACCTTCCGCTCTCCGGGCGGACGCTCTAACCACTACACCACGGAGGCGGTCTACTTTGTTTGTACGTGTTACAGTTGTATAAGGCGCGTAAAATGGAAGAGACCCGTAATATTCCCGATAACGTTTTGTATGTTTACAATTACCTATTTTCTTTTATTACAACATGTGAAAACACTGGCGTACGTTAATTACGTGTCGACACAAAAAGGGTTTTGTTTTTGAAGATCGCGGTTTGAAAGAACAGAAATGTACCAAACAAAATAAACTTGAGCAGTGTGAATATTTTGAGGGTTATTTTATATGACACTAAGTGCTCAATTTACAAAACAATTCTCCCAATATCCATGACCTCTGACCTTGTTTTATTCAGAATGGATACCAGCTCCTAACTATATTGGGTCGATGGTCAGTGGCGTCAGCATGCCCACGGTGATTCATCATTTATTATTATTATCATTAAAGGATATTTATATAGCTCACATATCCACGCAACTAGTGCATTCTCAAGGCGCTGGTATTTTTTCCCTCGTTCATTGTATGTCAATCTCAACGGCACATCGTATTATCAATCTCAACTCCTGGGGAGTATACAACTCTTGCAGCCACTAGGCGCACCGAGTTATTGTGGCTTTCTCATCCTAACGAGGTACCCATTCACAGCTGGGTGGACTGGGACACATAGTCACTGTACTTTGTCTAAGTTTTCTGAACATTGCAGTACCCGCAACTAGGTGTTTGCACGTATTCATGTGGCCACCATCTGGTCATATACCAACGGATTCCTGGGTTCTTTTAAGTGCACAGGTTTGTGTACTGTTCACTAGGGGTTGTGACAACACTGAAAGAGTCTGCACACAAAGTTGACTCCTAGGTTTTACACCCGGTCACAGGTGGGCTCGATCCCGGCACCTCAATCTCGCTGGATCACTAGCCTGGCGCCTTAGACACCGGTCAGGTCGCCCAACCCATTCAGCAAAAATATTGGTGCATGCATTCGTGCCTTCCTCTAAAATACAACCGTATCTGTGTACACAATGTGGAAAGACAGATTGTGCAGAGTTGTCTTCCTTGGCCGTGCCAGAATGATATGATTGTGGGTTCGAATCTGAGATTCGCATTGATTATCTTCCATTAATGAGGTATACGACTTTATGGATAACAACTTCTTGTTTATTACAAGACTTTTCGGTGTAGATTCTTACACCATAATCAACTAAAAGTGACTGCAAAAAACTGATGGGAAACACAAGTTGATAAAGTTACAAATATCCAAAGATGTTTTTACCTTTATAACCCATATGGTGAAATATAACCAGAGTCATATGTATCACATTATTAGTTACACGGTGTTTTGAAAGGGTGTACGGGACTATAAGACCCATGTAAATGCCGAAATACGGAATGTACAAGGGTCTTACAGTCCCGTACAACCTTTCAAAACACCGTATGACGAATTTATTACCTTCAGGATCTTTTTATTTAACTTATCTTTAAACAACAACATTCAATCATCGGCAGAATGAGACACAAAAGTTTCGACTCGATTTTTCCTGAATGGTCATGAAGGGAGATAAATTGGGATGGCTTAGTTTATGATAAAAATTATCAAATTTGAGGTTTTGTTAAAGGAAAAGTAAAATACAGAAACATTTTATTTGTTGGATAAATTTATTGACACAAACAAATAGGAAATTGTCACCTGTGGCAACAATTTTATTACTCTGTTTATACTCATAATTGTATACGCCATCTCTAAAATTTCGAAGCGATCAGCCCTTTGGCAGCCACAAGGTCAAGGTCATTCGTACAACCCGTGTAGTGTGTCACATGGCAGATTTGACGGTGTGTACGGTTCGTACACCCTGTTCGTAAATCCGCTTACATGGTTTGGTATGCTTTGGCTATTGACCAATCAGAATTCGACAAATTTATCTAAAGGATAATAAGTGCACATATCACTTTTGCCTAGCAACCATTGTTTCTGTATTTTGTTGTCTGTGACGCCATCAAACAATTGAACGTCAGTGAAGAGGGCCGTCACACTTACTTACGGTATTTTACTGCACAAATGTACTTGGATAAATACAATGGATAATAAAGAAATTATTACACTCGTGCAAGTGTATCATATGACTTATACGAGGCTATTTTCATATAAGTCGTATGACACTCTTGCTCGTGTACTAATCTCTATCAATCAACGAGTGTTGATATATTTGATATCAGTAGACACGAGGGTGAGATTTTATTTATCATAAAAAATCACTCTTCATTAATTTTCAATGAAAAATGTACATCTCTGAACTCTATACTGTCATTATACTTGCAGTGCAGTGCAGCGATGTCATAGCATTGTGACATCATCAAGTTTTTGACGTCATGGCATTGTGTATAGTATATACATTAACATTACCAACGGCACGTAACTGATAACAAGTGGCACATAATTGGATGAGGCCAGGTGGGAATGTCATCTCATCACTTGGTTGTAGTCACTTCTAGCTAGCTTTTACCTGGGTTAACTCACTCACTCTGTCACGGAAGCGCACAATAATGAAAACCCAACACTCCAACTAAGACTGACATGAGTACATGTGCACCGATATACTGTGTCCCATCAAAGCGAGGTCTGTCTGAGATCTTGTCCCTGTGAAAAGCCGGAAATGGTCTTTCGTGGTTGACCAGCCGTAAATTTGAACAGTTCGATATCTCCGCTAAATAAACTATGGGTAATTGATCCCATTGGTCACATTACTGTCCGAGTTAATGCGTCTGTAGAATGGTCAGTGATTTCTGAGTAAACATTCCCTCTGGATTATGGTTGCCTTATTCTGTGGTTTCCACAGACACATACAGAATGAAGTGAAAATTTTAACACTAAGTCATAGCTATCCCTTGTGGTATGCCCTTCCAACTGACAGAGTTACCTCCCCCTGACCTAGATGTCACTGTATAGTAGTTTGAAAATCCTCACAAATTTTCTGTATGGTATACACTGTACACGTGTATAGAGTGGAGTGAGAAATTGACTTTATCAGCTTGTTTTCTACACTGATCCATCCCTATATAGGTTAGTGTTGTCGACATTAGTCCTTTGGACATCGTATTTTATATTATTTTTACGTTTGTACTTGATATATATTTTCCGGCCCTTTTTCCTTTGTCTAACTTTAAGCTATGGCTAAGAATAAGTGCGTGCAATGTCAGAAGTTCATGTCGGATTTAGACCCCCATTCTCTCTGCATTTCTTGTTTTACTGGTAATCATTGTACCCTGCAAGATCGCTGCCTTCTGTGTTCAGAGTTATCAGAGGTTGAGTGGTTAAGTATGGATTCTGCAAGATCTCAGACTAAGAAACGTAAATGCTCCCCGTCGTCGGAGGCTAGCAAAAGTAAAAAATCCGCTTCGGGATCCCCGCCATCTTCACAGAGATCTGAATCAAAATCCAAATCTAGATCTAGATCTAAATCGGATGCATCCCATTTGGACATTTCTGCTATCTCGGATTTATTTGCATCGTTTAAATCAGAGTTGCAAGCCTCAGTTAGTCAGTCCATGTATGATATGGAAATGAGAAATGAGACCAAGATGAATTCATTACAAAATCTGTTTCATGATGGCATTATGTACGGCAAGACGACCGGTGGTCGCACTGACTGGGTTGGCGATGGCAAGAGCGGGGGCAAGAGTCAGTTTCTGTGAAACTCGGGGGTGCTCTACCTGGGAAGCCGGGTATCACCTTACGACCGGATCAGAAGGCCGTTCCCCACAGGGGGAGAAGCCACGGGCTTCATGTGACAGGGACGGGGTCAACCTGGCTGACCCCAGGCAGGCTTTAATTGCGCTCCAGGCAAAACAAGCCGTGTCCCTTGTCCCTGGGAGAAAGGCGGTCACGCTTGATCCCAGTCACTCAAAGCCTGCTACCTTATCCCACGCGGGGAATGTGCTGCAGTCATATCCTAGCGGGACTGACTCCATGCCCTCGGCTTGCGTCTCCCACCTTGGGTTTAATCAACGAGCCACGGCTGCCACGGGGGTTAGCGGTATCCAGGACCAGCAGTCCAGTAGCCACGTGCCAAGCGGGATTTCCACGGGAGCCATGGATAATTTTGACATTGATAAGCCACCGTTTTTACCGCTTGTACCGGACCTCTCGGATTCTGAAGCTACTTCTATTTATCCTCTCTCTCAACCAGAATTCGTTATGAAGGAGGGATTATTGACAGTCCAGCCTATGGATACTTCGGCCGAAGATTTTGTTCCTGGATGGTCTCTTAGGGAAAAGGTTGAATTAATCCATGGACTTTATCCAAGCACGGTCCCGCCACAGCCTGAGGAGCCGGAACGGGAGTTACCAGTGGAGCTGGGATCGTCAGGATGTCTGCCGCCGGAAAGGGTTCCCAAGCTATCTCTTCCTCATTCATCGGCACTTAAGTCGGCGTTGGATTCTTACAATTTGAACCTCTCCAAGGCGACTTCACTTAATGCATTACCCAAGATTATTCAAAAGCCAGTGTATGCTATTCACAATAGACTGATTCCACTTTATGCTCCGCATATGGACAAGGATTTCGCACAGCTACAGGATGCTAGAGCTGCCAGGGATTTTCCATTTTCCTGTTCATCCAAGGATCTCAAGGACATGGATGGGGCCGCCCGTTCATCCTTGGACATACTATCCTATACCAACTGGTTTGCTGCGGGAGTCCCGGGCATTATTACCACCATTATTCCAAGATTACGAAGGAGTAAAGAAGGACACATTAGTATCCATGTCAGCCGAAGAAGTAGCCATGGCGCACTCATTCCTAGATGTGGTATATCAATCTATAGCCGACGCAACTCACAATCAGCTGTGTACACTTGGACGTTTAACAGCCATGGAGAGACTTCACAAGTTAGATTCAATTAGAAGTCTACCAGAGACAGCTAAAGATGTTTTATTTCAACAGCCCTTGGACTCAGAATCTCTTTTTTCATGGACAATGTGGTCAGGCTATTCAAGTTAAGGATGCCTTTACATCACGTAATCTGAATCAGAGATTGGCTTCAGCTTTACTGTCACAAAGCAGGAATAAACCTCAGTCCAGACCGAGGAGGGATGTATCTGCTACTATTTCCCGCCAACCTTCTCACAGGCGTCAGGAGCCACTGCAACGTTCAGCATTTGACAGGGCAGGAGACTCTAGGTCGCGTAATTTCTCCTCGTCAGCACCATCTTCAACTCGGGGCTACTCATCCTCTAGGGGCAGGGGTAGAGGCACCAGGTTTTTTCGTGGCACCAGAGCGGGATCTAGGAAGTTTTGACTCCAATCAAATAGTCCAGTTTACTCAGCCTTACGATTTGGAAATGCCCTCGATTTGGAAACAGACTTGAATTTATTCTACCGGTATCCCAATCTCCCGTAGGGAAGTCGGCTAGCACAATATGTGGAGAATTGGACACAGATCACCTCGGACAGCTGGATTCTATCAGTCATAGAAAGGTTACATGCTACCATGGGAGAGTCTACCTCCAGTAACCTACCAGCCGGTAGGGAGACGTTTTCCTGCAAGGGGATCGTCTAGCGGGAGCAGTAGCGGCCATTCAACAACTGTTAGACAAGCAGGCCATAGTGGAGATTCCACCATCAGACCAGTCATGCGGGTTCTACTCCCGGTATTTCTAGTTCCCAAGAAAGACACGGAGGAGAAGAGGATGATCATAGACTTGAAAGTGTTAAACAAGGAATATTTAAGGAAACCTCCCAAATTCAAGATGGAATCCTGACCAATTTGAGAACTCTTATCCAACCAAATTCCAAATTCATCAGCATAGACCTGAAGGACGCTTATCTTCATGTACCAATACATCCTCGGTCTCAGAAGTACCTTCGTTTCGCGGTAAACGGACGGAGATTTCAATTCCGTGTTCTACCTTTCGGAATTTCTCTAGCTCCTTGGCTGTTCACGGTGATCATCAATCCCATTTTAGCGTTCCTACATCATCGTCAGATAGCTATCCACGGTTACTTGGACGATTTCCTGGCACGGAATATAATTACTCAGACTCTTTTAAAACAGACCAAGTTTATACTCCACGTGTTCACACATCTAGGCCTTGTTGTACACCGGTCAAGTCAGAACTAGTCCCCACATCAAAAATCAAGTATCTGGGAGCCATCCTAGATGCCAAAAGCGGCACAATTTTTACACCTCAGGATCGTTGGTACAAGATCGGACCAAGATTTTCAATCTGTTAGCAAGCAAGGCCGCATCAATTCGGACATGGATGTCCCTGCTGGGATCTCTTACGTCTATCCAAGATTTCACGATGAGGGGCAGGATTCATCTTCGCGAACCGCAAATATGGATCAATGGGTTCAGGGATCTGGACTTAGAAACTATGGTATCTCCTCCCTTCATGATTCGTCAGGAATTTTTGTGGTGGACGGTGGACAGCAACGTGCTTCCAGGAGTACATTTTCGTCTTCCTCCTCCAGGCGTCACTCTATATGCGGACGCCTCAAACTTCGGGATGGAAGCTCATGTCAACGAACATCAAGTTCAGGGGCTGTGGTCTCAACAGGAAAGCAATCTCCATATCAACTGTCTGGAGATGTTAGCGCTGGTAAAAGCTCTGTCTCATTGGTCTTGGAACCTGCATCAGAAGAACATTATGTTAGTGACAGACAACAGCACAGTAGTAGCCTATATAAACAAACAGGGCGGAACCAAATCTCATCGTCTACTACAGATTACGAAGGAACTTTTCAAAATAGCAGATTCCATGAAAAGTCATATAAAAGCTCGTCACATCCCGGGAAAGGTGAATATTTTGGCAGACTCTCTCTCCAGACAGGACAGAGTGATATCAACAGAATGGACTTTGAATATGGAGGCTTTCAAACTCATCAAGGAGAAATGGGAAACACCATCCATAGATCTCTTCGCGACAGCAAGGAACAATCGTCTACCTACATTTGTGAGTCCTGTTCCGGATCCGACAGCCTGGGCAGTGGATGCCCTGTCAATCTCATGGGAAAATCTGATAGCATATGCTTTTCCTCCGTTCAAATTGATACCGGAAGTACTAGCCAAGATCGCCCAACACAACTGTGTAGTTTATCTGGTAGCTCCAGCATGTCGACCAGAACATGGTTCACGGACCTTCTTCAATTATTGACGGACAAACCCTTACGACTGCCTTGTTGGGAAAATCTTCTCAGTCAGCCCAAGTCGGACAGATACCACAAAAATGTAAACCTACTAGCTCTTCACGTATGGAGACTATCTATAGTTCCCTCAAGGAGCAGGGTTTCAATGAACAAGCAATTTCGGCTATCTCCGAGTCTATCAGACCTTCAACGGCAGCACTGTATGACACCAAGTGGAATGTCTTCATCCAGTGGAGAAGAGAGCAACGACTACTCAATATTCCAGTCACCATACCTATCATAGCAGATTTTCTTATATATCTCAGGATGGTTAAAAAATTAAAACACAATACTATTGAAGGCTATAGATCAGCGATTGCTTCAGTCATGGACTTACAGGGACTATCTGTAGGATCTGATCATTCTTTACACAGGATTATTAGATCTTTCCAGATCAAGGATGTGTCATCGCCGTCATTATTTCCTAAGTGGGATCTATGTTTGGTACTACAGGCTCTACAGAAGTCTCCGTTTGAACCTATGCAAGACACTTCCTTAAAATACTTGAGTTTTAAAACTGCTTTTCTACTGGCTTTTGCTACGGCTTCAAGAGTGTCAGAACTGCACGCTATTGACTTTAAATCTATTGCATTCTCGGAAGGGTATAAGATGATGACTTGTAGGACGGTGCCTGAATTTACAGCCAAGAATCAGTCGACGTCTCATGGTTTGTTAGGACACAGAGTCTACAGAATACCAGCTCTGCCTGCCCTGCCTCTAGATCTGACAGATCAAGACTACTTTGTCGATCCGAGCTCTCAGATGGTATATACACCGCACATCTAGTTTTAGGCGGAATCGTCGTCATCTCTTCCTCTCCTGTAAAACAAATGTTAATACGGACATATCTAAGAATACAATTTCTTCATGGCTCAGGAAGACAATCGCCTATGCTTACGGAGACTTGGATCAAGAATCAGTTAATGTTAGATTCTCGCCACATGAGATTAGGGCATTAGCATCAACAGTAGCGGCATGGGGTTCAGTTTCAGTTGAACGAGTGGTGGCTAGTTGTCAATGGAAGTCGTCAAACACATTTATAAATTTTTATTTAAGAGATGTAGCCTCTTCAATGGAAGGCCTTAAGTCCCTGGGTCCGTTAGTAGCGGCACAACACCTTTCCTCCGCCTAGTACCTATTAAAAGGGGTAGCAGGGATTGGATCATGTGTCAAGCATGTTACACACCTGGATTATACGATGATGGAGAGAAGATATCGAGACAGAAGTATTATCAGGTAGGTCACAGTTACGATTATCCCTATTATAGATACTAACCGAACTCAGGTGGTGGTTGAGTATTGAAAGGGAGTAGTCTCTAATTATTACGGAATTAATCTTAAGGATTGGGAGAATCAACCGGAAGTGACGTCATAAACCGGAAGTGACGTCATAGACCGGAAGTGACGTCATAGACCGAATATTGACCGGAAGTGACGTCATAAATGGGAAGTTACGTCATGAGATGACAGAATTCGGGGAAGTTGTCAATTGGAAATTATCAATATTAATTCATCTGAAGAGTAGTATAATTCGATTGATAATTAGAGACTACTCAACATTTGGACGGAAGTCCAGTGGACAATGATCCAATATTATATTTCACCAGTGAATTATTTACTACTAAGTCATAGTTATCCTTAGAGGATTTTGATCATGGAGAATAACTCACTAGTGGTATGGTATGCTTCAGGACTATTCTTCTAGGGATAGCCCTCCATCCGTATGTGGGATTCAGGCAACCATAATCCAGAGGGAATGTTTACGCCTCAATTAGGAACAATTACATTTATTGTTAGTAATTGTTAGTAAACTTACCTCTGGATTATGAAGGTATATAGTCCCGCCCTTCCTCCCCTCCTTTCCTCTAGAAGATAAGTGTTTTGTAAACTGTATTCATAAAATTTGTGAGGATTTTCAAACTACTATACAGTGACATCTAGGTCAGGGGGAGGTAACTCTGTCAGTTGGAAGGGCATACCACAAGGGATAGCTATGACTTAGTGTTAAAATTTTCACTTCATTCTGTATGTGTCTGTGGAAACCACAGAATAAGGCAACCATAATCCAGAGGTAAGTTTACTAACAATTACTAACAATAAATGTAATTGTTCCTTTATCACAGTCTGTATCAGACCCCTGCGTCGTGACTGATGGGAGAGACCCTGACTCCTGGAGTACGTACATTGTTGAAAGGAATACGGATGTAGATGTGATTAATGTTAAACAGATCCAGAGGTTCTGTAGCTCACCTGACCAGTGAGTAATAATGTTGACATCTCAGCACTGCAAAAGATTCTGGGAGGAAAGTATTTTCCCAAATCGTTACCACAAGTGATGCTGAGTGTAAATAGTGACGCCATGAGTGAGTGAGGGAGTCAGCTGAATAAAGCCTGTTAGACCAGCTGTAGTACGGCGCGGCAGTTTGATGATGGAGGAAAGAAAGTCCGAAGTCAGGCAGATTTTAGATATTAAACACTTTTGTGTTTGGAGCTGACAAACCTGGAAACATAGGCCAGATGATCCGGGATACGAACCCGCGATCACATGGGTGTCCAAGGGAGGCAACTCTGTACACCGACTGTGGACACCTAATATGGGTGATGCCTTCAACATTTGGAGCATCCTGTCTTTCCTCTTCTGTGAACCCGTGACGATCCGGGTTAGAACTGGGCCCCTATTCTCGAAAGGATCCTAGCCCTAGGATGTCCTAACTTCTGTCTTAACTACTTAGGATCTGTCTTAGCTGGGACACTTTCGAGAATAGGGGCCCTGGTCTTCAGCAACCCATGCTTGTTGCTAGACGCGACTAATGGGATCGGCCGACTTGGTTGATGCATGTCATCGCATCTTAATTGCGTAGATCGATTCTACTGATCACTGGATTGTCTGGTCCATATAGCTGGGATATTGCTGAGTGTATCGTTGAGAAACAAAACAAACCACTGCATTGGGCGTTGTTGTCTGTACTTGGTTCAGTCGGTCACGTAAATCGTCGCCTCAAAGAATTACTCTTTGAAGTGAGGACAGTCTTTACCTTTTGCCTCGATTGCCACAGCAATAGCTATTTTAGCTTTGGCAAGCCAAGCAAGCAGAAACCGAATCACTTGGCAAACGATGGCCTGCAGCCCGTGGACAGTTTGGGCCTGCATGTTGGCCAGGACAATCCTCCCGACTGTCTCTCCCGATGTTGCACGAATCATTTCTTCTCGAAGTAAAATGTATGTGAAAACTTCTTTTTGCTATGATTGCCTCCATATATCCATTTAACTTGATAAAACATTTGCACACAGGTGTAAAGTGGAACCTGTGATACGGTATTCCAATGTTTTTACCTATTTTGATTCTTATCATAGATAACTGGATTTACTTTCAGAGACTCATCTATAATGCTTTAAAGGATGAATCAAGGTTAAATTCACCACATTGCCATAAATGGAACACTGCAACTACACCGATGCCAAATCTCAAAAATAAATTACAAGAAATGACCAATAAGTAGCCATCAATGGACTTCCAGATATGGCCGAAACGCTTGTAATGTGTAAATCTGGATTGGAACTTCGTGAGTATCTATCAGAAACTTCGTGGGTACCTATCAGAAACTCCATTATTTGGATCATTTGGACAAAGTTTCAGTTCCCTATACTTTCTGAGAAACATGAAAATGCACGGACGACAGACAACACGACACGACTTGAGCTCTCTTAAATATCAGCAGGTGAGTTAATAAATACACTTAAACTAGATCACTAAATCACTCGAGCGTCTTTAATGTGTAAATGTTGCTCGTGAAATTTAAAAAGAAGCAACACCCAACATGAACATCACTTCCGTGTTGTGTTCATGCGCGGTGGGCTTCCGCGGCGAGGTAGCAAATATTTTTCAAGTTTTGTCACCTTTCAGTGACGATTTAAAAAACAATATTACTACAGTAAACTATGTTTATACCGAACACAGTTATAACGAACACGTGTATACCGAACACGGTTATACCGAACACGGGTATAACAAACACGGGTATACCGAACACGGGTATAACGAACACGGATATAACGAACACGGGTATACCGAACACGTGTATAACGAACACGGGTATAAGAAACACGTGTATAACGAACACGGTTATAACGAACACGTGTATAACGAACACGGTATACCGAACACGGGTATAACGAACACGGTATACCGAACACGTGTATAACGAACACGGTATACCGAACACGTGTATAACGAACACGGTATACCGAACACGTGTATAACGAACACGGGTATGCCGAACACGGTTATAACGAACACGTGTATAACGAACACGGTATACCGAACACGGGTATAACGAACACGGTATAACGAACACGTGTATAACGAACACGGGTATAACGAACACGGTTATAACGAACACGTGTATAACGAAAACGGGTATACCGAACAATGTTATACCGAACACGTGTATAACGAACACGGGTATACCGAACACGGTTATAACGAACACGTGTATAACGAACACGGTTATAAAGAACACGTCTATGACAAACATGGGTATAACGAACACGGTTATAACAAACTCAGGTATAATGAACACAGTATAACGAACATGGTATAACAAATACGGGTATACCGAACACGAGTATACCGAACACGGGTATAACGAACAAGGTTATAATGAACACGGGTATAATGAACACAGTATGACGAAGACTGGTATAACGAACACGAGTATAACAAACACGGGTATAACGAACACGGATATAACGAACACGGGTATACCGAACACGTGTATAACGAACACGGGTATAAGAAACACGTGTATAACGAACACGGTTATACCGAACACGTGTATAACGAACACGGTATACCGAACACGTGTATAACGAACACGGTATACCGAACACGTGTATAACGAACACGGTATACCGAACACGTGTATAACGAACACGGGTATACCGAACACGGTTATAACGAAAACGTGTATAACGAACACGGTATACCGAACACGTGTATAACGAACACGGGTATGCCGAACACGGTTATAACGAACACGTGTATAACGAACACGGTATACCGAACACGTGTATAACGAAGACGGGTATGCCGAACACGGTTATAACGAACACGTGTATAACGAACACGGTATACCGAACACGTGTATAACGAACACGGTATAACGAACACGTGTATAACGAACACGTGTATAACGAAAACGGGTATACCGAACAATGTTATACCGAACACGTGTATAACGAACACGGGTATACCGAACACGTGTATAACGAACACGTGTATAACGAAAACGGGTATACCGAACACGGTTATAACGAACACGTGTATAACGAAAACGGTTATAACGAACACGTCTATGACAAACATGGGTATAATGAACACGGTTATAACAAACTCAGGTATAATGAACACAGTATAACGAACATGGTATAACAAATACGGGTATACCGAACATGGTTATACCAAACAAGGGTATAACGAACACGGGTATAACAAACTCAGGTATAATTAACACAGTATAACGAACATGGTATAACAAATACGGGTATACCGAACACGAGTATAACAAACAAGGTTATACCGAACACGGGTATAACGAACTGATGGATATAACGAATGTAAATTTATGTTCCCTTTGAGTTTGTCATAGACGTATTTTACTGTGTCTTTAATAACAATGTTACAACAAAATAAAGACATCGAGCTATACTGAAAGGTTGGCTGATCCAAAGTATCACGTGAATTAAGCAGCAACACTGGAAATCTGTTTTCAGCACATGTCACGGTACTCGTCATATATTGATATGCGTATTTTGCAAAACAGACAATTCCTTCGAATTAACATTATAGTGCTCTGTGAATCTACCGTGTAAACCCTACTGTCAAGCCGTTTGTGGAATGATCACTCAGTGATGTCTCTAATTACCCACATGTAGAGTGTAAAACTCTTGAATTGATCGACTTTCTGATAGGACGTGTACAGTTTGGATACCAGAAGAGGTCCCATGTCTACAGCGCACCCTTGTATTGACCAGTGGTTGTGAAGGGTCGTTCAGATCTATCAGCAGGACAAACACAAGGGTACACGTGGACCATGTATGTCCCAGAAGGAGGGTCACACAAGCCAGAGGTATAGATCAAGCAATTTAAGCTATTAGATGAACCAACATTTCCTGAAATTGCTTTTACAACCTAACAACCTCATTACACGGTAAGTCCAAGAACTTGATATTTTCATATGTTCATGTTAAATAGAATCGTGTATACTTTGTTCTTGGTTTCGCGCCTCAGAAATCTTCAAGATGGATAGGGACACTGGTGGTTAAAGCGTTCGCTTGTCACGCCGAAGGCCCGGGTTTGATTCCTCACATGGGTGCAATGTGTGAAGCCAATTCCAGGTGTCCCCTGTTGTGATATTGCTGGAATATTGCTAAAAGCGGCGTAAAACCATACTCACTCAGTCACTCAAACAAAATGGGTAATTGGGCCTGGGTCACACAAACCCGTGATTATCACGATCAAGCCTCACATCGTGCCCTTGGAACTATGCCACTCAGTCAACCAAGTCCCCGCACTGGACCATCCGATCAAAGTTTACTTCCTCTAACAATATGCATTGGAGTGCTGGGACCTTGGTGGTGTTTACTGCCATGTTTGTCCGCACCTCTCTGTGCAACTTGTGATGGGTGAAATGGGTAGACACCTACCACAGGAACCGAACTAGACACAAGGTCAGATGGGCCACTCACTGGTTGACATTTGGAACAACAGGCAGACATTCTTCAACCAACCTCTGCAGCACTGAAACCAGCCATGCTCAGATAACATTTTCAAGCATATATCTGGCATAATGCCATCTATGCCAACATTGAACTTCCTTCTCCAGAAACGTATGGCTGGACTGAGGACGGTTTCAAACCAGTCAGTTCCTCCAGCTCCTGCAGCGATAATTCAACTGGTGAAATGAGCCGCACTGCTACAGCAGACTGGTTCCACAAGACTCGGTGTATGTCACAAGAACAACAGACTCCCATGCACCGAAACGTGCACATGCTCAATGGCTAACTCTTGTGAAGATGACTTCACTGTTCAGTTCAGCGATTCAGACACTGACACAGATAGTGACTGGTAAGAAACATCAAGCCTAACATTCAAGTCATTGGACATCAGTTTAACTCAAATAAAATTGAATGACATACCAAATCGTTGTGTATTTTAGAAGCCAAGACAGTGTGACTTGTTAGTGAGGTCATGGGAACCACCTCGTGTTTGACCATGAGAAAAGGCCTTAAATAATTATTACTGGATCACAGTTCCAGGTGATGACCTCTTCTCTGACTGACTGACTGACTGACCGAGTTTGGTTTTACGCCGCTTTTAGCAATATTCCAGCAACATCATGGCGGGGGACACCAGAAATGGGCTTCACACATTGTTCCCAAGTGGGGATTCGAACCCGGGTCTTCGGCGTGACGAGCCAACACTTTAACCACTAGGCTACCCCACCGCCCTATTCTACAGTTGATAAACAGGATAAGAAGCATATTCGTTTTACCTAATGTTACTAGTTCTATATAAAATATATGCTTTTTGGAGAAATAGGGTTTTTATTCATCATTGTGACAGTCAACCATTGTGACCTTTTAGAGCTAAAAATAACTGTAAATTTTACACAAAAAGCGAAATTAAAAAGATCTGGTGACTTACAGCATAAGAGAAATATTTTCCGTAACCAAATATGCATGGTATTTGATACCAATACCAGTGTTTTGTTCCGGGTTTATGCAACGTTTTCAGTTCCTGGTTAAATTTTGGTGGCCATCTTTGACTTTGAGCTAAAATTTGCTTTCGCAGTAATATTCAGATTGGAACCAAACATTGTTTTAGACTCCTTTAAGTAATGAACACAAAAGAATGTATGATTTGCATTCATCAAAAAACTTTTACGGAATCCCAAAAGATACTTGACGGCATCAACGTGGCTGCTTTCATTCATCAGGTGTCTTCCTCGCTGTCTGACGTGTGCCTATGCCTGTATCGTGGTCACTACCGACATAGTTAAGTGAGCCGTTACACCATCGTTACACCATACTTCTCTTAGGGCCAGTCGCTGTATTTACTGTGTTATAGATTCTATCAGTGAAGATCGATCAAACATTATGTTGTTACTTTCACTAACATAACCTTTGCACAACTCTGCTAGTTTGTCCTCATGTCTGAACTTCTGTGTGACACAGCGTTCGTGTTGGAAGTTGTAATGTTGTCTGAACTCTACCCACAGTTGTTAGAGTTTGTCCTCATGTCTGAACTTCTGTGTGACACGGCGTTCGTGTTGGAAGTTATACTGTTGTCTGAAGTCTACCCACAGTGGCTAGAGTTTGTCCTCATGTCTGAACTTCTGTAAGACACGGCGTTCGTGTTGGAAGTTGTACTGTTGTCTGAACTCTACCCACAGTGGCTAGAGTTTGTCCTCGTGTCTGAACTTCTGTGTGACACGGCGTTCGTGTTGGAAGTTATGCTGTTGTCTGAAGTCTACCCACAGTGGCTAGAGTTTGTCCTCATGTCTGAACTTCTGTAAGACACGGCGTTCGTGTTGGAAGTTGTACTGTTGCCTGAACTCTACCCACAGTTGCTAGAGTTTGTCCTCATGTCTGAACTTCTGTGTGACACGGCGTTCGTGTTGGAAGTTGTACTGTTGTCTAAAATCTACCCACAGTGGCTAGAGTTTGTCCTCATGTCTAAACTTCTGTAAGACACGGCGTTCGTGTTGGAAGTTGTACTGTTGCCTGAACTCTACCCACAGTTGCTAGAGTTTGTCCTCATGTCTGAACTTCTGTGTGACACGGCGTTCGTGTTGGAAGTTGTACTGTTGTCTAAAATCTACCCACAGTTGCTAGAGTTTGTCCTCATGTCTGAACTTCTGTAAGACACGGCGTTCGTGTTGGAAGTTATACTGTTGTCTGAACTCTACCCACAGTGGCTAGAGTTTGTCCTCATGTCTGAACTTCTGTAAGACACGGCGTTCGTGTTGAAAGTTGTACTGTTGTCTGAACTCTACCCACAGTGGGTAGAGTTTGTCCTCATGTCTGAACTTCTGTGTGACACGGCGTTCGTGTTGGAAGTTGTACTGTTGTCTGAACTCTACCCACAGTTGTTAGAGTTTGTCCTCATGTCTGAACTTCTGTGTGACACAGCGTTCGTGTTGGAAGTTGTACTGTTGTCTGAACTTGCCTGTGCCACCGACACACCATACTGGCCGAGATCGATATTGTCTTCGATCGTCGCTTATGGCCGAAATAATGCGGAAGCGACATTAAATTTGTACTCTCAACTTTCTGAAACTTTCTGTCACAGACATGGGTGTTAGCCTTTTTGCTATTGTTAAATTTGTCTGTTGTTCAGTAGTAAGAATTACAGAATGTACTATATGACTGGCCATTTAAACGACTGAGGTAGTGAGTGAGTGAGTTTAACACCACTTTAGTCAGTATCAAGGGTGTCAGCTTAATGTGGGAGGAAGGGACCAAAGTGTGGCTGGTCTGAGATGATGAATGTTAAACAATGGTTTATAATGGATGTCCTAAATATAGGATATCTTAACCAAGTCAGTCTATGTCACATTAGGAATGTCGTAAGCCATGAAATAATATGTAATACGTATATTACATTGTGACTGTCGTAAGACTACATCAAACTGTTGTATTGAGGGTGTCGTAAGTCGATCTTAAGTCCACGAAAGGGAGTTCACATCTCTGTTCTGTATCAGTTTAACAGTCATCACTCTGTCTTAAACTATGTACCATTCTAGACCCCGTTTCACAAAGCGATCGTAGCGCTACGACTGTCGTATCTCCTATACTGTAACATAGACTTACGACTGTCGTATCTCCTATACTGTAACATAGACTTACGACTGTCGTACCTCCTATAGTGAAACATAGACTTACGAACGTCGTACCTACTATACGGTAACAAAGACTTACGACTGTCGTACCTCCTATAGTGTAACATAGACTTACGAGTGTCATACCTCCTATAGTGTAACATAGACTTACGACTGTCGTACCTCCTATAGTGTAACATAGACTTACGACTGTCGTACTCCCTATACTGTAACATAGACTTACGACTGTCGTACCTCCTATACTGTAACATAGACTTACGACTGTCGTTCCTCCTATAGTGTAACATAGACTTACGACTCTCATACCTCCTATAGTGTAACATAGACTTATGACTGTCGTACCTCCTATAGTGTAACATAGACTTACGACTGTCGTACCTCCTATAGTGTAACATAGACTTACGAGTGTCATACCTACTATAGTGTAACATAGACTTACCACTGTCGAACCTCGTATACTGTAGCATAGACATACGACTGTCGTACCTCCTATAGTGTAACATGGACTTTTACCTCCTATACTGTAACATAGACTTACGACTGTCGTACTACCTATACTGTAACATAGACTTACGACTGTCGTACCTCCTATAGTGTAACATGGACTTACGACTGTCGTACCTCCTATAGTGTAACATAGACTTTTACCTCCTATACTGTAACATAGACTTACGACTGTCGTACTACCTATACTGTAACATAGACTTACGACTGTCGTACCTCCTATAGTGTAACATGGACTTACGACTGTCGTACCTCCTATAGTGTAACATAGACTTACGACGGGCGTACCTCCTATACTGTAACATAGACTTACGACTGTCGTACCTCCTATAGTGTAACATGGACTTACGACTGTCGTACCTCCTATAGTGTAACATAGACTTACGACTGTCGTACTCCCTATACTGTAACATGGACTTACGACTGTCGTACCTCCTATAGTGTAACATAGACTTACGACTGGCGTACCTCCTATACTGTAACATAGACTTACGACTGTCGTACCTCCTATAGTGTAACATGGACTTTTACCTCCTATACTGTAACATAGACTTACGACTGTCGTACTACCTATACTGTAACATAGACTTACGACTGTCGTACCTCCTATAGTGTAACATAGACTTTTACCTCCTATACTGTAACATAGACTTACGACTGTCGTACCTCCTATAGTGTAACATGGACTTACGACTGTCGTACCTCCTATAGTGTAACATAGACTTACGACTGTCGTACTCCCTATACTGTAACATGGACTTACGACTGTCGTACCTCCTATAGTGTAACATGGACTTACGACTGTCGTACCTCCTATAGTGTAACATAGACTTACGACTGTCGTACCTCCTATACTGTAACATAGACTTACGACTGTCGTACCTCCTATAGTGTAACATGGACTTACGACTGTCGTACCTCCTATAGTGTAACATAGACTTACGACTGGCGTACCTCCTATACTGTAACATAGACTTACGACTGTCGTACCTCCTATAGTGTAACATGGACTTACGACTGTCGTACCTCCTATAGTGTAACATAGACTTACGACTGTCGTACTCCCTATACTGTAACATGGACTTACGACTGTCGTATCGTACCTCCTATAGTGTAACATAGACTTACGACTGGCATAGACTTTACGACTGTCGACATAGTGTAACATAGACTTACCTCCTATACTGTAACATAGACTTACGACTGTCGTACCTCCTATAGTGTAACATGGACTTTTACCTCCTATACTGTAACATAGACTTACGACTGTCGTACTACCTATACTGTAACATAGACTTACGACTGTCGTACCTCCTATAGTGTAACATAGACTTTTACCTCCTATACTGTAACATAGACTTACGACTGTCGTACCTCCTATAGTGTAACATGGACTTACGACTGTCGTACCTCCTATAGTGTAACATAGACTTACGACTGTCGTACCTCCTATACTGTAACATGGACTTACGACTGTCGTACTCCCTATACTGTAACATAGACTTACGACTGTCGTACCTCCTATAGTGTAACATGGACTTACGACTGTCGTACCTCCTATAGTGTAACATAGACTTACGACTGGCGTACCTCCTATACTGTAACATAGACTTACGACTGGCGTACCTCCTATACTGTAACATAGACTTACGACTGTCGTACCTCCTATAGTGTAACATGGACTTACGACTGTCGTACCTCCTATAGTGTAACATAGACTTACGACTGGCGTACCTCCTATAGTGTAACATAGACTTACGACTGTCGTACTCCCTATACTGTAACATAGACTTACGACTGTCGTTCCTCCTATACTTTAACATAGACTTACGACTGTCGTACTACCTATACTGTAACATAGACTTACGACTGTCGTACCTCCTATACTGTAACATAGACTTACGACTGTCGTACCTCCTACAGTGCAACATAGACTTACGACTGTCGTAGCGCGTTTCTGAAATGGGGCCCTGGCAGTCACAAGGGCCGTGCTACAGAGCCTCCATAGCCTTAGCATGCCTTGTTGATTGAGGTGTTCCCACCAAGATATTGTCCACATTCCACGCAGAATTGGGCCTCAAGTGAAAAGGATTCTAAAGGTAAGGAAACAACAATAACAACACATGTTTGTTTACTGTGATTTATTTTACATTATTGCCCTTGAAAATCCAAACGAATGTTTACAGAATTGCTTACAACAATGTACCATCGGCAAGATCACAAGGCATCAAGTTAATTATATATATACTGAGAGAAACCAATGAAGGATCACAGGAAAATGCAAGCGTTCCTTTGATATTTTCCAGTTTCAATCACCAGCTTTGAATAGCGCTGTGGTGATGAAAACTGGAAAATAAAAAGGAACGCTTGAATTTTCCTGTGATCCTTTATTTGTTTCTCTCAGTACATCTACACATTTAAAACATATTGTTCAATGGAATAAATTATTTCCACTGCCTGTGTTAATAACACCTATAAGACGTTCACAGTAATATCTCCCTAACCAGGTGTTAAATAAAAAACAAATTATCTCCCACACCAATGTAGACACCAGGGCCCCGTTCCACAAAGCCATCATAGCGCTACGACTGTCGTAAGTCTATGTTACAGTATAGGAGGTCATAGCGCTACGACTGTCGTAAGTCTATGTTACAGTATAGGAGGTCGTAGCGCTACGACTGTCGTAAGTCTATGTTACAGTATAGGAGGTCGTAGCGCTATGATAGCTTTGTGAAACGGGGTCTAGGTGTTCAACAAAACAATGAGTACAATATCTCACACACCAGGTGATTAAATAGATAATATGTACAGTCTCTCACATAGCAATGTAGACACCAGGTGTTTAACTAAACAATAGGTTCAAGGTTCTTCACACGTTTCTGCGCACCAGGTGTTCAACTAAACAATGAATACAGTTTTTCTTACGCATCTGTTGGCAACAAGTATATTAAACTAGTCAATGCATATGTTTTTCGTACACCTTTGTGAGCACCAGGTGTTAAACCAAATAATACAGCCTTTCTCCTATCAATGTGCGCACCAGGTGTTCAACTAAACAATGAATACAGTTTTTCTTACACATCTGTTGGCAACAAGTATATTAAACTAGTCAATGCATATGTGTTTCGTACACCTTTGTGAGCACCAGGTGTTAAACCAAATAATACAGCCTTTCTCCTATCAATGTGTGCACCAGGTGTTCAACTAAACAATGCATATGTTTTTCGTACACCTTCGTGAGCACCAGGTGTTAAACCAAATAATACAGCCTTTCTCCTATCAATGTGCGCACCAGGTGTTCAACTAAACAATGAATACAGTTTTTCTTACACATCTGTTGGCAACAAGTATATTAAACTAGTCAATGCATATGTGTTTCGTACACCTTTGTGAGCACCAGGTGTTAAACCAAATAATACAGCCTTTCTCCTATCAATGTGTGCACCAGGTGTTCAACTAAACAATGCATATGTTTTTCGTACACCTTCGTGAGCACCACGTGTTAAACCAAATAATACAGCCTTTCTCCTATCAATGTGTGCACCAGGTGTTCAACTAAACAATGCATATGTTTTTCGTACACCTTCGTGAGCACCAGGTGTTAAACCAAATAATACAGCCTTTCTCCTACCAATGTGTGCACCAGGTGTTCAACTAAACAATGAATATGTGTTTCGTACACCTTTGTGAGCACCAGGTGTTAAACCAAATAATACAGCCTTTCTCCTATCAATGTATTGCACCAGGTGTTCAACTAAACAATGAATATGTGTTTCGTACACCTCTGTGAGCACCAGGTGTTAAACCAAATAATACAGCCTTTCTCCTATCAATGTGTGCACCAGGTGTTCAACTAAACAATGAATATGTGTTTCGTACACCTTTGTGAGCACCAGGTGTTAAACCAAATAATACAGCCTTTCTCCTATCAATGTGTGCACCAGGTGTTCAACTAAACAATGAATATGTGTTTCGTACACCTTTGTGAGCACCAGGTGTTAAACCAAATAATACAGCCTTTCTCCTATCAATGTGTGCACCAGGTGTTCAACTAAACAATGAATATGTGTTTCGTACACCTTCGTGAGCACCAGGTGTTAAACCAAATAATACAGCCTTTCCCTTATCAATGTGCGCACCAGGTGTTAAACTAAATGATGAGTACAATTTCTCCTATACCAATGTTCAAACCAGATGCAAAACTGAAAACGAGCGCACACCAACAAAGGCACCAGGTGTTAAAATAAAACAGCACAGCCTCTCACACACCAATGTAGGTACCTGGGGTTGATTTCCCTCCGGTCCCGGGGCGGTGGGGTAGCCTAGTGGTTAAACCGTTGGCTCATCACGTCGAAGACCCGGGTTCGAATCCCCACGTGGGTACAATGTGTGAAGGTTTCTGGTGTCCCCTGCCATGATGTTGCTGGAATATTGCTAAAAGCGGCGTAAAACCAAACTCAGTCAGTCCCTCAGGTCCCTCCCACCAAGCGGGATGATGGGGCTAAAAGATCACATTAGATTTACACATGACTGCAGTTCTGGCCATGTTTAAAACCAAATCCAAACTTCTGTGAACACTTTTCAAACACTGTTCAGCCACTGAACAAGACTTTTGAGAAAACACATAGCTGTGTTTCACCTTCACAGAAGTTGTAGCTTAGTGAGTGTGTGTTATGTTTTATGCAGCTTTTAGCAATATTCCAGCAATATCAGGGCGGGGGACACCAGAAATGGGCTTCACACACGTGAGGATTCAAACCTGGGCCTTCAGCATGACAAGCAAAGGCTTTAACCACTACGCTAACCCACCGCCCCTTGTAGTTTAGTTGAGAGATATGAACAGATGAACGGATAATAGGCATTCTGTCAGGTGAGATAATTATTAATATCAAATAACAAACATTCATGTTCATTTTGTCTGGTTAGTAAATTTGAAGTCTATGAATGATTTTTCAAGAAGTGTGGCCCTTGATAGGTGTGGCAGTCTTTTCTTTGTCTTCTGTTAGGGCCCGGGCTGCATGAACAAACACTGCAAAGGACACTCCCTGAAACATACAGGACATGAATATTACACTGTTGGATAACACATGGAACATGGATTATACATTGTTAGATAACGGAGGGATCGTGAATTATACATTGTTGAATAACACATGGAACATGGATTATCCATTGTTGGATAACACATGGAACATGAATTATATATTGTTTGATAATACATAGAACATTGATTATATTTTGTTGGATAACACATGGAACATGGATTATACCCTTTTGGATAACACATGAAACATGGATTATATTTTGTTGGATAACACATGGAACATGCATTCTATATTGAATAACACAGAACCATGAATATATGTTGTTGGATAACACATGGAACATGGATTATATGTTGTTGGATAACACATGGAACATGGATTATACCCTTTTGGATAACACATGAAACATGGATTATATTTTGTTGGATAATGCAGGGAACATGGATTATCCACTGTTGGATAACACATGAAACATGGATTATCCACTGTTGGATAATGCAGGGAGCATGGATTATATTTTGTTGGATAATGCAGGGAACATGGATTATCCATTGTTGTATAACACATGAAACATTAAGCATACATTGTTGGATAACATGTGGAACATACATTATATATCATTGGATAACACATGGAATACAGATTATACATTATTGGTTAACATGTGAAACATGGGTAATAGTAAGTGAGTATGGTCGGTTTTAGCAATTACCCAGGAAAATCATGGGGTGTAAACATGTGGGGAATCAAAACCTGGTCTTCAGCATGACAAGTGAACACTCTAACCACTAGGCTACCCCACCTACACAATGGAGATTTGATACTCTGCATAATAGAGGCAGTACAAGATTTGGCAGAAATCAATATTCATGAGAACTAGATGAAGAACATGATGACATGTATATGATATTTGCTCTCCAGGCTGCTCTCATTACTCAGCTGATCCAGACAGAATTACTACTGTTTATCTAATTGTCCCGTACCACGGGGATCAAACGAAACATCAGTTATTGGGTAAAACAGGCCAAATGGAATTATTCCTCGCAAAATAGAACAGAAATGGTGTCTATGTACATGACATGTGACCTTTAGGTCATAAAATTAATGAAATAAGATTTCCCAGACAACTAATCTCATATGTGGCTGGAATCTGAATAATACTTGTGTTTACTCAATTACTAGTTGTTAGGGAAGCACATACTGATGTTGAAAGGCTGGAGATGAAATCTTGTGGGTTTCATGTTTTTCAGTACTCTGGATTTGCGATGACAAGTTTATTATTTCGTTAAGCGAGATGAAAGAGAAACGGTATTATGTTTTCAGTGTAAGCCTGCCATCACATTGAGAACCTGGGAGTGAAAATGGTGATATTAGATTCTGGATGGCAAATACGTAGTGAAAATAACAGAAAAAGATTCCAAAGGAAAATGTCACATATATCATGCTTGACATTACACAGACAGCAGTAATGGATAAGGCCTGTGAAGATCAATGTTAGAACTGATCTTCCCTTTTAAAAGCGGCCTTCACACAACAAACGAAAGTTATATGTTGTCAAACTTGAGTTTGAGAGTGTGAACATTCTAACAACTCGCCACCAACACCAATTTCAGAGTTGTCAAACTGTTGTCGAGAAATAGGATCGGTCTCTATTCTCACCAACTTTTCCATCAAACTTTCTAAGTTGTCAAACTCGAGTTTGACATGTGAAGTGAGGTCAAACTCATGTTGTTCAGAAACAACCAATCGCAGTCAAAGAAATTGTCACGTGATGTGACATGGTACTCAAATGACACGAAAGTTTGACAATATGTGTTTGATGTATGAAAACACAAGTTTATAGTTAGTGAGTAAAAGTTACACCCGGGTTAGAACTGATCTTCAGTAACCCATGCTTGTCGTAAGAGGCATCTAACGGGATCAGGTGATCAGACTCACTGACTTGGTTGACACATGTCATCATATCCCAATTGTGTAGATGGATGCTCATGCTGTTGATCACTGGATTGTCTGGTCCAGATTATTTACAAACTGCCACCATATAGCTGGGATATTGCCGAGTGCGGCGTTAAACAACAACCAACCAACCAATCTAAGAGGTGACTTGGTGTGTATGTCGTTGTATCCCTTGTATAGATTGATGCTCATTATATTAACCCAGATCTTCACAATAATAAATCCGAAGTTTCAATGGTAGGTTACAGCAATGGCTGTCAGCTGGGAATAATTCATGGGTTTGCTTCTATTTTGTGTAAACCTACGCTCATTAATATTCCAGCCATATAACAGCTATGACAGTGGTCTGTAAACAATTGAATCTAGACCAGACAATCCAGTGATTGATGTTATGAGTCAGTGAGCCAGTTCTATTTATAATCTTCAGAATGACGCTTACACCAAACACCAGTTTGGCTTGTCAAGCATTTTAAAATAGTGAGTGAGTGGGTATGGTTTTACGCTGCTTTCAGCAATATTTCAGCAATATCACGGCGGGGGACACCAGAAATGGGCTTCACACATTGTACCAATGTGGGGAATCGAACCCGGGTCTTCAACATGACGAACCGATGCTTTAACCACAAGGCTGACCCACCATTACCCCATTCTAAAATATAGAACAAAATATGGATAATGTAATATAAAGTAATGTAATGTATTGTAATGTAGTTTGATAACTGAGAGCAAGTGAGTACGGTCTTAGCAACATTAATGCAATATCACAGTGAGGGACATAAGATATCGGCTCCACATATTGTACTCATGTGGAGTAATGAACCCTGTGAGTGAGTTTAGGCTGACCTTGCTTGTAGCAATATTCCAGCAATATCGTTGGACACCAGAAATGGGCTTCAAGCATTGTACCCATGTGGGGAATCGAACCCGGGTCTTCAGCGTGATGTGTGAATGTTTTAACTGCAAGGCTACCCTATCGCCCCTGAACCCAATCATTGGCATGAACACTTAAACACTAGGTTACCCACAGCCCTTCTGATTGTGATATGTTCCCCCCCACCCCCCACCCACACCCAACCAATCAAAAGAACTTAGTAATGTTTACCTGACTCTCAGCCGCCCGCAGGAATCCAGAGTTTGCCGTCATGGTAATGGCTTCAAGACTGTCTCCCGTACCGAAAATCACCTGTCAGGCAGCAACACATCAAGTGTTACTGAGACATTTATCTCAAGCTTCTCACAAATAACTAAATCGAGAAGACGATCACTGATCATTGAAAAATTGTTTGAAGACAAGGCAAGGCCACAATATTCCATAATCTCGGAGGAAATCAACTCTCTACAATCTCACAGAAACCTTTCAGAGTCTGAAGAAACTTTCAGTACTGTTAAAGAATCCTTCCATTATCAAAGATGAAATCCCTTATCAAAGATAAATTGAAGAGAAACTTTCCATATTGTAGAGAAAGCAAGCATTAGACAATCAAACCTTTGCCAGTGCGATGAGGCCAAGGAGATTGTAGTGAAAGTGCGACAACTGAGAGAGCAAGTAATTTGAAGACAAGTACTTTGTACATTTTGATACTTTCTGTCATATGTAAACAAAAATGCCTGACCAACACCAAGTTTGAAAAACTGAAATAGAGTTAAAACAACAGCTGAAATTGTAAACATTCTTACATGAGAGAGGTGTCAGGTGCAGAGACCACACTGTGGGTGTAAAAGTTGAGTTGAGTTGAGTTGAGTTGAGTTGAGTTGAGTTGAGTTGAGTTGAGTTGAGTTGAGTTGAGTTGAGTTGAGTTGAGTTGAGTTGAGTTGAGGTGAGGTGAGGTGAGGTGAGGTGAGGTGAGGTGAGGTGAGGTGAGGTGAGGTGAGGTGAGGTGAGGTGAGGTGAGGTGAGGTGAGGTGAGGTGAGGTGAGATTGGGTTTAACGTCGTGCTTGAAAATATTTCGCTCATATGGCGACGTGCATGCATGTGTATGTACGGCTGCTTGTACTAGCCCAGACTGAAGCTGGTTTTATAGTGCTAGACCACTGAGATACTATGCCGCAGTGAAGCATGAATACCCCACTCAGACACATTATACTGACTCCGAGCCGACCAGTCCTTGTTGTACCCATTAATGCTGAGCGCCAGGCAGGGACCAACAAGTACCATATTTTAACGTCTTTTGGTATGACGCGGTCAGGGATCGAACCTGCGACCTTCCGCGCTAACCACAACACCACAGAGGCGGTCCTTTGGGTGTATAGCCTCACCCCAGACAGGACTTTCTCTTGTCTTGTAAACAATAGTTTCTTCTTCCATGAGAGAAGTTTCTGCTACAGTGACTGCACTGCTGGTGTACAAGCTCATCCTACCCGTGATCAGCTACACTGGAGATCCGGGTTAGAATTTATCTTCAGTAACCCATGCTTGTCGTAAGAGGCGACTAACTGGATCGGGTGGTCAGGCTGGCTGACTTGGTCAATCCCAATTGCATAGATTGATGCTCATGCTATTGATCACTGGATTGTCTGGTCCAGACTCGATTATTTACAGACTGACGCCATATAGCTGGAATATTGCTGAGTTCAGCCTAAAACAACCAACCAACCTCTACAATGTTAACTGAAATCTGGAGAATCTGTGTCTGAAGAATATTTTTGCTATAGCTATGACCGTAATGTATTAATATTGATCGGGTGGTCAGGCTGGCTGACTTGGTTGACACATGTCATCGGGTCCCAATTGCGTAGATCGATGCTCATGCTGTTGATCACTGGATGGTCTGGTCCAGATTCGATTATTTACAGACCGCAGGCATATAGCTGGCATATTGCTGAGTGCGGCGTAAAACTAAACTCACACACTACAAGCTCATCTGTTGACAGGATTTTCTCAAGCTCTCCTTCAGAGAGACGTTTCTGCTATAACGACCACACTGTGGCCCTTTCTCTTGTTTGTAAACATTTATTTTTGTAACACATCCATCAGAAAAACATTTCTCTTCATTTGTCTGGTGGGGTAGCCTAGTGGTTAAAGCGTTGGTTCGTCACGCCGAAGACCGGGGTTCGATTCCCCACATGGGCACAATGTGTGAAGCCCATTTCTGGTTCCCCCGCCGTGATATTGCTGGAATATTGCTAAAGGCGGCATAAAACTAAACTCGGTCAGTGACAGTCAGTCTGATAAAAAACAAGAAGCCAGTATCTTCTGATCCATCCACGAAATTGGGATACGATGACATGTGTCAACCAAGTCATTGATCATGTATCTAGGAAGATATATAAATCTCAAAATGACTATTTTCATATTACTTGCCCTTTCAAGTTCCGTAATATGTCCAAATAATGAACACCTTAACGTTACTGTATACTTGATTATACCCTAAATATTTTATAACAAACATTTACTATGCTGTTCATTTCGTCCTACACAATGCTTTAACCACTAGGCTACCCCACCGCTCTCCAGAGAGAAATCAGAGCTTGAGCTAAAGGACCCAAGGTATTTGATTCAGCTGACCAAACAACCCCATCAGCCTTCCAATGACTTGTAAATTGGCACCAACCGAGGAGGTACTTGAATTACATATTCCATGCATTCTCAGACTGCACCAAGCCACTGAATACTTACAATAAACTGCCATCATTAGTTCCAAGGGAGGTCTTATTGTGAGTGATACCTTGTCAAGGGAGCATTCATTGCGCCCACACTAACAGAGGGTCTAAATTCATGTGTACAAAGGCCAAATGTAGATAGGAGCATAACACTGCTTTCACTCACTGTCAAACTGATTGAAGTTTTATTATTCAATTACATTTAGCACCATCATCTAGCAATTGATGAAAGTTTCTATAATGTAATGGCAGGGTTGGAAAGAAGTAGCAAATGTGTCCTGTTTTGACCTGTAATTTATTGACAAATATCTCCAGATTCCTTAACACTGGAGTATTAATACATTACAGGCATAGCTATATCAAAAATATTCTTCAGACACCCAGATTTCAGTTAACATTTCAGAGGTTGGTTTGTTGTTTTACGCCACACTCAGCAATATTCCAGCTATATGGTGGCGGTCTGTAAATAATCGAGTCTGGACCACACAATCCAGTGATCAACAGCATGAGCATTGATCTACGTAATTGGGATATGATGACATGTGTCCACCAAGTCAGCGAGCCTGACCACCCGATCCTGTTAGTCGCCTCTTACGACAAGCATGGGTTACTGAAGATCGATTCTGACCCAGATCTCCAAAGGTACATTATGGAGGAGTGAGTAAATGCAATGGTCAATCATAAAATCAATCATAACTTACTTGTATATTCAATTCGTCATTTGTAACTCACTTTATCAGACTTCACATAGTTATTACATAAACAATTTGATGCCATGGGCAGACTACATTTCATAATAATTTATAATTAATGACATAATGTTCCCTGAATGTATTCAGGACAGATTTTCTCTATGTCTTTCTTTTAAACCATTTTCTTGAAAACCCAAAATCAAAACATATACTAGCCACATAAAGAAACTGTGCATCGTCAAAATATTATCCCAGTTGATAAGTACGATAACAATGTCATAAACCGTAATGGAGGGATCATGAGACCATAACAAGTCGGGAGAATTTCAATTGAAAAGACAATCACAATGACGTCACAAGTCCACAAGCGGGACAGGGGTCAAACGACCATGTCACAAGCTCAATAACGGGTATGTCCACCATCGGCATTGAGAACAGCAGTGCATCGACGACGCATAGAGCTTTTCAAACGTGCAAGGAAGGCTTGTGGGATGTCACGCCAGATTCTCTCAAGTTCTGTTGCAAGGTCAAGGACGTTATCTGGCGGATGAGGAAGACGGCGTAGACGTCGATCCATCTCGTCCCAAACATGCTCTATCAGGGAGAGATCCGGTGAATTTGCAGGCCAAGGCAGTAAGTCAACGTTGTGGTGTTGCAAGAAATCCATAGCAACCCTTGCTGTATGAGGGCGGGCATTGTCCTGTTGGAATGTTAACCCAGAAAAAGGAATTGCCACAGGTTGAAGAATCTGATCCCTGTAGCCAACACCAGTTAAGTTGCCCTGAACAATCACCAAAAGAGTTCTTTGGCGTGCTGTTATTCCACCCCAAATCATCACGGAACCACCACCAAAGTGATTCCTCTCCAAGACACAGGCCTGTGCATAACGTTCTCCCATGCATCTATAGGCACGTTGACGTCCATCACTATGGGAAATGTTAAACCTGGACTCGTTTGTAAAAACAACATTTCTCCACCAAAACAAGGGTCTGCGGACATGATTTCGGCACCACGTACGGCGAGCTTGTCGATGACGTTGTGTCAGGATAGGCCATATGGCGGGACGTCGTGGTCTGATCCCGTGATGATGTTAACGTTGTCGAACTGTGTTGGGGTGGATACGACGAAGTCCTGGGATGGTTCGGGCAGTCATCACTGCAGTCTGAAACCTGTGGCGAAGATGGGTCACCCTTATCCATCTGCCCTGTCTTGGCGTTGTTACACGTGGACGTCCAGAACGTGGCCGATCGATGACATCATTTGTGTTCTGGTAGCGTCTCACCAGTGCAGAAATGGTGTTCCGGTGGCAGTGGAAATGTGCAGCCACTTGTCGTTGAGACATTCCCCTATGGACCATCCCAATGGCCTCATGACGTTGTGCAGACGTGAGCCTTGGCATGCTATGCGTTTCAATAGCTGTTTAATTTTTTGAACGATCGCAAGGGCAGGGGTTGAGCTTTCCAAAGTGACATTGTGTGGCATTCATTTACTCTGTTTCTCTTTCCCGGAATGCACGTGCAACAACGTATTGCACGTCTCAAGTGCCCACTGACGTCACGGAATGTGGCATGTTCATGCATGTTGGATACATGTCACTAATCTCTGAGTTTAAATCCTTATGTGTCTACACAGGTTTGATAAATTTAGATTATAAATTTTTGTGTGCACAGTTTCTTAATGTGCCTAGTATATAACCTATTGTTCCCTATTTTTTTATGTTGCAACTTATTGTTATTGACTGTTTGACAGTACAAGCTATTCCTTGCACAACCATTTTATGTGAACAATCAAGTTTGCTTACAGTAAGATGAACAAGAGCTAAAGAGAAACTGTGTAGTCTCGCTTGTCTCGTTGAAAACAACACAACCTGACAATGCCATTAAACACTGATATTCCCACAAGAACAACATTGAAGATGAAGAAACATCCCCAGATCTCTGAAGCAGCAACAGGACATTAATAGCTCTTAGCCTGCGACCTCAGTGACGATGTTTCTCAAGACTTCAACTGATTTAACTTACCTTAGACCGATCTTTTATCTTCCCCAGGTTTTGCAAGTTTCGGGCCTTCTGGGATGGTTTGTCTTCAATGACCTTGACCCTGGCTAGGAGCTCTGCAGCCCTCTGTTTCTCCCCATCTCCCCCAAGTGTAGACAAGATGGTGTTGAAGTCGTCCACGGCAGCTCGACACGCATACAGCTCCTTACCTGCAATAACATATCCAGCAATCAAAACCTCCTTTCAGAACCTTCTACAGTTTCAAGTATCTAATAATCGGTATTCTAGTGGGGAAATTGTAATCCATGGGTTGAGTTGATAATAAAGCATACAACTTGATGGATAACAACTTGATGGATAACAACTTGATGGATAACAACTTGATGGATAACAACTTGATGGATAACAACTTCATGTTTATTGCACACAGCAACATTTCGGTGTAGGTTCTTACACCATTTTCAAGCTAAAATTGATTACAACCAAGTATGTTTGTTACAACACATATGCCTCCCATTATAATACTTGGTTGTAATCAACTTCTAGAATG
Organism: Haliotis rubra; assembly: GCF_003918875.1. Classification (NCBI taxonomy): domain Eukaryota; kingdom Metazoa; phylum Mollusca; class Gastropoda; order Lepetellida; family Haliotidae; genus Haliotis; species Haliotis rubra. Next base: position 342,104 of record NW_025766370.1, on the reverse strand, counting down.
CTGTAAAAAAAAGATACAATGAGTTGAGTTGAGTTTGGTCAAAGACCATATCAACACAATATGACAGATGTGTCTCAGTACTAGGAAATCCCATCCTGACACAACATGACACTGAAGGTAATGGAACAGTTCTTTTATACTTACTTGCACATCCTTGTTACTTAACTATCATACAAAACATATCATTGTCAGTTTGTATGATAAAAACATTAAGTAGAGATTACGACACGAGTGTCTGTCAGATACCATTAATCTTACGAGTTGTTTCAAATCATATTTAACAAGTGAAAGCTATTAAGTTTTTACTTGAATGTTATTCTAATAAGATACATCATACGATATAACCTAAGGAATGCTTAGTAGCTAATTTGAATTTCAAAAAGTATTTTAAATGCTACTTAAATTAATTTCATGACCCTGAAGGTAATGAAACAGTTCTTAAACGAACACCTGCAGTCATCTCTGACTTTAAGTATCCATTCATATTGTTTCCACCTCTGTTTTGTCTTTTATCCCCGATGGAACTGTTCTGTCAGATAAACAAGACTGTTATTTTCTTGAATTAACATTTTGTAATTAAAGAAACTGAATACTTTCAGGACTATTATATGTAGTTATAGAGCACATGCTTAACTAATCACAGTGACAGATCTGCTGATGACAAGGCACCCTCACACATTCAGTGTTTTCAGTGATTTCAGGATTCAGATCCGCACTAATTGGTAATAGAAGCATGCCAACAACTGTCGGGGTGGAGTCCATAATTAGGAGGAGATACCACTCCTGGTCTAATTGGATATACTAGCTGCCTTTCTTTCAGATGCTTCATGTTGTCTTTCCCGGCCGGTTAACAATGTGTGATGTCCTTCCGTGTGGTGGCAGTTCTTGTTCATGACAATGTCATTATACGGTTAGGGATATTTTGTCTTTAAATACCTGAAGGCATGATTGTGAAATCATGAGTGAGTGAGTGAGTGAGTGAGTGAGTGAGTGAGTGGGTGATGATTTTAAGGGGGTGGGGGTGGGGTTACCCATTTTGTTATGGGGAGGTAGGGGTCATCAATTTTGTACATATGTTTTTGGGGGTTTGTTTGTCAGCAATTTTGCACATAAAAATATTTTAAAATTATGCTTTAGAAATATGGAAAGGGGAGGGGATCATTGATTTTGTACATGCAGGCAAGGGGGGTCAGTTACTTTGTGCATAAATTTTGGGGGTGTCATTCACATTGTACATGCTTCTCCATAAAAATCATCGTCACTTCCCCCTAGCCATAAATTATGAACGGTCCCTTACTACTTAATAAAAACTCACGACCACAGGTATGGTCCTGACAAACCTAGTAGCATAATTACAGCGAACCAGGATTCAAACTCGGGATCATTGGTTTCCAGCACACCCAGGGGATGCAACTCTACGCAGCAAATTGCATCACCCTGATAACAGGTTGACCTATTTCCCACCACATATACAGAACACTGCACTGCATACAGCGTATGAAGAAAAACAAAGGTCAAAGTTAGAGACGGATGTCCCTTTGTCAAACGAGCAGTCATTTGGAGGTACCACCAAAATGATACACATCTACACTGATACTAATGGTACCACCACTAATATTATTACCATATACTCTATTAATACCAACAAGGGCAAAAATATTGGGGTTCATATTATCATACGATGCCTTTGGGCAAAATATCACTTTGTCACGGTCACGTGACATCATGACCAACGCTATGACATCACGTTTCTTCTATGACAGGGTTGCGTTCTACATGCAGGTAGCCAGCCTTTGTTTAAACGTAGATTTGTGTTTATTTTCCTCAATTTAACGACCTTGGTAATAAATAGAACATTATATTCGCTCTCGCTTGGGAAATTAAAAAAATTAGGCACTCGTGTCGTAAAAATAGTATGACATGGGCACGAATATAATTTCCTCTATATAATGTTCGCCTTTCAATATCGAGAAATCCTTCCTGCTACTACACATTCGTGTAAATGCAGCTGAAACTCGTTTAGAGTCCATTGAAGCGCCATAGCTAAAACATATAAGTATTTTACGACATATGGATTCAATACGTTGATTTTCCTCATGTTCATCAGTATCTCCTCTGTAAATGTGGCATCTGAAATTATACAGTGTTCTCATCCAGAACAGCCTAACTATACTTTATATAGGTCACTCGCAACACTGGCAGTATAAAACCTATCATCAGGGCTAGGATGCCGATAAACTAAAAATCATAATAAATCAATCTGAAATTTAAACACAACTGGATTCTTGGTCAAATTAATTTTTGTTAGTTTGTTGATTAACACCGCACTCAGCAAACTTCAATCTATATGATGACAGTCTGTATATAATGAGTCTGGACCAGATAATCCATTACTTGACGTCATGAGAATGAACCCGGTTGGGATATGATGACATGTGTCAACCAAATCAGCAAGCCTGACCACCCGATCCCGTTAGTCGCCTCTTACAACAAGCATGGGTTACTGAAGACCAATTCTAACCCAGATCTTCACGTGTCTCTTACAACAAGCATGGGTTACTAAACACCAATTCTAACCCAGATCTTCACGTGTCTCTTACGACAAGCGTGGGTTGCTGAAGATCAATTCTAATCTGGATCTTCACGGGTCTCTTATGACAAGCATTGTTGTGAAACAATCAGCCCAGATCATCACGGGTCTCTTATGACAAGCATTGCTGTAAGACAATCAGCTCAGATCATCACGGGTCTCTTACAACAAGCATTGTTGTAAGACAATCAGCTGAGATCATCGCAGGTCTCTTACGACAAGCATTGTTGTAAGACAATCAGCCCAGATCATCACGGGTCTCTTACAACAAGCATTGTTGTAAGACAATCAGCCCAGATAATCACAGGTCTCTTACAACAAGCATTGTTGTAAGACAATCAGCCCAGATCATCACGGGTCTCTTACGACAAGCATTGTTGTAAGACAATCAGCTCAGATCATCACGGGTCTCTTACGACAAGCATTGTTGTAAGACAATCAGCCCAGATAATCACAGGTCTCTTACAACAAGCATTGTTGTAAGACAATCAGCCCAGATAATCACGGGACTCTTACGACAAGCATTGTTGTAAGACAATCAGCCCAGATCATCACGGGTCTCTTATGACAAGCATTGTTGTAAGACAATCAGCCCAGATAATCACGGGTCTCTTACAACAAGCATTGTTGTAAGACAATCAGCCCAGATAATCACGGGTCTCTTACGACAAGCATTGTTGTAAGACAATCAGCCCAGATAATCGCGGGTCTCTTACGACAAGCATTGTTGTAAGACAATCAGCTCAGATCATCACGGGTCTCTTACGACAAGCATTGTTGTAAGACAATCAGCCCAGATCATCACACGGGTCTCTTACGACAAGCATTGTTGTAAGACAATCAGCCCAGATCATCACGGGTCTCTTACGACAAGCATTGTTGTAAGACAATCAGCCCAGATCATCACGGGTCTCTTACAACAAGCATTGTTGTAAGACAATCAGCCCAGATCATCACGGGTCTCTTACAACAAGCATTGTTAAGACAATAAGATCATCACGGGTCTCTTACGACAAGCATTGTTGTAATCAATCAGCCCAGATCATCACGGGTCTCTTACGACAAGCATTGTTGTAAGACAATCAGCCCAGATAATCACAGGTCTCTTACAACAAGCATTGTTGTAAGACAATCAGCCCAGATCATCACGGGTCTCTTACGACAAGCATTGTTGTAAGACAATCAGCCCAGATTATCACGGGTCTCTTATGACAAGCATTGTTGTAAGACAATCAGCCCAGATCATCACGGGTCTCTTACGACAAGCATTGTTGTAAGACAATCAGCCCAGATCATCGCGGGTCTCTTACGACAAGCATTGTTGTAAGACAATCAGCCCAGATCATCACGGGTCTCTTACGACAAGCATTGTTGTAAGACAATCAGCCCAGATCATCACAGGTCTCTTACGACAAGCATTGTTGTTAGACAATCAGCCCAGATCATCACGGGTATTCTCACCCAAGGGACAGCGAACTGTATTAACTTTGATCCTCAGGACACAAACCAGCTCCAAATATATATACAGTACCATTCACATACTTAGATATGCATATCTTATATCAATCTGATATCAAGCTTGGATTGTGGGGTAGCCTAGTGGTTGCAGTGTTTGCCCATCACACCAAATACTTGGGTTTGACTCACCATATAAGCAGCATTAAAATTCCCGCCCGACCGTCCGGAACGGTCTAGTTTCATCTCGGGCGGTCAAATTTCAAAAGTAGCCTCTCCGGTGGTCTGGTACATTTTTTTAACCCTAACACTTAAACAGTTCATGTTAAGATAACCAATCACAGCAGGTGTACTCAGTTTATGATCAATGTTCACTTGCATTGCCTGTTTGCTATGTAAGTTCATTGCACGTATTTACCTACAACCCAGATGTAGCATTGTGCCTATAACTCCAGATAGGATTCGTTATTAAGCGTTGGCAATGTTGGCAAAACCATTGCCAACGTTGGGCCAACGTCTGAATGCTATCTGGGAAACAGAAACTTGACTAACCTGATTTTGTTTGTTTTTTATTGTTGAAAATCGGACAGGCAAGTTTGTATCCGGACAGGTAATCTTTTAAAGTTACCAGTCTGGCTGTCCAGCTGGGAATTTGGGGAGTTTTAAACACTGCATATAGGTACAATGTGTGAAGCCCATTTCTTGTGTCCCCACCATGGTATTGGTGGAATATTGCTAACAGCGGCATAAACCACAAATTACTCACTTTACCAGCAAATGCATCAAAACCAAATCCCCAATTGAAATTCTCATCACAAACTTAAACATTTCTGATTTTTCATTGATGCTTCTGTATTTCAAAACATAACAAAAAAACAGAAATGCATCACAGTAAAAGATGACAAATCGTCCTCGATAAGTACGTCAGATAAGACACATGTCTCTTCCCGATGTTGGACTATAACTCCATTGTTCATACAGCTGTAACAAGAAACAGGAACATTTGTGATTCATCCATATATTGATGTCGTGTCCAGGGACACTCTCCGTCAATGTAAGAGGGTAATATCGCGATGTTGCTGAGACTAATTGGCGATCATTTATGAGATAATACTCCCTCGCCACATGAATAATGAAAAGACTCACTTAACAAGTTATCTATCTGTTTCAAGCTGACCGAGCAACAATAGGGTTATAATACTGATGTGTATTGAACGACATAATGGTGTCCCAGAATGCAATAGCTGATGGTGGAATTCATGACACGATTGACCTTGATGATGGTCGCTGGTCACCAAGTTCTACCCATACTGAATGAATCCATTTGTCAAAGGGGACATTTTACACCTGGGGAATATTACAGATTCGTTATGACTGACAGGTCCATAAATTTATTGTTTGGGGTCCAGAAAAATCTAAGTTTTTAATAGTTGGGGTTTTAGGTTAAAAAATAAGCGTATTAAAAAATGGAGTCCCAGGAAAAGTCAAAAGATGAATTCTGTAAGACTGACAGGTCCAGGAATTTTCCTATCTTATTTGGGTGGGGGTTGGGCGTCCAGAGAAATCAAAGTCTTTGATAGTCAGAATGTTAGGGTTAAAAATAAACAAGTGCCAAAATGCAAAATGGAGTCCGAGGAAAATGTCAAAAGATGAATTATGTACACAAATGAAATAGGATAATAAATAGTCAGATGAACTTAGTTATAAATAGTAATGGAGATCCAAAACTAAAATGAATGTGTGCAGGGGTTAAAACTTAAACAAGTTCCAAATTACAAAATGAGGTCCTAGGGAAATGTCAGAAGGTGAATTCTGTACTCTAACACAAGCAAAATAAGATTACACATGTTTAGTTTAAAATAGTTATAGAGTTTCAAAACTAAAATGAATCTATGCTTTCTATTTAGTAAATTCTTACATGCAGAAATTAAGAGCTCCAAACTTATACAACAGCAGTACTGATTGCAAACATTATAGTGCATCCAATCAGATGCACTGACATTTTGTGGCACCTGGACAGAAGGCAGGATCTTACGTCTAGGAAATCACTACACCTTCTCCTCTTTCTTCACTTCACGTAAACGATGGGGGATGGTCAAGTAGAAGTGACCAACATAACAATCAATCATTAATCCATTGTACGACAATGTATCACTGGCATCCTTCTGATGTGTAATCAACTTGTTTAGGAAATGACTTGCTATGATCTATCAGTAAAATTAAAATGCTCACTCACTCACCCACCCACATAACCTCCCACTCACTCACTCACCCACCCACATAAGCTCCCACTCTCTCACTCATCCATCCACCCACACATTCACTCACTCGCTCGCTCACTCACTCACTCACATATCCTCCCACACACTCACTCACTAGTTCACTCACTCACCCACCACATGAGCTCCCACTCACTCACTCAAATACACCCACCCACCCACTCACTCACTCACTCACATATCCTCCCACTCACTCACTCACCCACCCATATAAGCTCCCACTCACTCACTCAAATCCACGCAACCGCCCACCAACTCACTCCCTCACTCGATCCCTCACATATCCTCCTACTCACTCACTCAGTCATTCACTCACTCAACCACAACCCACTCACTCACTCAACCGCCCACATAAGCTCCCACTCACTCACTCACTCAAATCAACCCACCCACCCACTCACTCACTCACATATCCTCCCACTCACTCACTCAACTCTCACCTCACTCACTCACACAGACTCACTCACTCACTCACCACTCACCACTCACCATCGCCACTGATCGGCCTTCTTACACCAAACTCAACTCAATATATTGTTTATTGTGTGATCGCCACTGATCGGCCTTCTTCCACCAAACTCAACTCAATATATTGTTTATTGTGTGATCGCCACTGATCGGCCTTCTTCCACCAAACTCAACTCAATATATTGTATATTGTGTGATCGCCACTGATCGGCCTTCTTACACCAAACTCAACTCAATATATTGTTTATTGTGTGATCGCCACTGATCGGCCTTACTTACACCAAACTCAACTCAATATATTGTTTATTGTGTGATCGCCACTGATCGGCCTTCTTCCACCAAACTCAACTCAATATATTGTTTATTGTGTGATCGCCACTGATCGGCCTTACTTACACCAAACTCAACTCAATATATTGTTTATTGTGTGATCGCCACTGATCGGCCTTCTTCCACCAAACTCAACTCAATATATTGTTTATTGTGTGATCGCCACTGATCGGCCTTCTTACACCAAACTCAACTCAATATATTGTTTATTGTGTGATCGCCACTGATCGGCCTTCTTACACCAAACTCAACTCAATATATTGTTTATTGTGTGATCGCCACTGATCGGCCTTCTTCCACCAAACTCAACTCAATATATTGTTTATTGTGTGATCGCCACTGATCGGCCTTCTTACACCAAACTCAACTCAATATATTGTATATTGTGTGATCGCCACTGATCGGCCTTCTTACACCAAACTCAACTCAATGTATTGTATATTGTGCGATCGCCACTGATCGGCCTTCTTACTCCAGACTCAACTCAATGTATTGTATATTGTGTGATCGCCACTGATCGGCCTTCTTACACCAAACTCAACTCAATGTATTGTATATTGTGTGATCGCCACTGATCGGCCTTCTTACACCAAACTCAACTCAATGTATTGTATATTGTGTGATCGCCACTGATCGGCCTTCTTACACCAAACTCAACTCAAAGTATTGTATATTGTGTGATCGCCACTGATCGGCCTTCTTACACCAAACTCAACTCAATGTATTGTATATTGTGTGATTGCCACTGATCGGCCTTCTTACACCAAACTCAACTCAATGTATTGTATATTGTGTGATCGCCACTGATCGGCCTTCCAGAAGCTGGTGAGTAAATAATAAAAGATACAACTTTTACAAGCAACATTTCAGTGTAGGTTTGTACACCATTTTCAAGCTAAAAGTGATTACAACCAAGTATTGGGAAGTTTATATTGTGAGAAACATACTCACTCACTCATGCCATGATTTATTTGACAATGACCCCTCATGCCTTCAGACATTTAAAAAAAAGAAATCCCTAACCGTATAATGTCATGAACAAGAACTGCCTCCACACGGAAGGACATAGGATATTGTTAACCGGCCGGGAAAGACAACATGAAGCATCTGAAAGACAGGCAGCTTGTATATCCAATTAGACCAGGAGTGGAATCTCATCCTAATTACGGACTCCACCCTGACAGTTGTTAACATACTTCTATTACCAATTAGTGCGGAACTGAATCCTGAAATCACTGAAAACACTGAATGTGTGAGGGTGCCTTGTCGTCAGCAGATCTGTTACTGGGATTAGTTAAGCATGTGCTCTATAACTACATATAATAGTCTTGAAAATATTCAGTTTCTATAATTACAAAATGTTAATTCAAGAGAATAAGTCTTGTTTATCTGACAGAACAGTTCCATTGGGGATAAAAGACAAAACAGAAGTGGAAACCATTTGAATGGATACTTAAAGTCAGAGATGACTGCAGGTGTTCGTTTAAGAACTGTTTCATTACCTTCAGTGTCATGAAATTAATTTAAGTAGCATTTAAAATACTTTTTGAAATACAAATTAGCTATTAAGCATCCTTTAGGTTATATTGTATGATGTATCTTATTAGAATAACATTTAGGTTAAAAATTAATAGCTTTCACTCGTGAAATATGATTTGAAGCAACTCGTAAGATAAATGGTATCTGACAGACACTCGTGTCATAATCCCTGTCTAATGGTTTTATCCTACAACCTGACAATGATATGTTTTGTATAATAGTTAAGTAACAAGGATGTGCAAGTAAGTAACATAATGGATCAATTAAACAATACAAAACTCTCATCCAATACAACAGGTACTATTCCCTTGAGAAAAAGTGGCTTAAGTGTTTTTAACATATTTTAAGATTATAATAATAATAATATTAATGTGTCCATTTATATAGCGCCAAACTCCACACTAGGTATGCTCATAGCACTAACAATCAAGGCACAGCACATTATTACCCAGGATAACCCAAGCTGCCTGTTAGGCGCTAGAAGGTTATAGTCATATGACTTTTTTCCACCGGGTACCCATTTTCCTGCTGGGTGAACAGAGACAATTTTGAACAAACTCACTTGCCTAAGGTGAGACCACATGTGTCACATGCGCTTCTTTGTGGGGCAGGACTCAAGTCCTAGAAACTCTCAGGAGTCAAGCTGCCAAACACGGCCACCCATCCAAGGACTCTCCGAGCTTGACGGAGATTATGTTGAAGTTGTAAGCTTTATGTGGCAATATTCAGACACCAGGGCGTAGCTTCCATTATGAGGAAGTCACTAAAAAAAGCCCGGGCTTACACATGACTGTTGCCAAAAAGGTTGGGCAAGCCCTCAATACTATCTAAATATAAAGCTTTGCAACCTATCGGGCTTACACGAAAAAATTGGCTTGCTATGCGCCTGGACATGCATTGTACGTAGCTATTATGTCATCCATAAAACACTTTCACAATAATGACCAGAGCTCAAACTGGATGTCTTGGCCAATTTTCGTCACCTTTGGCCACAGAGTTTAAAGAGTGTGTGTGAGTGTGTAAAGAAAGTAAAGAAATCACCAGTCAAAGTAATATTCCTTTTAAAACTAATTTTTTTTTAACTTTTGGCAGTTTATGAAGTGTATATGAGGCAAAAAACAATCTACAAAGAATTTTCTTGTAAGTTTACATTTTTGGTCAATAAAAACATTAGGACTTTATTTTTTGAACGGGGAAAATTAATTTTTATGTTTTTTCTTATTCTTGATAAAATACAACCGTCGGATCTGTAAAACAAGAAATAAAATTGGTCTGGCCTAATTGTATAATTAAATATATAATTGTGTTTGGTCCCACAAGGTGGTACCACTGTCCCCCTCTGGCCTACAGACTACTAGGCTTACAATCACTGTGGCAACTAAGATCACTTTGTGGAACAGAGGGTTTTTCTTTCCCTGTATTCCAACAGATCCAAATGTTAATCTTCTAATTATTGACAGCAAACCGAAAATAACACTTTGATGAAAAGAAAATAACAAAAGTCAAACAAAATAAATCAGAGTGGCATAAATACAACATTGTTGTTCTAGTCAAAGTCAGACTGACTCTCTGATACCACTTTCTGATACCACGTTTTGATACCACGTTCTGATACCACGTTTTGATACCACGTTCTGATACCACATTCTGATACCACGTTTTGATACCACGTTTTGATACCACATTCTGATACCACATTCTGATACCACATTTTGATACCACTTTCTGGTACCACGTTCTGATACCACTTTCTGATACCACATTTTGATACCACTTTCTGATACCACATTTTGATACCACTTTCTGATACCACATTTTGATACCACTTTCTAATACGACATTTTGATACCACTTTCTGATACCACATTTTGATACCACTTCCTGATACCACATTTGGATGCATTTTGATACCACTTTCTGATACCACATTTTGATACCACTTTCTGATACATTTTGATACCACGTTTTGATACCACGTTCTGATACCACTTTCTGATACCACATTTTGATACCACTTTCTGATACCACATTTTGATACCACGTTCTTATACCACCTTTTGATACCACTTTCTGATACTCCATTTTGATACCACTTTCTCATTCCACTTTCTGATACCACTTTCTGATACCACTTTCTGATACCACATTTTGATTTCACTTCCTGATACCACATTTGGATGCATTTTGATAACACTTTCTGTTACCCCATTTTGATAACACTTTCTGATACCACGTTCTGATACCCCATTTTGATACCACATTCTGATACCACTTTCTGATAGCACATTTTGATAACACTTTCTGATACCACTTTCTGATACCCCATTTTGATACCACTTTCTCATTCCACTTTCTGATACCACTTTCTGATACCACATTTTGATACCACTTTCTGATACCCCATTTTGATACCACTTTCTCATTCCACTTTCTGATACCACTTTCTGATACCACATTTTGATACCACTTTCTGATACCACATTTTGATTTCACTTCCTGATACCACATTTGGATGCATTTTGATAACACTTTCTGATATCACATTTTGATAACACTTTCTGATACCACTTTCTGATACCCCATTTTGATACCACTTTCTCATTCCACTTTCTGATACCACTTCCACCAAAACCAACAATCTGATTCATCAAGAACCTGGCATCAGATGTCTAAACACATTTCAGAACAAGTTCATACGACAGCACTGGAAGGTCAAATGTCAAATAAAAAAAAGGACAGATTGATTGATGAATCAGTTCAATGAAATTAAATTACAACAAGAGTTAATTAAATTAAATTGCAACAGGAGTTGTAGATAATGCCGCTGTAGAGTCTGTGGTAACTCATTACAGGATCAATCCAGCCAATGGATGACTGATTGCTCTACTGAGAGAGGACAGGTGCGAATTCTCGCACTACTCCGTCTTTCAAGTCGGGAAGATCGATAGCCGCATTGTTTGAACACAAATATGCATTTCTTTGGCAACAGTGACTCCAAATATTTGTCAAAGCCTTGTTGCAAACTAGGTCAAGCTTGTGGAAGGAAAAGTGTTTACACGTGACCAAAAGGACTCAGCATGATTAAAAATATTAATGAATTATTTAATAACACTTGGCTATTTTTCTACTAAAAGAGGGATTGTGAGGATATTTTAGGACACAAACATTGTAAGGATGTGTTCCTAGTGAAGACGTTGCAAGAAAAGTGGACAAAAAGCTCTTATTGAGCGGAACTGACACCATTTGTAGCAGACCCGTTTGTCTCTAACAGTTCATTGTTAACAAGGCAATACCAATCAATGGTACTCTACGGAAAACATAAAATGGCAACTGAAAACAACTGTGGCAGGAGCAGTTTGTGTCTGTTGTCAATTCATCAGGAACAAGGTTGTGCCAATCAATGGTACTCTAAGCCAACAAATATGCTGTTGTTCATTTGTTGTTTCAATTTTAAGCTGCAGTCAACAGTTTGTAAGCATCACATCAGCTTGTAAACATAGCACAGAGACTTGAAAATATTTGAATCTCGGCCAGACAAACCACTGGTTGATATTGTTACGTCAAACAGTCAACCAATTCATTCAATCCTTCAGTCTGCTATCATTGTCTCTTGTAACAAGCAATGTGTGTTTTAACACACAAATTGGCATCACACATTGTACCCATGTAGTGAGTGAGTGAGTGAGTGAGTGGGAGGATATGTGAGTGAGTGAGTGAGAGGGTAGGTGGTTGAGTGAGTGAATGACTGAGTGAGTGAGTGAGTGGGTGGGCGAGTGGGCAGGCAGTTGGGTGGATTTGAGTGAGTGGGAGCTTATGTGGGTGGGTGAGTGAGTGAGTGAGTGGGAGGATATGTGAGTGAGTGAGTGAGTGGGTGGGTGGGTGGGTGTATTTGAGTGAGTGAATGGGAGCTCATGTGGGTGGGTGAGTGAGTGAACTAGTGAGTGAGTGTGGGAGGATATGTGAGTGAGTGAGTGAGCCGAGTGAGAGTGAGAGGAGTGAATGGGTGGGTGGGTGGGTGAGTGAGTGAGTGGGAGCTATGTGGGTGGGTGGGTGAGTGAGTGAGCGAGAGTTGAGTGAGAGAGTATGGGATTATTGTGTACTGGGGTACTTCCCAACCAACACATATCCCTGAAACCAAGAACTGACTATCACCCATCAGACCGCCTCCGTGGTGTAGTGGTTAGAGTGTCCGCCCGGAGAGCGGAAGGTCGCAGGTTCGATCCCTGACCGCGTCATACCAAAAGACGTTAAAATATGGTACTTGTTGGTCCCTGCCTGGCGCTCAGCATTAATGGGTACAACAAGGACAGGACAGCTCGGAGTCAGTATAATGTGTCTGAGTAGGGTATTCATGCTTTACTGCGGCATGGTATCTCAGTGGGCTAGCACTATAAAACCAGCTTAAGTCTGGGCTAGTACAAGCAGCCGCACCTACACATACACATGCATGCACGTCGTCATATGAGTGAAATATTCTCAAGCACGATGTTAAACCCAATTTCACCTCACATCACATCACCCATCCTTTGTCAGAGACCCACATCTCACAAGTGAGTGCAACACAATGTTTTACTGACTGAAGATGATGGCGGAATCTGGTCAGGGAACAATGAGCTCAGTCTTCCAGCCCAGATGTCCGTGTCCACACAGGAGGTCACAAGTAACAGTGTCTTTACATACAACACCAGTGAAGGGGAAAATTTTATGGATGTCAATGTCTGTACAATGAGGAACCTAATGCTTCTAAGTATATTCTTTCTCTTCAGATGAATGAACCTTACAACAGTAAACATCTCACTCACATATAAACGACATCTTTATCTTAAAAAACATTGGCCATGAATTGAGTATGTTCAATGTGTGTGAGGTGCCACATCTCTCAGTATAGAACATACATAAACCGAAAATGTACAATCTAACGATCTTTACAGCTTCCATGCTGGAATATACACGGCTGTCTGACTACATATGCCTGAAAACACATACTGTAAATAAGGAAGTTTTGCGTCATGATATTTTGGCTAGTGGCGACCAACAGACATTTTAGCGTCTGCCTAATTCTAAAAAATAAACTGCAATTGCAAGTTCTACCTAAAGAAAATTCAATCACATATTAAAGGTTGCTGCTAATCTGCGGATGGCATCGGCCTATCAAACAGTCTCTACAGACAAGGAATGTGTGCTGCGTGGTTGGAGCATGTCTGGACTATCAGACGTACTGACTGAGTAACTTTTGTTCAACTAACCCTTCTTTGACCTTTTTGTGAGCTCAAGTCCTTCGCAATTTTCGCAAAAATATCCAGTCTAAGTAAACTTAGGCTCAGTATTATTCGTTACACTGCTATACTGAGTCTAACAAAACCTAGAAGAAGGTCACTTCAGCTGACCTATGACCGTCCAATCAAACGCGAGATAGCCGAACGGAATTAACCAATCAGACAACGGCTACTTGTTAGGGTTTGGCGGGACTTACAAAACGGTTTTTGGATTTTCTCTTCTCTGGTCACTGACATTGATCTATCAACAAACGAAAATCTGCATAAAACAGAGATACTTGACCTGCAGCATATACGCTTATGGGTTTCTAATGACATAGTTACTACTTGCTTATATTTCCGTAAGATGACATCCTTGAATATTGACAAAATATTCAGCTACTTTCAGCAATTGTTTATCACGTGTATCACTCGGAAGCGATCGTGCAGAAAATAGCATTCGGAATCGTTCGAGTGTTTGAGGTAAAGGTTCAAACGGTATGTGCGAATGTGAACTTTCGCGAGTTTGTAAGCTGTGTTCTGATTGGTCAGTCCAAAAGGGTAGCTGACGCGACCTTCTACTAGGTTTTGTTAGACTCAGTATAGCAGTGTAACGAATAATACTGAGCCTAAGTTTACTTAGACTGCAAAAATATCATGCTCGCAAACAATTCGTGATTTACAGTAATCTAACGATATTTACAGCTTCCATGCAGGAATAAACATGGCTGTCTGAATACATAAGATGCCCGAACACATATAATTTAACGATACTTATAGGTGCCATTCTTGAATAAGCATGGTCGTCTGAAAACACATGATTCCCCAAAACATATAATCTAACAATATTTACAGGTCCTATGCTGGAATAATGTAGGGTATATGTACCAAAAGTGTTCCTAGGGTTTCGTGCACTTTTACAGACTAATTTATTCTGTATCTTGGAGTCCAATCATCATGAGAAGTAACTTATACGTTTAAGATGTTCTCCCCCTCAGATTCCAGCCATCATCCACCTTACTTCTACCACAGCACAATAGATACGGGAGAAAAAAGTTGACATTTTGAAGAATCATGAGAAAGTCCAATCCATGTCTATTTCAATACCAAAGCAGGACGTGTCACTTTCATCTAATGAAACACCTGGGGCATAATATTGAAAAACCCTTTTTGTACCTTAGGGGGCCAGAAATCTCTGAAATAATTAATCAACATCAGAATTTCTTTTGGGGTTTGGGATGATCGCATTCAGGACAAGAAGGCCAGTTTTGTGTCCATGCTTTCAAAAACAGGATGTGACCAACTGAAGGATGGCTGACGGCAGATAACCACACAAAGACATGTTCGATGTTGGCTGGATAAGGAGATGCGTCTACACTTGTCCTGTGTGCTGAAACACCCACATTGCTCAAGCATGTTAACAAACATAAAATTACCTGATGCATTCAATACACTTGGAATTCTTCAGTTGTTGATGAACAAATGCATTTAAATATGATAATGGTGATCGTAAATATAGTCTTTCTGGTCCTGATGATGATGATGGTGATGATGATGATGATGATTATGATGATAATGCTGATGATGATTGATTTGCCAGGATTAGTTTAATTGACTGATTAACTGACTGAGGTTGGTTGGTAGGTTGGCTGATTAACTGGGTGATTTATTGATTGGTGTTTGTACTGATGATGATGATGCTGATAATTATGATAATGCTGTTTGGTTTGATGATGATGGTTGGTGCAAGGATGATGATGATGGTGGTGGTGGTGGTGGTGGTGGTGGTGATGATGATGATGATGGTGATGGTGATGATGATGATGATGATGATGATGATGATGATGGTGGTGGTGGTGGTGATGGTGGTGGTGGTGGTCACACTGGTGGTGATGATGATGATGATGATGATGATGATGATGATGATGATGATGGTGGTGATGATGATGATGATGATGATGATGATGATGATGATGATGATGATGGTGGTGGTGATGGTGGTGGTGGTGGTCACACTGGTGGTGATGATGATGATGATGATGGTGGTGATGGTGATGATGATGATGATGATGAAAGGCGATGATGACAAAGATAAGGATGAGGAGGATGTTGGCTGGTGCAGTGATGATGTCAATGATGTTGATGATGGTGATAATGGTGACAAGGCGCTTTATTATTTCTCCTGCACCTGTGGTAAAGTTTTAAGAAACCCACCAGCTTGTCTCACAACATTTCAAAGTCGGTCAAACCCACAACACTTAAAAGTACCAAAAACATAGCAACTTTTTTGCACACGAATCAAAAATAATTCATGGTTATATTTAGATGTTCAGCATGAAATCTGCCACCCAAAGAACACATCTTTCCAACATAATCCTACTTCTTTTCTGCACTCGCAAGATCAAAGAGACACTTTTTAAAACTATATTGATTTTGCTTTGCCAAGATCCTACAAATGTGTTACATTGTGATCGTAATTGCTAGTGTTAAATGGAGCTATCCTGAAAGGAATTTACAGCACATTGTTTCGGCCCTAGCTCCACGATAAAATGTTTTGTAGTTTATTTTTTTACTTTAGGCCAAACAAAATCAACATTGAATTTAATTAGGTGATATTTTTAAGAAAACTGTTTTGTATCTCAGCAAATAAACTTAAAATTATTTTCTCTTCGGGTTACAATCATTGGAAACAACACTTTATGTCAGCTGTATGATTTCTCATCTTAATGCTTGAAGATTCAGGTTTCTCATCCTAATGCTTGAAGATTCAGGTTTCTCATCTTAATGCTTGAAGTTTCAGGTTTCTCATCTTAATGCTTGAAGATACAGGCTTCTCATCTTAATGCTTGAAGATTCAGGTTTCTCATCTTAATGCTTGAAGATTCAGGTTTCTCATCCTAATGCTTGAAGATTCAGGTTTCTCATCTTAATGCTTGAAGATTCAGGTTTCTCATCTTAATGCTTGAAGTTTCAGGTTTCTCATCCTAATGCTTGAAGATACAGGTTTCTCATCTTAATGCTTGAAGATTCAGGTTTCTCATCCTAATGCTTGAAGATTCAGGTTTCTCATCTTAATGCTTGAAGATTCAGGTTTCTCATCCTAATGCTTGAAGATTCAGGTTTCTCATCTTAATGCTTGAAGTTTCAGGTTTCTCATCTTAATGCTTGAAGATACAGGCTTCTCATATTAATGCTTGAAGATTCAGGTTTCTCATCTTAACGCTTGAAGATTCAGGCTTCTCATCTTAATGCTTGAACACTCAGGTTTCTCATCTTAACGCTTGAAGATTCAGGTTTCTCATCTTAATGCTTGAAGATTCAGGTTTCTCATATTAACGCTTGAAGATACAGGTTTCTCATATTAATGCTTGAAGATTCAGGTTTCTCATCTTAATGCTTGAAGATTCATGTTTCTCATCTTAATGCTTGAAGATTCAGGTGGAACAGGCTGTCAGAAGTAATATAAAACAAGAAGTCATGGTCATCAATATCCCTGCCACAGTGCTTTGTTCCTATTTGGTTCCTATTTTTTAACTCCACCATGACATTCATGTCCTGAAAACACATACCACATTTGGTTTCCCTATCTGTAACGGTTTCTGACAAAATCTGTTCCCATTGGGGATAATGTGCACTAAGTCAAACGACGCATGACAAGGGCCATAACTCTGTAACAAATTGCAAAATAGTCTCCATTTTCGAACCCCATCAAGGCATTCATGTAGTAAAAACACACACCAAATTTGGTTTCCCTATCTATGACGGTTTTCGGCAAAATCTGTCCCCATCATCTTGGACGGATGGAAGGACAGACGGAGCTCAAACCAATATCCCCCCTCCCACTTCGTGGAGGGGGAAAGTAATCGGTTATAAAACACCAACTTATCTGGGGTTGAGAATAAAACTGTTGCATGGTCTGAAAACTGTATTTATAGTTAAATGCCATGTGAATATTTATGACTAGTCCAGATATCAATAACTTATAGCGGACTATTGCGGTGGTACATGAGAAAAGAAACAAACCTAATCTGCATCTTTATAGGATCATGAAACAGAGTTCATCAGATCATGATACAAAGTTCATCAGAGAAACAACATTCATCAGATCATGATACAAAGTTTGTAGATACAAAGTTTATCGGATCAGGACTTATCGGATATGATACAAAAGTTTATCAGATCATGATACAATACTTATCGGATCATGATACACAAGAAGTTCATCGCATCGTGATGGTACATGCAAAGTTTAAAAGAAACAATACCTAGATCATGCAAAGTTTATAGGATCATGATACAGAGTTCATCAGATCATGATACAAAGTTTGTGATGGAAAGTTTATCAGATCATGCAACAACATTATCAGATCATGATACAATACTTATAGATCATGATACAAAGTTTATCGGATCATGATATGAAAGTTTATCAGATCATGATACAATACTTATCAGATCATGATGCAAAGTTTATCAGATCATGATACAATACTTATCAGATCGTGATGCAAAGTTTATCGCATTGTGATGCAAAGTTTATCAGATCATGATGCAAAGTTTATCAGATCATGATACAATACTTATCAGATCATGATACAATACTTATCAGATCATGATACAATACTTATCAGATCATGATACAATACTTATCAGATCATGATACAATAGTTTATCAGATCATGATGCAAAGTTTATCAGATCATGATACAATACTTATCAGATCATGATGCAAAGCTTATCAGATACTTATCAGATCATGTCACTTATCAGATCATGATACAATACTTATCAGATCATGATACAATACTTATCAGATCATGATGCAATACTTATCAGATCATGATGCAATACTTATCAGATCATGATACAATACTTATCAGATCGTGATGCAATACTTATCAGATCATGATACAATACTTATCAGATCATGATGCAATACTTATCAGATCATGATACAATACTTATCAGATCATGATACAATACTTATCAGATCATGATACAATACTTATCAGATCATGATGCAATACTTATCAGATCATGATACAATACTTATCAGATCATGATACAATACTTATCAGATCATGATACAATACTTATCAGATCATGATACAATACTTATCAGATCATGATACAATACTTATCAGATCGTGATGCAATACTTATCAGATCAATACTTATCAGATCATGATGCAATACTTATCAGATCATGATACAATATTTATCAGATCATGATACAATACTTATCAGATCATGATGATCAGATCAATACAGATCATTTATCAGATCATGATGCAATCAGACTTATCAGATCATGATACAATACTTATTATCAGATCATGATGCAATACTTATCAGATCATGATACAATACTTATCAGATCATGATACAATACTTATCATCGTGATGCGATGCATGATGCAATACTTATATCAGATCATGATGATACAATACTTATCAGATCATGATACAATACTTATCTTAGATCATGATACAATACTTATCAGATCATGATACAATACTTATCAGATCATGATACAATACTTATCAGATCATGATACAATACTTATCAGATCATGATGCAATACTTATCAGATCATGATACAATACTTATCAGATCAATGATCGAGACAATACTTATCAGATCATGATGCAATACTTATCAGATCATGATCAATACTTATGATACAATGACTTATATCAGATCATGATACAATACTTATATCATGATCATAATACTTATCAGATCATGATGCAATACTTATCAGATCATGATACAATACTTATCAGATCATGATACAATACTTATCAGATCATGATACAATACTTATCAGATCATGATACAATACTTATCAGATCATGATACAATACTTATCAGATCATGATACAATACTTATATCAGATCAATGATACAATACTTATCAGATGCAATACATCATGATACAATACTTATCAGATCATAACATACTTATCAGATCATGATGCAATACTTATCAGATCATGATACAATACTTATCAGATCATGATACAATACTTATCAGATCAATACTTATCAGATCATGATACAATACTTATCAGATCATGATACAATACTTATCAGATCATGATACAATACTTATCAGATCTTTATCAGATGATATCAGATCAATACTTATCGTGATACAATACTTATCATCAATACTTATGATGATACAATACTTATCAGATCGTGATACAATACTTATCAGATCATGATACAATACTTATCAGATCATGATACAATACTTATCAGATCATGATACAATACTTATCAGATCATGATACAATACTTATCAGATCATGATACAATACTTATCAGATCATGATACTTATCAGATCGATACAATGATATCAGAAAGATACAACACTTATCAGATCATGATGCAATACTTATCAGAGATCATGATGACAATACTTATCAGATACAATACTTATCAGATCATGATGATCAATACTTATCAGATCATGATGCAATATACTTATCAGATCAGATCATGATACATCGTGATACTTATCAGATCTGATATCAGATCATGATACAATACTTATCAGATCATGATGCAACAATATCTTATCAGATCATCAGATCATGATTAATACTTATCAGATCAATACTTATCAGATCATGATACAATACATGATACAATACTTATCAGATCGTGATTATCAGATCATGATATCAATACATCATCAGATCATGATACAATACTTATCAGATCATACAATACTTATCAGATCATGATACAATACTTATCAGATCATGATAATAATACTTATGATACATGATACTTATCAGATCATGATACAATACTTATCAGATTATCAGATCATGATACAATACTTATCAGATCATGATACAATACTTATCAGATCATGATACAATACTTATCAGATCATGATACAATACTTATCAGATCATGATACAATACTTATCAGATCATGATACAATACTTATCAGATCATGATACAATACTTATCAGATCATGATACAATACTTATCAGATGATGATACAATACTTATCAGATCATGATACAATACTTATCAGATCATGATACAATACTTATCAGATCATGATACAATACTTATCAGATCATGATACAATACTTATCAGATCATGATACAATACTTATACAATACTTATCTTATCAGATCATGATACAATACTTATCAGATCAGATCATGATAATACTTATCAGATGATGCAATACTTATCAGATCATGATACAATACTTATCAGATCATGATACTTACAATACTTATCAGATCATGATGACTTATCAGACAATACTTATCAGATCATGATACAATACTTATCAGATCATGATACAATACTTATCAGATCATGATACAATACTTATCAGATCATGATACAATACTTATCAGATCATGATACAATACTTATCAGATCATGATACAATACTTATCAGATCATGATACAATACTTATCAGATCATGATGCAATACTTATCAGATCATGATACAATACTTATCAGATCATGATACAATACTTATCAGATCATGATACAATACTTATCAGATCATGATACAATACTTATCAGATCATGATACAATACTTATCAGATCATGATACAATACTTATCAGATCATGATACAATACTTATCAGATCATGATACAATACTTATATCAGATACTTATCAGATCATGATACAATACTTATCAGATCATGATACAATACTTATCAGATCATGATACAATACTTATCAGATCATGATACAATACTTATCAGATCATGATACAATACTTATCAGATCATGATACAATACTTATCAGATCAAGATACAATACTTATCAGATCATGATACAATACTTATCAGATCATGATACAATACTTATCAGATCATGATACAATACTTATCAGATCATGATGCAATACTTATCAGATCATGATACAATACTTATCAGATCATGATACAATACTTATCAGATGATACAATACTTATCAGATCATGATACAATACTGATCAGATCATGATACAATACTTATCAGATCATGATACAATACTTATCAGATCATGATACAATACTTATCAGATCATGATACAATACTTATCAGATCATGATACAATACTTATCAGATTATCATATCAGATCATGATACAATACTTATCAGATCATGATGCAATACTTATCAAGACTTATCAGATCATGATACAATACTTATCAGATCATGATACAATACTTATCAGATCATGATACAATACTTATCAGATCATGATACAATACTTATCAGATCATGATACAATACTTATCAGATCATGATACAATACTTATCAGATCATGATACAATACTTATCAGATCATGATGCAAAGTATAAAGATCAAAATAGAAGTGAGGTGAAATTGAGTCTAAGGTCGTATTTCAGACTATTTTGCTTATCTTAATGATGTCCATGCATTGTATGTGTGGCTGCTTGTACTGGCCCAGACTTAAGACTTTATAGTGCTAGCTCACTGAGATACCATGCCGCAGTGAAGCATGAATACCCCACTCAGACACATTATACTGACTCCGAGCCGACCAGTCCTTGTTGTACCCATTTAATAATGCCGAGCACCAGGCACCAGGACCAACAAGTACCATATTTTAACTCATCAACCTTTACATAAACTTCAACTGCAACTTAAATCTGTCAGTTTCTCATGTCATTTGACAGAAGGGGAAGGACAGGTAACTTAATTAAATCTCACTGACCTATGTACAGTAAAGGTCAGTTGAAGGTCAGTGTGTCAGGCAATGAGGAGGTTCTTAGATCGTAATGAGTTGTCATTTTAATGAAACTGCTTGATCCAGAGAACAGAGAAAACGGTAAACTTTGAAAACTAAGAGAGGATGGATTGTGGTTAACGATGCTATCAGCATCTGATATGGATGATAGCTGCGAGGGTCTAGATGGGTAATATTGTTTCACGGAAAACATTTATAAATTTGTCCCATGCTTAAAATCTCCATAAAAATTTATTAACATAATTAAAATATTCACAGATTTTTGTAATTGTCCTTAAATATTATACCTATAACTAGAAGTAACAACATAACAACCAGTCTGTGTTTGGGTATTTCTATAACATGAACCGCCTCTGTGGTGTAGTGGTTAGAGCATCCACCCGGAGAGCAGAAGGTCGCGGGTTCGATCCCTGGCCGTGTCATACCAACAGACATTAAAATATAGTACTTGTTGGTCCCTGCCTGGTGCTCGGCATTAATGGGTACAACAAGGACTGGTCAGCTCGGAGTCAATATAATGTGTCTGAGTGGGGTATTCATGCTTAACTGCGGCGTGATTACATCTCAGTGAGCTAGCACTATAAAACCAGCTTAAGTCTGGGGTAGTACAAGCAGCCACACATACACACACATGTACGTCGTCATATGAGAGAAATATTCTCAAGCACGACGTTACACAACATTTCACCTCACCTCACCTCACCATTATATGAAATGTAGCAAAGAAACTAAAATAGAACCGGCTGTCCTTACATATTTCATTTCTTTAAGAATGACCATCCTCTTTTACGTAGCGATGATTTCACAATATATATTCAACTTGACACCATGTTGCACGTTTTTTTCACTAAGACGATAAAATTATGACTACAGACTACAAGCCCCATATTTAACAATGTACTTGCAGGAAAACCCATCCACCCACCTGTTAAAACCCTCAGCAGTGTCGGAAATGCCACTGAAAAATCCTTGGCTAATGAGGATTAAACCTATATATAAACATGTTGAGACAGTAGAATCCATATCAATACCTTGGCCATGATTTAATACCGTTTCTCACAACACAGCACCGTCTGAGAGAATAGGTCATTGTACAAGCTGTGGATCACTTCTTTGAGTGGCATATTTAGGAGCTGTGGATCATTTATAAAAAACAACAACCATAACTGACATAGACAGTAATGAGGTGGAGAGTTGAAATGGAGTTCAACATCGTGTCCAAACTTGTAGCGCTTATATAACAGGATGTGTGAGTGTGCTTATAGGTTACACTACACTAGATCAGAATCACATGCTCCCTGAGCGAGAGCCGTATGTAAACAAGTGAAGAGACAGAGACATGTGACAGCTGTGATTGGATGAAATAGTGTAAGATATTCATGTTTTTTAAAATCACATCATCCAGTAATTCAAACTGACCACAATTTTAAGTATTTAGTGCTGTCATTTTTATCGCCGTGACTTATGCTTATTGTGTGTACAGGTATTTTCCAGTAGGTGACATTTGGTGCGGAACTGCAGTTGATGTGTTCCGCTTCCTGTGCTGGGAAAATGAGCCTGACAATTTTGCCAGAAATTGTGTTTTATTGTAGGTTAAGGGCCTAACTGTATCCATGTGTGCATGGAATGGCTGTTGATAGCCTGGATAATGTTTGAAAAATATATGGTTACTATAGAAGTCTATGGGAAAACATTTGGTGTTGTGTAATCTTAAGCCTTCCCATGTGGGATGTGTGGATGGTCATGTGTCTGTGTGGAAGCTTGTGCTATTTTGAACTAATACCAGTTTTACAATGCTAATCTGTCACAGTCCCTGAACCACATTATTTTTTTTCCTTCCGCCCCGCCCTACCTGCAATGTTGAAGCCCTAAATGAAGCAAGTCTAGATTTCCTGAGGTTCTGAATCTCCTAACTCACTGGGACTCCTTTTTTAAATTTATAAGGAATTATTTGTTTCTATGAAATTTATATATACAGTGAAACCTGCCAACACCGGCACCTGTCTACTCCGGCAAACTGTCAAAAAAAGCATAAAAGTTTGGTCCCGCCATTTTACGATATTATGATCATTAAAACATTGTCTAATCCAGCACCTGTCTATTCCGTATTCCGGCATGACTTTCCGGTCCCAACAAGTAATTTTAACTGTAATTAACACTGTCTAAACCGGCATGGGTATGAGCAGTCCAATCAAGGACCCATCGTCCAATACACTAATTAATCCTCTTGTCACGCTAGATAATCAGGAAGTAGTGATTGCGCAGTGAATCAAATGCTCTAAGCCGGCATGGGTATGACCAGTCCAATCAAGGTCCCTTAATCCAATACACTCCTCTCGGCAAGCTAGAACAATGTTTAGTGCTGAATAAAGAATAATTATCTGTCATCAACATTGTTTTAATATGTTGCACAATACCAAAAGATCAAAGGCATTATAGAGATAAAGAAGTTGACAAGTGTAAATGGCAGCCATGTTGGAAAATGATCGTAACTGTCTAATCTGGCACCCTGTCTAAACCAGCATTTTATTTTGGACCGGTGGGGTGCCGGTTTAGACAGGTTTCACTGTATTCAGAGACTAAGCGTCAGTGTACATACTTACTAATTACAGAGCTAGCCCACTGAGATAACATGCAGGTGTTTAACATGTAAACACTAATCAGACACAGTGAGTGAGTGAGTTTAGTTTTACGCCACACTCAGTAATATTCCAGCTATATGGCGGCAGTCTGTAAATAACTGACTCTGGACCAGACAATCCAGTGGTCAACAGCATGAGCATTGATCTGTGCAATTGGGAACTGATGACATATGTCAGCCAAGTCAGAGAGCCTGACCACCTGATCCTGTGAGTCGCCTCTTACGACAAGCATGGGTTACTGAAGGCACATTCTAACCCGGACCTTCACGGGTATACTCAGATACAGTATACAGACTCTCAGCCTACAGTACCTATTTTCTCTTAAGGTTATAGTCGCATGACTTATCCCTCCGGGTACCCATTTTTCTGCTGGGTGAACAGAGGCAATCTGGAACAAACTCACTTGCCTCAGCTGAACCCACATACATCACATGTGCTTCGTTGTGAGGCAGGACTGAAGTCCTAGAAAACTCGTAGGAGTCAAGCTCAGTCTAAGTAAGCTTAGGCTCAGTATTATTCGTTAAACTGCTATACTGAGTCTAACAAAAACCTAGTAGAAGGTCGTGTCAGCTAACCTTTGCATGACCTATGACCGTCCGATCAAACGCGAGACGGCCGAGCGGATTTAACCAATCAGACAACGACTACTTGTTAGGGTTCGGCGGGACTTACAAAACGGTTTTTGGATTTTCTCTTCCCTGGTCGCTGACACTGATCTATCAACAAACGAAAATCCGCATAAAGCAGAGATACTTGACCTGCAGTATATACGCTTATGGGTTTTTAATGACATGGTTACTACTTGCTTATATTTTCACAAGATGACATCCTTGAATATTGACAAAAACGCTATTTGTAGCGACTTTTTACTCATTGCGTGTATCACTTGGAAGCGATCGTCCGGAAAATAGCATTCAGAATCGTTCGAGTTTTTTAGGTACAAGTTCATACGGTATGTGTGAATGTTAACTTTCGCGATTTGGTAATTTGTGTTCTGATTGGTCAGTCCAAAAGGTTAGCTGATGCGACCTTCTACTAGGTTTTGTTAGACTCAGTATAGCAGTGTAAAGAATAATACTGAGCTTATGTCTACTTAGACTGGAGTCAAGCTGCCAATCACAGTAACCCATCTAAGACCTCTCTGCGCTCGACGCTGCTTAACTTGATTTGTGACCTCTGCTCTATGCACAAGACAACACACCACCACACACCACCACAAAGAATCAATTATTTCAATAATTATCTTCTTAATGTCTTACTATCAGGCTGAGTAACAACAGGTACCATCTTTAAACGTCTCCTGGTATGGCCAGGGGATAGAACCACTCACTTCTTTTCTACATGCAGACACTCGACCCACTACACCATGGATTCAATCCTACAATAATTATGCCATCAACAGTTCTCAGTCTGAACAGCTTTGTTCTTTGGCAACTCTTCTTCTAATAGTTGGTTTGCTGCAAATAGCTGGAAAACTGCTGATGCGGCATTAAGCAATATTCACTCATTCACAACACTAGTAGTTTTTTTCACTTGTTTTCACATTTGCGTACGTGAGTTTGGTTTTACGCCGCTTTCAGCAATATTCCAGCAATATCACGGTGGGGGACACCAGAAATGGGCTTCCCATATATACCCATGTGGGGAATAGAACCCGTGTCTTTGGCGTAACGAGCGAATGCTTTAACCGCTAGGCTACACTACCGCCCCAATTTCACGTTTGCAAGAATATTGTAGTTATCATAGCAACTGTTCTGAAACAAACTGTGTCTTAATGACCATATAATTCCTAGGCTAAATCCCCCACAGCCATGGAATATATATGTCTAGAATTACTTCATTACCTTTGTTTATACGATGCTACATGTCATTACTTATCCTCATTGTATTGTACACTGAATGAAACCAAACTTGAACAAAACATGTGACTGTCGCTTCTCATAATTAAAGTTGTTTCTTTTAATGATTTAATCCATGTCAGATGATCTTGAACACATTCACCCTGGTCCTGAGATTTACAAAAACATTTTGTGTAACTTTTTAAAAATATATCCGGCCCCTAGGCTGCATTTAAACACAAACATGCCCAACAATGACCGCAATTTGTCGGGTTACCAAGCTACTATTTAAAGAAGGCAGATACTCGTTTGTCTGGTGGATCCATGCACGAAATATTGTTATGAAGGATTTGGTTTTGTTAATTATGTCACATTAGTTAACTTTTGGTGATTATTAGTGGTGTGACAATTCACCAATACGCATCGATGCATCAATCCATTCACCGCCGATACAGTGAATTGATACAAAGTGTTACATTGTCGTATATCCCGATACAATACTTCAAATGGGCCATGATACATCGATGTTTAACTTTGTATATTGCTGAATCGTGATATCTGTAATGAAAACAGACTTATAACTTTTGTCTGATGATTACAATATATGCTTATTTTCCCTTCAAAGGTAAACATTTTATCGGAAATTCATGTGTCAAGAACTGTGTCAACATTCACAAATTCTGTGTATAACTTTAATTATCTCGTTTCCGAGTGAACATTGAAAAACACTGGCAAAATTTGACAAAATACTTGAAAATGGTTTTGATTTTAAGGTGTTTTATAGTTGGTGTTAGAATTTAAGATTTTAGTATCATATAGCCACCCTTATATCGGGATTCGTATCGTATCGCAGCTTCAGTGCACAATACTTTGGCAATATATCGTCGTGACGAACATTTTAGTATCATGATGTATTGTATCGCAGGTTGTTTGCCAATACCAGCACTAGTTATTATGGGTTTCAAAACCTAATAAAGCACTGGGTGTGGATGTAAGAAACTTTAAAGCACTGGGTGTGGATGTCAGAAACTTTAAAGCACTGGGTGTGGATGTCAGGAACTTAAAGCACTGGGTGTGGATGTCAGAAACTTTAAAGCACTGGGTGTGGATGTCAGACACTTAAAGCACTGGGTGTGGATGTCAGAAACTTTAAAGCACTGGGTGTGGATGTCAGACACTTAAAGCACTGGGTGTGGATGTCAGACACTTTAAAGCACTGGGTGTGGATGTAAGAAACTTTAAAGCACTGGGTGTGGATGTCAGAAACTTTAAAGCACTGGGTGTGGATGTCAGAAACTTTAAAGCACTGGGTGTGGATGTCAGAAACTTAAAGCACTGGGTGTGGATGTCAGAAACTTTAAAGCACTGGGTGTGGATGTAAGAAACTTTAAAGCACTGGGTGTGGATGTAAGAAACTTTAAAGCACTGGGTGTGGATGTAAGAAACTTTAAAGCACTGGGTGTGGATGTAAAAGAAACTTTAAAGCACTGGGTGTGGATGTAAGAAACTTTTAAAGCACTGAAACTTCTAAAGCACTGGGTGTGGATGTAAGAAACTTTAAAGCACTGGGTGTGGATGTAAGAAACTTTAAAGCACTGGGTGTGGATGTAAGAAACTTTAAAGCACTGGGTGTGGATGTGTCAAGAAACTTTAAAGCACTGGGTGTGGATGTCAGAAACTTTAAAGCACTGGGTGTGGATGTCAGAAACTTTAAAGCACTGGGTGTGGATGTCAGAAACTTTAAAGCACTGGGTGTGGATGTCAGAAACTTTAAAGCACTGGGTGTGGATGTCAGAAACTTTAAAGCACTGGGTGTGGATGTCAGACACTTAAAGCACTGGGTGTGGATGTAAGAAACTTTAAAGCACTGGGTGTGGATGTCAAACTTTAAAGCACTGGGTGTGGATGTAAGAAACTTTAAAGCACTGGGTGTGGATGTCAGAAACTTTAAAGCACTGGGTGTGGATGTCAGAAACTTTAAAGCACTGGGTGTGGATGTCAGAAACTTTAAAGCACTGGGTGTGGATGTAAGAAACTTTAAAGCACTGGGTGTGGATGTAAGAAACTTTAAAGCACTGGGTGTGGATGTAAGAAACTTTAAAGCACTGGGTGTGGATGTAAGAAACTTTAAAGCACTGGGTGTGGATGTAAGAAACTTTAAAGCACTGGGTGTGGATGTAAGAAACTTTAAAGCACTGGGTGTGGATGTCAGAAACTTTAAAGCACTGGGTGTGGATGTCAGAAACTTTAAAGCACTGGGTGTGGATGTAAGAAACTTTAAAGCACTGGGTGTGGATGTCAGAAACTTTAAAGCACTGGGTGTGGATGTCAGAGAAACTTTAAAGCACTGGGTGTGGATGTAAGAAACTTTAAAGCACTGGGTGTGGATGTAAGAAACTTTAAAGCACTGGGTGTGGATGTCAGACACTTTAAAGCACTGGGTGTGGATGTAAGAAACTTTAAAGCACTGGGTGTGGATGTCAGAAACTTTAAAGCACTGGGTGTGGATGTCAGAAACTTTAAAGCACTGGGTGTGGATGTAAGAAACTTTAAAGCACTGGGTGTGGATGTAAGAAACTTTAAAGCACTGGGTGTGGATGTAAGAAACTTTAAAGCACTGGGTGTGGATGTAAGAAACTTTAAAGCACTGGGTGTGGATGTCAGAAACTTTAAAGCACTGGGTGTGGATGTCAGAAACTTTAAAACACTGGGTGTGGATGTCAGAAACTTTAAAGCACTGGGTGTGGATGTCAGAAACTTTAAAGCACTGGGTGTGGATGTCAGAAACTTTAAAGCACTGGGTGTGGATGTAAGAAACTTTAAAGCACTGGGTGTGGATGTAAGAAACTTTAAAGCACTGGGTGTGGATGTCAGAAACTTTAAAGCACTGGGTGTGGATGTCAGAAACTTTAAAGCACTGGGTGTGGATGTCAGAAACTTTAAAGCACTGGGTGGATGGTGTGGATGTCAGAAACTTTAAAGCACTGGGTGTGGATGTCAGAAACTTTTAAAGCACTGGGTGTGGATGTCAGAAACTTTAAAAATGCACTTTGGGTGTGGAAAAACTTTAAAGCACTGGGTGTGGATGTCAGAAACTTTAAAGCACTGGGTGTGGATGTCAGAAACTTTAAAGCACTGGGTGTGGATGTCAGAAACTTTAAAGCACTGGGTGTGGATGTCAGAAACTTTAAAAGCACTGGGTGTGGATGCACTGGGTGTGGATGTCAGAAACTTTAAAGCACAGAAACTTTAAAGCACTGGGTGTGGATGTCAGAAACTTTAAAGCACTGGGTGTGGATGTCAGAAACTTTAAAGCACTGGGTGTGGATGTCAGAAACTTTAAAGCACTGGGTGTGGATGTAAGAAACTTTAAAGCACTGGGTGTGGATGTAAGAAACTTTAAAGCACTGGGTGTGGATGTCAGAAACCATAATTATAATCATCATCATCATTATGAAAAATAAGAATGTCGTAATCTTAGCCTAGCTAGTGTTCAGCCAAGTGCCTCACGACACCAACCACCACTATTGGATATTGGATGTTTTATTCAGTACTTGCAAGCCAGTGAGTGAGTTTAGTTTAGTTTTATGTCTACTTTTAGCAATATTTCAGCTATATCATGGCGGGTGACACCACACATTGT
Organism: Haliotis rubra; assembly: GCF_003918875.1. Taxonomy (NCBI): domain Eukaryota; kingdom Metazoa; phylum Mollusca; class Gastropoda; order Lepetellida; family Haliotidae; genus Haliotis; species Haliotis rubra. The sequence goes on along the minus strand of NW_025766370.1, from coordinate 311,302 downwards.
ACCCATGAGGGGAATCGAACCCGGGTCTTCGGCATGATGAGCCAACGCTTTAACCACTACGCTACCATACTACCCTCAACATTTTAAAACAGTGGGTCTATTAAGCAAGTGATAGTAATTAAAGTAAGTAAAATCCTTTAAGAGCAGATGTAAATCAATGAGTAGGTGAAGGTATTGTGTCCGTCTGCTACAGCACCCCTTGAATTCGGTCACATTTGTAACTTCCATTTTGAATCCATGCAAAGCATTGATTATTAATGAACTTCTCTCTCTTACAATCTGCAATGGCTACAACTAGCATCGCAGGAAGACCAAAATGAGAAAATATCCTTTGCTGACTTGAACAAGCAAAATATCACTTGTGTTTGCTTTCATCTCTACGAGCAAGACTTGTTATGGAAGCAAATATTTACACAGATATTTTTTCCTACTTTAGGCTGGTATTTACTGGGGCAAGGTTTCGCTTCTGTCATCTGTAAAGACCCTACGGGTGGACATATACAGACGAGAAGAGCCCTCCTACCACGCAATGGTCAATTCTGAGACAATTATTCTTTAAACTTGAGCGTCTTCATGCTGTCTTTGATGGTGGGGGTCTGGGTTCTCAACATGGTTACACATTGTAATCATCAACGATTTAACGACAATGTTGGAAAGATATCTGCACAGCCTCCGAGAAATCTATTCTCCTCCCTCAAGACATCGTTAAGTGGAGGATAGGATATGGACAAAAAATGATTGGGAAATTTTAAAAACAGTGTATTTGGTCTCAATTGTTGCCACAGTTATCAGACGATGTTTTCATCTGTAGGGTCAGCTCATATATGCTTCAAACTCTGAGTGTGTGAATGAATATGGACAAAATCTGATGGTATTGTAAATGCTTGACAAAACATTTCGTGAATGGGAATGGACAGGACAGAAAAATATCAAGTTCTTTATTCACAAATTTGTTCTTTTGAGCTGTTGGGTGGGTGCATGGGGAGTCTGGATATTGTGTTTGAGACGAAAGTAAATCAACAGAGGTACGCCCCGACATATTTTTGGGATCATCCAGCATATCCACTCAATTTTTCTTCAATTTAACTTGAATGCCATTGGTAATAGTGCTTCCTCCATCTCGTCACCCACAAAACAAGAACATCTATCACCTAAGTCTATCATATTATTTATTCCCTAGAATCAATGCAATTAATTTTAAACTCCTAAGCCAGTGCTTAGTTGAAAACAGCCACTGAATTCAGCTTTTTCAAGATTTAAGGAATTGTGATTCAACTTCCACAGACAACTGCCTCACAATTATATGCAACAATGAAGGAAATTCTAAAACAAGTCTTTTTGCTGTTATTTATCATTTCTTAATGATATAAAGCAGAATTTCATCATTATTTCCGTTACATTTTCATGATTATATTTAGACTGATCTTTAACCTAAACTAAGGATGGTATTTTAGTGTCACTTGTGACTCGTCAATACTCAGGACCTTCCTTTTCCAAAGATGAGGCCATGAGGAGACTTGCCTGCTAGGATCCTCCGAAAATATAGCCACCATCAGACAGACAGCGGACACACTCATGAAACATTCAGTCCAGTTACCGGCAGGGCTCATCATACAGGTACAACTACTGACCATGTACAGAGTGGTTGTGACGAGGAACAAATATTGCCTGCTGATTGTTCCCAAATTCTGAACACAAACACATCTAACTGTTCATCATAACTGATGGATTGATGTTTGTCTCTCGATGATAGTGACAGTGATAACTTTAATGATGATGGTGACGGTGGTGGTGATGATGCGGGTGATGCTGCTGCTGTTGAGGATGATGATGATGATGATGATGATTATGACGATGATAGTGATGATGATGATGATGATGATGATGATGACGACGATAGTGGTGGTGGTGATGATGATGATGATGATGATGATGATGATGATGATGATGATGATGATGATGATGATGACAACAACAAAAGTAATACACTATATTCCATCACCAACTGTATGCTCTTGGTGCTATATTATCAACATCCTCTGCTATGAATCAGCACTCACTCAATTCATTATCAGCTCCCTGAGGAGAGTACAAATCAAGCTTCTGTAAATCAAAACAACCCTCTCCCCCTATCAGGTACCCATTAACTGCTGGGCTAACGGAGCATATGTCAATCAAAGCATCTTGCCTAAGGAGCCACAATATACAGCTGTGCTTCATGTCGACAGAAGAGAAGACCACGATCCTCCCCAGAGTCAAACTGATGAACTCGATCATCCATCCATCTCTTTCCCGAAGCCAATGTCGCATAAATTCACCCGACTTCTGACCCGTGTGCAGCTCACAGGACCACGTGAAATCATAATCCAATCCTCCCAACAATTCTCGGCTGTGTCTGACCGGCGCTAATGTCCAGCAGCTGAAATAGGATAATTCAATCTGTGGTCAGCTGATGAGAAGGTTGTCGGGACTTCCTGTCTGAGCAGGTACACACCAGATGGGGACAACCACTTTTCGTTCCTCTTGGCTAAAATCAATTGTTCATCAATGAATGTAATTTCCGATTGGAGGCTGACCAGTAATTACAGCGGGAGCCATGTTTTTTCTGTCTCTATTTATATCACAAGTAACGGAGCTCTGTAACAGAGAAACCTTGTCTCCTGTAGAACAGACCTTAATACAATGCAGCAACAGCATCAACTACACCTCCATCTGCCTGATGTGCTTATTTCCGCTGCCGTAATCTACTTCAGTTGTTGCTTCACTTCTACAAAATGGGGAGTTAGATTGTTGAAACAGTACTTCATATCTTGTAGGTCCATTACTCATGATCAATTATTTTCTAATCGTTACTAATAAATTTAACCTATTGAAAATTTTAGAAAGTTTTTAATCCTTTTTATTTCCTTTTTTTAAAGAAATTAACCCCAAATCAACCTGACAATTGCTGAACTGCTGTGCAGAGTGGTGTCCCTTATGTGTGTCAGGATGATATAAATGTAGGATTGACTTCATCCTTACTAAGACAGCAGTCGTGCATGCTAAGGAGGTTTACTCTGCACATTCAATTTCAGTTTATCATCTAAAACTGTGTTCCACAGGAGATATTGCTTGTGTGCGATCAGACGATATCTCCAAGGAGATATCATTTTGACAGTAGATTTTGTACAATGCCCTGACAATGCTATGTCATCATGAACTTGATGACATGCTATGACACAATGCACTATGACATGGTTAAGTCTAATGGTAGTAGCACGTCTAATGGTAGTAGCAAGTCTAATGGTAGTAGCAAGTCAAATGGTAATGGTACAGAGTTCTAATGGAGTACAGAGTACATTTTCATTGAAAACTAATGAAGAGGGATTTTTGATGATAAATAGAATCTCACCCTCGTGTCTACTGATATCATTATATCAACACTCGTTGATAAAAGTCAAAATATTTTCCGCAAACCTGTGATATTTGTAACTTTATCAACTCGTGTTGATATAATTGATATCAGTAGACACTTGGGTGAGATACTCTATCTTCCAAAACTGTGTTCCACTGAAATGTTGCTTGTGCATCTCCTAAGAGATATCGTTTTGACAGTAGATTTTGTGCAATGCCCTGACAATGCTATGATGTCATGAACTTGAAAATGTCACAATGCTATGACATCGCTGCACTGCAAGTCTAATTGTGTTCAGAGACATACATTTTTCATTGAAAACTAATGAACTGTGATTTTTTAAGATAAATAGAATCTCACCTTCATAAGCCTCGGCTATTTGTAACTTGATCAACTCATGTTGATATAACTGATATCTGCAGACACTTCAGTGAAATTCTTCATGACTTAGACAACCAGGCTATCTGGGCCACATAAAACTAACTATACTACCCATCAAACGTTTAGACTCACTTAAAGCACTCACTATATGTCTTGTACATATATACGTGGTTACATCTAGGATTGATTTCTCCACTAACTTGGGGGAACCAACTGCAAACCGTATGCAGATGAACTGCACGAAGATCATGCATCAAATTGCTGAAAAGCATGTGCAAATATCATGCATGTGAACAGCTGCGTTTTGGTGTAAAGTTTTCTTAAGAATTCGCCAATTTTCACTGAGTTTCATCATTTATTGAACTCATGACAATAATCATTTCAACGTTACAAATTTCATGTGTAAACAGTACCTTGTGTAAACAGTACCTTAAACGGTATGGAAAGTTTTGCAAAATCTAGTTTAGAGCAGTTGACTTGAGTAAATGGCTACATTTACACCAGTGAGTCTAAACTTTTGATGGGGAGTATATGTGAAATACAAGTTTCATCAAACTAAATAGTCACTATCTGTCGAATTATTAGCTCAAAGTTTTATATTAGTTTTATTTGCTCAACAGTTGCACAGATGTGAAACACAGTAAAGCTAAGTGATTTCAAAAACATGACTTGTCTTAGAGTATTTGAAAGAAGTGTATATGCATTTGGTCAGGCCCACAGATGACGCAATTTCTATTTGAAAAAAAGGAAAAGAATTGACAAATGGCTCCAACTTGCACAAACAGCCACTTAAATTGTGTACGTACTTTCCTCAAATAACAAGTTTGGTTGGTCTTCCAGCAACCACTCTATCTGGGATTAATCAAAATAGAAAAACGTTCCATTAATTCATTATTGAAGAATGTCATGATGTAAATTCTTTTCAAAAATAGCAGAATCGACAACTTGGATTTCCAACAAATTAGCATTACTGCCTGAGCTAATATTTTTTGTTTGAAAGGGAAAATATCCCAAATTTAAATTGAAATGAACCACAGCCTCTGAAATCAATGGTGACGTTAAATCTCAGTCCATAGTGGTTTTTCTTGCTTGTTTCCATCTAATTTCATGAAACTTTTGACATGTTTCTAGTCTTTTGCTGATTCATGTAAACCGTCAAGGAGAATTTGGACATTGCTTTTAAAGTTCAAAAATATTGTCCTAGTGTCCTTGATGTTTAAAGTAAATTACTTTCAACTTTGGAATAAGAAATTTGATTTTACCATTGGTAGACAAGTGCCTCAATCTACAAATCATGGGAACTTGTAATCTTTTCAAATGTCACTGGGAACAACTTGAAACAACTGCGAGAAAATGTATTAGACGTGGAAGTGAAGTTTCAGATCACTTTAATCCTCCTAGAGAAGTTTTTCTGAGTTCATTTGGGTCCACATTCTGTCAAGCAGCTGCAAAAAAACCTGCACTTTGTTCTTGTTTAAAACAAATAGTATCAAGGTACTACAGCTTACCTTCATATTTTGCAACATTTCATACTGTATATAGTCCACCCCTTTATCTTCTATTCTATTATTATTCTGTACACTATTTCATACTGTATATAGTCCACCTCTTTATCTTCTATTCTATTATTATTCTGTACACTATTTCATACTGTATATAGTCCACCTCTTTATCTTCTATTCTATTATTATTCTGTACACTATTTCATACTGTATATAGTCCACCCCTTTAACTTCTATTCTATTATTATTCTGTACACTATTTCATACTGTATATAGTCCACCCCTTTATCTTCTATTCTATTATTATTCTGTACACTATTTCATACTGTATATAGTCCACCTCTTTATCTTCTATTCTATTATTATTCTGTACACTATTTCATACTGTATATAGTCCACCCCTTTATCTTCTATTCTATTATTATTCTGTACACTATTTCATACTGTATATAGTCCACCCCTTTATCTTCTTTTCTTTTATTATTCTGTACACTATTTCATACTGTATATAGTCCACCCCTTTATCTTCTATTCTATTATTATTCTGTACACTATTTCATACTGTATATAGTCCACCCCTTTAACTTCTATTCTATTATTATTCTGTACACTATTTCATACTGTATATAGTCCACCCCTTTATCTTCTATTCTATTATTATTCTGTACACTATTTCATACTGTATATAGTCCACCCCTTTATCTTCTATTCTATTATTATTCTGTACACTATTTCATACTGTATATAGTCCACCCCTTTATCTTCTATTCTATTATTATTCTGTACACTATTTCATACTGTATATAGTCCACCCCTTTATCTTCTATTCTCTTATTATTCTGTACACTGTTTCATACTGTATATAGTCGACCTCTTCATTTTCTATTCTGTTATTATTCTGTACACTATTTCATACTGTATATAGTCCACCCCTTTATCTTCTATTCTATTATTATTCTGTACACTATTTCATACTGTATATAGTCCACCCCTTTATCTTCTATTCTATTATTATTCTGTACACTATTTCATACTGTATATAGTCCACCCCTTTATCTTCTATTCTGTTATTATTCTGTACACTATTTCATACTGTATATAGTCCACCCCTTTATCTTCTATTCTATTATTATTCTGTACACTATTTCATACTGTATATAGTCCACCCCTTTATCTTCTATTCTGTTATTATTCTGTGCACTATTTCATACTGTATATAGTCCACCCCTTTATCTTCTATTCTATTATTATTCTGTACACTATTTCATACTGTATATAGTCCACCCCTTTATCTTCTATTCTGTTATTATTCTGTACACTATTTCATACTGTATATAGTCCACCCCTTTATCTTCTATTCTATTATTATTCTGTACAGTATTTCCGTCATATAGTGACAGTGAGTGAGTTTTAATCATACGCTGCTTTAAGCAATATTCCAGCAATATCATGGCGGGGGGACTCATATAGGCACAAATGGTTTCACAAAAATATGGATAACTAACAGACAAATACTAATCGTGTAACTTAGCTTCAACAATGTTATACAGAACACATGACTACACAGTACTTAACACATGACTACATAGTTCTTGACACATGACTACACAGTACTTGACACATGACTACACAGTACTTGACACTTGACACATGACTACACAGTACCTGACACATGACTACACAGTACTTAACACATGACTACACAGTACTTGACACATGACCACACAGTACTTGACACATGAATACACAGTACTTAACACATGACTACACAGTACTTGACACATGACTACACAGTACTTCACACATGACTACACAGTACTTGACACATGACTACACAGAACTAAAACACATGACTACACAGTACCTGACACATGACTACACAGTACTTGACACATGACTACACAGTACTTGACACATGACTACACAGTACTTGACACATGACTACACAGTACTTGACACATGAATACACAGTACTTAACACATGACTACACAGAACTTAACACCGGGTTCAAAATTCCACATCACAAATAGACTTTTGAAGGTCGTACAGTGCTACATTTGCTTGGTGGAACAGGATCCTGATCGTAACTCCCATACTGTAACACTGACTTAAGATGGTCTTGGTGCTATGATGATCGTAACTCCCATACTGTAACACTGACTTAAGATGGTCTTGGTGCTATGATGATCGTAACTCCCATACTGTAACACTGACTAAAGATGGCCTTGGTGCTATGATGATCGTAACTCCCATACTGTAACACTGACTTAAGATGGTCTTGGTGCTATGATGATCGTAACTCCCATACTGTAACACTGACTTAAGATGGTCTTGGTGCTATGATGATCGTAACTCCCATACTGTAACACTGACTTAAGATGGCCTTGGTGCTATGATGATCGTAACTCCCATACTGTAACACTGACTTAAGATGGCCTTGGTGCTATGATGATCGTAACTCCCATACTGTAACACTGACTTAAGATGGTCTTGGTGCTATGATGATCATAACTCCCATACTGTAACACTGACTAAAGATGGCCTTGGTGCTATGATGATCGTAACTCCCATACTGTAACACTGACTTAAGATGGCCTTGGTGCTATGATGATCGTAACTCCCATACTGTAACACTGACTTAAGATGGTCTTGGTGCTATGATGATCGAAACTCCCATACTGTAACACTGACTTAAGATGGTCTTGGTGCTATGATGATCGTAACTCCCATACTGTAACACTGACTTAAGATGGCCTTGGTGCTATGATGATCGTAACTCCCATACTGTAACACTGACTTAAGATGGCCTTGGTGCTATGATGATCGTAACTCCCATACTGTAACACTGACTTAAGATGGCCTTGGTGCTATGATGATCGTAACTCCCATACTGTAACACTGACTTAAGATGGCCTTTGGTGCTATGATGATCGTAACTCCCCATACTGCAACACTGACTTAAGATGGTCTTGGTGCTATGATGATCGTGAACTCCCATACTGTAACACTGACTAAAGATGGCCTTGGTGCTATGATGATCGTAACTCCCATACTGTAACACTGACTTAAGATGGTCTTGGTGCTATGATGATCGTAACTCCCATACTGTAACACTGACTTAAGATGGTCTTGGTGCTATGATGATCGTAACTCCCATACTGTAACACTGACTTAAGATGGCCTTGGTGCTATGATGATCGTAACTCCCATACTGTAACACTGACTTAAGATGGCCTTGGTGCTATGATGATCGTAACTCCCACACTCTAACACTGACTTAAGATGGCCTTAGCGCCAAGATCACTGTGTGGAACAGGGGCTGTGGTCCTCTTTCCACAGCATGGACATTAATTCCTCGAGGAAGTGATGGTTAAGCAGAGGTACATATAAGCTGACTGAAGGGCACTGACCACACAGCAGGGTATCTCAGCATCACCTTCATGTTGGTAACTGTAGAAAGAACCAAGATAATGAGACATGATGTCAGCTTCTTTCATGGTGGTGACCTTCATGAAAGCAAGAGCAAGCTAGGTGAACTTTCACTGATGGACACATTAGACATGTGTTGATTCTTATGGAGGATATTACATCATTGTTGAGTGTGTGTTCGTGTGTGTGTGGGTGGGGTGGGGTGGTTAGTGTGTGAATGGTGTAATGTTGATGAGTGGGTGAAAGTGGACTGGTTAGTGCTGAAGTTTAAACAAAGTTAGACGAAGTTTAATCATCATTCTACCATGGCTACGTGAAATGCTCGAATTTGATTGGTCAATCCATAAAATCAGACTGTATCAACATGACTAATATCAACACAACAGACGAGATGGAAATGCTGATGAAACATTTATTAAAACTCGTAAAATACAATTATACGATTTCTCCTCCACAATTATTAGGGAACCTCACTATCATAATTATTACCTTCTATTATAAAAATATTCAAACTCAATTACAATACACAGCCCCACACATAAACAAACAATATCTAACATATAAATCAGAAAACCTTCTAAAAATACATCCCTACCTATCCCTATTTGTGCGGCAAAACGTTCATAAACATTTACCTACCTGGTAAATGGTATATTTGTTTCCGTTTAGAATGGGAAATTCGCAAGATAACGGTCAGGCGAATCATAAAATTTGCCACTCATACTCCATCATGTCCCGTTGCATCGTTCAAAATGTCAAAAATTGAACCATGAGAATTCCGCTCTCTACGACCTTCCCCGCTCATCCACCATTTCAAACTGTTGCGTAACTGTCTACTTCCAAGAAAATAAGTAGGTCAGACGATTCCATTATAGTGTGGCCAGGGGGTGTACAGTAACACGGCAGACAAAACAATAGGCTGGTTTCGGTCGTGTGGAGTGTAACATTATTGCATTGAATAAACAGTAGTTTGTTTTCTTTGGACAGAATAGTTTTTATGTTGCAATGTTAAAAAAATATGAACGGAACCTACCACTCCCTTCACAGACGAGTTCAATTCGCCTCTCATCCCATGCCGGATTACGCAGTGTCTTCCGCAGGACGAGGAAGTTCGATGTTAAATCGGTTATGGTAGAATGGAGATAAACATACTGTATTTGGAAATTAGATGAATGTTAGACCGAATTGATAGTCTCTAAATTAATCATTTGAAACCTCACACTACGCATTCGGCTTCAAATGAATTTTAGAGACTATCAATTCGGTCTAACATTCATCTAATTTCCAAACACAATACGTTTATCTCCTAAGTGTTGAACTGACAGGTAGAACTGTAGACCTGGGTCAGTTAGTAAGCATCATTTAAGATGCGCAAAGAGATATTCCAGATAGTAATGCATGAGTCGGTGAATGTTGGTAACAGCACATTGCTGAGTGAGTGAGTGAGTGAGTGAGTGAGTGAGTGAGTGAGTGAGTGAGTGAGTGAGTGAGTGAGTGAGTGAGAGTGAGTGAGTGAGTGAGTGAGTGAGTGAGTGAGTGACGACAGAAATTGATTTCATACATTGTATCCATGTGGGGAATCGAACCCTGGTCTTCAGCATGACAAGCAAGGGCATTAACCACTTGGCTCCCTTACTGCCCAACATAACAAAGTAAATATACAGGCTATAAAGTCCCACATTTCTTCAGTAGGTGATTTCGGTTTTACATCACTTTTAGCAATAATTCAATAATTGCATGCTGGGGACACCAGCCATGAGATTCACACATCATTTCATTTTGGAGAATCAAACCCTGAACGTCCAGGCGATGAGTGAACACCTGAACCACTAGACTAACCCACTGATATATTTTAGAGCTCAATACCTATGTGGTTACTTCCTACAAAGGATACAACAGCAATCCAACTCCAAACAAATCCAAACCAAAACTAAAATTGTGTTAAAAATTCAAATTTCTAGAGGGGTGAAGCTGAGATTTTAATATCACCAGTATCAATCTAAAGGATTCTAATGGCACATCAAATAAATACTAGCATCAGAAGATAAAAAATCATTTGGAGAAAAACGTTATTTAAAACATCTATGTATCAGATTAAACTCATCCATCTTAAAAAAAATATTTATGAAAGGGGAACAAATAAAACTAACACTTAATGAACAACTTCAAAGAAACACAAAATGATTGATTGATTTTTTCCGGTGCAAAAACAAAAGATGAAAGTCATTCATCATCGAAGTGTAACTGGCATCATTCCAATTTCTAATTAAAGATCAACTCTATTTTATTACTAATTACTTTTCAAGGAAAACTTTTATTTATCAGAATCATGGAACAAGTCGAAACACAAAATATTCCAAACGTTCAACAATTAACACTAGTGACTTTTGTTAACTATTGTAAAAGCAAAAATTGGAAAGTTAAAATTGGAATAATCATAACAAGAGGCATATCCCTGGCCATTGATCAATGTGCACTTCATTCTCAACTCCCTGCGAAGTAGACAACCCAAGCAGCCTTGTCAGGTGATAGAAGGTTAAAAGTTACATGACCAGCTCATCCTTCCGGGCACCCATTTACTGCTTGGTAAAGAAAGGTTGGTTGGTTTGTTGTTTAATGCCACACTTAGCAACATTCCAGCCGTATGGCAGTGGTCTGTAATTAATCGAGTCTAGACCAAACAACCCAGTGATCAAACAGCAAGAGCATCAATCAATGTAATTGGGATACGTTGACATGTGTCAACCAAGTCAGCGAGCCTGACCACCCGATCCCGTTAGTCGCCGTTTACATCAAGCATGGGTTGCTGAAGACCAATTCTAACCTGGATCTTCACAGGTTTTGGTGAAGAATGGTATATTTAGAGAAAGGTCTTGTCTAATATGGACTGAAGCTCTTGATACATGCAGGAGTTCAGCAAATCCTGCCACCCATTCAACCACAGTACGTCATGAAGGATGTTTTAAGGTTTGAAACTAAATTAATTTATACTGACCGAGTTTGGATTTACGCCGATTTTAGCAATATTCCAGCAACATCACGGCTGGGGACACCAGAAATGGGCTTCACACATTGTACCCATGTGGGGATTTGAACCCGGGTCTTCGGCGTGACGAGCCAACACTTTACCCACTAGGCTACCCCACCGCCCAAAATTAATTTATAAGGCAGGTATCTTAAGATTCTGTATGATTTTATTCAAATTGTGAGTCACGACATGGCTGAAATATTGCCGATGTGACTTTAAATCTTAACTCACTCACCATTCAAATTGTTGAAATTTATGTGCCAGGTGTCCATTTATGTTAAATAAACATCAAATTTATGTCAACAAATTTGTATAAATAAGTCAGTCAACGATTTTGAAAATAAATTACTTTATAACACTGACAGAACCTTAATCTCAATGAAAATATTATCATATCTGGCTGTGATTGAAAATAGCAGCTAGACACAGAAGCTCTACGAGCATGATGAAGTCCTGTACTTGAACATCCAGCAATCAAGTAAGTGTGTCTATTGATCATATTGATTGGCTAATTAATGTTGCCTGTTTCATGTGGAGGACAGCATGGTCACAATGTAATGTTCTTTATACCTTACAGTGCGTGGGCGAGGAAGTGAGTTGGCTTTAACCGCTCTTTGAACTTCATTCCAGTTAAATTATACTATGTCATTTCATTAGGGGCCAGAGCCTGAAGTGATGCAGGTACCAGCTTAACATTAGGCCAGATCAATTTTATTTCTTGTTTTACGGATGTGCCTGTCGTATTTTTTCAAAAAAAAAAATTAATTAATTTTCCCCACTCAAAATATAAAATCCTCATGTTTTTATTGTCCAAAAATGTAACCTTACAAAAAAATTGTTTTGAATGTTTTAGGCCCCATATACACTTCATAAATTGCCAAAAATAAAATACTTTTAATATTTAAAAGGAATATTACTTTGACTGGTGATTTTTTATTTTCTGTTTTTTCCCTCCTGCCTTTAGGTTTGCTGAGGACCAAAACAAAAAAAACAAGAAATAAAACTGGTCTGGCCTTAAGGTGAAACCCACACAAGTGGGCATGTTGCTGACAAATCTTGAAAAATAATTTTTCCACTCACTGCATCAGAAACTATAAAAAAAAAAAAAATGATAATATACACAAAGAACTTAGTAAGAACCCCCTGACGTATCTCACGATTAAATGAGCCTTGATTTTTACCCTTTGGAACATATCTGGGACATGATTAGTCATCGTGTGCAACAAAAGGATCCTCCTGTACAGGACCTGGCCCAATCGGAAGCTGCTTTACACGAGGAATGGCGTAGACTGCCCCTTCAGAGGATCAGGAGGCTGACAGGGGGTATGAGGAGGAAAGTGCTGGCTGTCATACAGTCACATGGAGGTTACACTCGGTATTGACCTTGAATTGTGTCAGACACACAAAATAGTATTTTGAATGTTCACATTCACCAATAAATTCAACATTAAACATTCCAGGGCCATACTTGTACAGACATGGTTTTGTATGAAAATCAGTGTTATTTGGGGTTTTTAAAAGTTATCATCATAAAATCAACATGCATTCCAATCATTTTGTCGTTTTTTATGAGTCAAAAGATCATATGGGTCAGAAAAATACATGTTTTTCCATCGTTGTCACCACGAGAAGTTGTACGTGTTGCAAATATAAAGGGATACTTAAATAAGTTCTTTGTGTATAATAATAATTAATTTACATAGCTCCGAAAATCCATCTATAAGGTCTTCTGTGGCGCTGTACACGAGTGAGAGTTATTTAAAGGCTTGTAGAAAGAGATGAGTTTTCAGATCAGATTTGAACTTTGTTGTTGTCTAGTGATTTTTAATTGCAAATTTGATGTCTTCACTGACAAAAGTCATTTATTCTTGTTTGTTCACATGAAGCAACATGTCGTTTTTTTACCACCAGAAAATGAGTTTGATGAAAGTGTAACCCTTAGATAAGGTGACCCCATTCTACAGACTGCTTTTTGTTTTGTTCCTCAAAATTTGGCTTATCTAGTCATAGATGGCAGTGAAACTAACATCTGAACCCATTATTACCGATTTCTGGTGGGCCTCAAACCTTCCGATGCTTTATTAATACAGCAAACCTTTAAAATAAACATTGGTAATTGGCAAAGCAGTTCTGCGATATATATTATTCGCACAACATAAATTATAACCTATAAGATTCAGCTCAATCAACATGACATTATTAAAAACAATTCTTAGATTATTGTAATGCTACATAAGCTATGGGTATCAAAATATCAGATCTCTCAGAGAAGACGAATGCATCAACATTTATTAAAATAGTGGAATGTTTTTCAATTTGAGAAAAATTATCAGATTTGTCATTAAATGGCATGAATAAAACAAAGTTGGACTGTGATGGAACACATTTCATGTTTCTGATCAATTATCCTTATCACATATCCTTTTTCCTACTTGTACAAGATAAAAAATACCATAAATATGCTGAATAGTTTCCTCCATGTTGGAATCAAACTCAGTGTTTCAATACAATGAGTGAACACTTTACCTACAAGGCTAACACCACGGTCCTTCGCAGTAAAAGTATCAATAAACCACCTGTATTTTCAACAGGTCAGAAAAGATGAATAAACTGTATACTTTTCTATGCAATTTCATGGTTTGGGGTGGAAATAGAAAGCAGAATTTTACCTTTCCAAAACTACCTGTCAGTTTGTGCACTGATTTCTATCATCTCCAGGGTTTGTTGGCATGGCAACAGATTATGAGAAAGAACAAGGGAAAAACATCACTTTTCATAAACAGGCCTTGGAGCACCCTAGCTGGGTTTGTTGGCATGGCAACAGATTACAGGAGAGAACGAGAGAAGAAAGCTCACAGTTCATAATCTCCAACATGCCTGGGAGCTCTGGTTTCTTTCTCTATCAGGGTTGTTGGCATCATAAGAAAGAATAAGAAAAGGAAGCTTACCTTTCTTAAACTCTTAACAGACCAGGAAGCACTGGTTAATATCTCCAGCTGGGTTTGTTGGCATGGCAACAGATTATAAGAAAGAATAAGAAAAGGAAGCTTACCTTTCATAAACTCTTAACAGCCCAGGAAGCACTGGTTTATATCTCCAGCTGGGTTTGTTGGCATGGCAACAGATTATAAGAAAGAATAAGAACAGGAAGCTTACCTTTCATAAACTCCAACAGACCAGGTAGCACCGGCTTCNAACAGACCTAGCATCCCTCTCTTCCACTGCCTGCATCGTGAGGATGTTCTCAGTGAACACATAGTTACAGTTGCCATGGGTGACAGCAGACACAAGCGTGATAAGAGTGGTGATGTCCAGATTCACCTTGAAAATGCTGTTGATGATGTGTGCGCTCCTGTCCTGGATGCCCGCAGGGAGAACTGGGAGAACCCCAAGCAACTCCGACATCAACAACGTGTAGTTCGGGCTACAGGAAGACTTGGGGGACGCTGGACGTTTGGAAGGAGTGCATGAGGTAGAGTCCACTGGAGCATCAGTGGAGAAGAATCCAGAGGCTGGAATGGTGGAAGGGTCAGTTGGAGAGTGAGAGGTAGCATCCACAGTAGATCCATATGGGTGATCAGTCGGAGCATTATTTCTATTATTACCAAGGCCTTTCACGGTTCTTGAGCTTCTTAAGCCATCATGAACTTGGGCAGATTGCTTGCACTGTAAGCCATGTTTTATCTCTAGATGTTCACCGATACCAACATTGCCCTGTCTTTCCTGAGCAAAGCACAAACGTTCTTCTCTACTGATCTGTGTCTGATTTGAAGAACCTGAAAGACAATGGGTATCAATGTTTTGGAGCAGTGGTTTTGAAAGACTGTGGTCATGTAAGGCAGAGTCGACTGGACGTTCTCCTGGAACAGAATCTCCATCAGTCTGTACAAGGGAATCTTTGGCGCCAATCATTTCCCTCACACCACCTTCTACATCATGTTCTTTTCGATTAATCACATTCCCTGAGCTTGTGACAACAGATTCAGAAATAAAACTTTCACAATCATTTCCACATTGCCGAGACTCATTTCCGATGGAGTCTGCATGTAATGAACCTTTTTCAGGATGTTTAGCACTGAAAGAAGCTGAAAGAAACTCACTGGCACTCATAATCCTAGAACTGAAATCTTCATCAACCTCTTCAGCATCTCCTCTTCCCATTTCAGGTCCAGTTCCTGGTCCAGTGAACTCTTCTTCTTCATCTCTTTGTCCACCTTCCGCCTCCTCCTCTTGTAGATGCATCAGCTTCTGCTTGACACTTCCATCAACTGGAACCCGATGCCCAAGCACCTGTATACCCTTGTCCTGAAGAGCCTCAGACATGGGGATGGTGACATTGTTGTAGAAGACAAAGTAGACTCCGGGATTGGTGAAGTTACGAGGGTGTTTCTCAGCACTGTCCAGATAATCGTCTGCTTGTCGTAGCAGGTCACGTTCTCCAAACTGACCTTGACCTGTGGGAGACAATCATGGTGTCAATAAATACTTCACAAGTGGAATGTGCCAAATACCTTTGCATCTTCTCATTTTAACTAGTATGTTTTTGGCATTTTTTTCAATAAACATAAGTCTCAATACTATTTACGGAGATTCCTAGACTGATCACACTTTTATAAGATTTAATCATGGGAGTAAACTACCTCCACAACTCCACAGTACAACAGAACCTGTTACTGAGGTTTCATACTATAGCCAGCATTACTGGGACTAAGAATTAATTTAATTTGGGAACAAGTAAGAAATGTGGGTTAAAGCTGCTTTACACAGTTACATCATAGCACATCAGCCCTAGGGTGCCCAGTTGTCAAAAGTGCCACTATTTACTGCGCTCATAATCATCCCAGGGTTTGCCAGAAACCTATAAATCCTGCATCACCATGATAAGATTTTAAAGTTTGTTATCATCACAGCCTTGTTAGTGGGTATCGCCAGAGTGGTAAACATCTGGGGCCTGCATGTTTTAATGAGTGAGTGAGTATGAGTTTATGCCGCTTTTAGCAATATTCCATCAATATCACGGCGGAGGACACCAGAAATAGGCTTCACACATTGTGCCCATGTGGGGATTCGAACCCGGGTCTTCGACGGGAAGAGCGGACGCTTTAACCACTAGGCTACCCCACCGCCCCCCTGCATCTTTTAAGTCTTTTCTCCCACATTAGGCTGTGAAACTGTGATATTACTTGAATACTGTCTCAAAACGATCTTCAACCAAATTCACTCACTCACTCGCTAACTTCTACATGATGAGTGATGCACACATTAAGTAATCCTCTATCCGTACTATCCAGGAATAATGACACACTCAGGAGGGTAAGAGTAGTGAGCTTTTACCAATATTCCAGCAATATAATGGCCAAGGACACCAGAAATTGACTTCACACATTGTAACACTATGGAATCCGGGTCTTTGGTGTGACAGGCGAACACTTTGTCCACTGGGCTACCCCACCACCCCCCAGCCAGGAAAGAGGGGTCCTAAGACTTAGTTTCTCGTTAACTGAGCAAGTTACACGGTTCAGCAGCCACTTCAGCAGTCGAGCGATACCATAGAGTCATGATTATAACCAAACAAGTCACTGCGTCCGACCGATAAAATAAGTCTCCAGTAACATGGACACATTTTCATAGATGCAGTTGATCCCAGCTCTCCAGTCTAGTTTGTCTGGTGTTACGATCACAAGAAGAAATTCAGGATTCACAGATAGTGGTCTTGCCCCCCAGTTGTGCTCACACACAATCAACCATTAGTCTGACCACTCTATATGTAATCAAACTGAAGCCGTAACATGAAAGTTTCTTGTGTACATTTCTCAGATTTCTTACTGAAAACACTACAGTTTAGAAAGAACATAGGTACACCTACAGAATACTGGATACCTATCCAGCCATCTTGTTTAATGTCATGTCACCCTAACCCTAACGCTAGCCCTAACCCTAAACCTTACTCTAACCCCAAACCTTACTCTAACCCTGAGTAAACTAGCAAGCTTTCAAAGATGGCGGAAGGTATCCGGTAATCTGTAGTCTTACCAGAACATATAATTTCCCCTATTATCAAAATCTTTTAGTTACACTGATGTTTGAACAAAGTTTAAAGTTCCTCTGCTCTATTAAAGTTGACTGGTGCGTGGCACCTCCCTTTGCCAATTTCTGAGCGATCAGGACTCTTTGACATAAATATGGCGAATAAAGACAATAAATATGGCAGAAAAAGCGTGGCATATTTTTTTTTTTTTTAAGTTATGAACATGACCATATTTCCTGACTGGCTTCAGTGCTCAAAATTTAATTGATTTGCCTTTGCATGTGTTTGTGATGGCAGACATCAGCATGGCACGATGCATTTTGGAAGCACCTGCTGTCAGCACTTAGTGCTTCAAAAACCATGCCCATGATGCAGTCGGACACACAGCGGACTTTAAGAATCGCTTTTAGTGGAGATGTCTTAGGATCATGCAAATGTTTTTCTTCACTTACATTCACAACTGTGAATAATAAACCTGTACGAGAAACTTGGCAGCAGTCTCCCAAGTTATCTAACCAGGTAAACACCGTGTGATTCTAGCCTCATGTATTTGCGACAAAAAAACATGTTCTCCTAACTAGCAATTACTCGGCAATTGGATCAATGAGACCGGCCATGTCTGAAGCCCTGTAAACACAATGAAACCATTTGGGCTGACTGTCCCGTGCCGGGCGAGAGCAGATCGAAGCAATCAAATAAACCTCCAGTGTATCAATACCTCGTTTATTACCTGGGATCCATTACCAGATTGGTCAATGTGCGAGTGATTACTCTCCGTCAGCCCGCGATTCACACTTTGATGCTGTAATCGGGGTGAATTATAGTGATGCATTTGGTAAATACAGTTCAGACAGGCCATTCATGCCACATCCTGACGAAGTTTAAACATCAGTGTTGAACTGACAGGTATGAATTGTAGACCTGGGTCAGTTAGTAAGCATCATTTAAGATGCGCAAAGAGATATTTCAGATAGTAATGCATGAGTCGGTGAATGTTGGTAACAGCACATTGCTGAGTGAGTGAGTGAGTGAGTGAGTGAGTGAGTGAGTGAGAGTGAGTGAGTGAGTGAGTGAGTGAGTGAGTGAGTGAGTGAGTGAGTGAGTGAGTGAGTGAGTGAGTGAGTGAGTGAGGAGGAGTGAGTGAGTGAGTGAGTGAGTGAGTGAGTGAGTGAGTGAGTGAGTGAGTGAGTGAGTGAGTGAGTGAGTGAGTGAGTGAGTGAGTGAGTGAGTGAGTGAGTGAGTGAGTGAGTGAGGAGGAGGAGTGAGTGAGAGTGAGTGAGTGAGTGAGTGAGTGAGTGAGTGAGTGAGTGAGTGAGTGAGTGAGTGAGTGAGTGAGTGAGTGAGTGAGTGAGTGAGTGAGTGAGTGAGTGAGTGAGTGATCCCCAGAAATATTTTTGTTAAAACCATTGGAAATAGAGCCATCCCCAAAACCAGAATATCTATCCCCTAAATCTATCATATTATATAGAGGATATTATATGAGTGCCCATGTCATACTATGTGTACAACACGAGTGCCTAAATGCCGGTATTTTCCGAGTGAGAGCGAGGGATATACCGATATTTAGGCACGAGTGTTGTAAACATAGTATGATATGGGCACGAATATTTTCTGTTTATTACCGAAGTCGTCAAATTGAGGAAAATAAACCCAAATCTACTTTCAAACACAGGTTGGCTACCCGCCGTCGCCGCATGTAGAAAGCAACGTCACAGAAAAAACGTGACGTCATAGCCTCGTTCATGACGTCACGTCACCATGACAAAGTGATATTTTGCCCTAGGGCATCGTATGAAAAATATGAACCCCGATATGTTCGCCCTCGTAGGCAATAATTATTCATTAGAATCAATGCAAATTGATTTCAAAATCTTAGGCCAACATTTGGTTGAACACAGCAACTGAATTCTTTGTCAGCCTTTTTAAAGATTCAAGGAATTGTGTTTCACAAGGTTTCCACTGACAACTGCCTCAGAATCAAATATTATCAAAATGGTATGTTTCGTACATAAGCCAACCCCCGTGATAGGAGGAGGGTGCGTGAGTGAGCGAGTGAAGTTTTATGCTGCTTGTAGTAATAATCCAGCATTTTCCCAGCACAGGACACCAGGAATTTCACCCATTTTATCCAAGTGGGAAATGGAACCTGCATCTCCAGCATGACAAGCGAACCCTTCAACCACTAGGCCACCCCTCCACCCCATAACTAATTGGTACCATGAAACATGACAACTGACACTTCACTATTGTCAACAATCTTCGCTCGTCAGCCCAAATACCCAAGTTTGATTCCCCACATGGGTACATTTTGTGAAGCCCATTTCTGGTGTCCCCTACCGTGATACTGCTGGAATATTGCTAAAAGACGATACTCACTCACTTATCTATAGTCTTAAAAAACAAGGGGCAGTGGGGTAGCGTAGTGGCTAAAGCGTTCATTCGTCACGCCGAAGACCCGGGTTCGATTCCCCACATGGGTACAATATGTGAAGCCCATTTCTGGTGTCCCCGCCGTGATATAGCGGGAATATTGCTAAAAGCGGCGTAAAACTAAACTCACTCACTCTTAAAAAACAAACCAAAATCTTAACTAGAATCTAAAATCACTACCTCCAGGACATGTTTTCTGAATATTAAAACTATGAGCTACATGCAGAAGTGTCACATTAATGTCAATAAATCTACAAATAACACAAGGATCCAGCTATCTGCCGTGACTTCTTGAACAGGGGCAAGACAGAGATGAATTAGTCCCCCGAAGTTGTCAAATCCCAGCGGATAAAAGTAAAAGCTTCCCTCGCCAACATCAAAGCGTATCAACGGTGTAATGACAATTTGGTGTTATCAAACAAATATCTCAGTATTCCTTTCATCTCGAGATAAGACGACTCATTCAGGAGGTTTTATACATACGTAGATTATGCCGACGCTAATCAACTCTTGACAAGATGGTTGCTGTCATTCGTCCTCTTTCCTTTGACAAATATTTAGACAGATTTATTAGACATCGCAGATGTAATTAACAAACCAAATGATTTATATCATGCTTGTAAACGATGAAAGGGTCAGAAGCTCTGAAATGTAAGGAAGTAGTTATATCTAAAAAATATATGTTTTCACAAATCTTGGGGTAGAAACCGTTGTCAGTGATTATCAGGCTACACCCATTAACAAGGGGAGATAACTGTACATAACACTGCAACAGACACTCTCTTGGAGTGTTATCACAGATATATGAGTAATGATAGATTATATGTCTCTAGATCGCCTCCGTGGTGTAGTGCCCCGGAGAGTGGAAGGTCGCAGGTTCGATCCCCGACCGCAGCATACCAAAAGACGTTAAAATATGGTACTTGTTGGTCCCTGCCTGGCGCTCGGCATTAATGGGTACAACAAGGACTGGTCAGCTCGGAGTCAGTATAATGTGTCTGAGTGGGGTAGCACTATAAAACCAGCCTAAGTCTGTGCTAGTACAAGCAGCCGCACATACACATACACACGCATGCATGTCGTCATATGAGCGAAATATTCTCAAGCACGACGTAAAACCCAATTTCACCTCACCTCACATGTCTCGAGTGGTGGGGGCAGCGGGGTAGTCTAGTGGTTAAAGCGTTCGCTCATCACGTCAAACACCCAGGTTCGATTCACAACATGGGCACAATGTGTGAAGCCCATTTCTGGTGTCCTCCGCTGTGATATTACTGGAATGTTGCTAATGGAGGCGGCGTGAAACCTAACTTACTCACTCACTCTTGAGTGGATTAAAGGTGTAATCATAGAGCCAAGCACAATAACACCAAATAAAGTGTAACAATATGCCAACAAACAAGGTATCTAATATTTGAGTGAGTAAGTTGTTACTACACAACCTGAAGATGATTTGAATTACATCATGGCGTGTTCAGGAAACCTCAAGGTGATAGTCACAAGAGTGAGTGAGTGAGGGAGTTTAGTTTTACGCCGCACTCAGCAATATTCCAGCTATATGGCAGCGGTCTGTAAATAATCGAGTCAGGACCACACAATCCAGTGATCAACAGCATGAGCATTGATCTGCGCAATTGGGAACCGATGACATGTGTCAACCAAGTCAGCGAGCCTGACCACCCGATCCCGTTAGTCGCCTCTTATGACAAGCATAACATAGTCGCCTTTTGTGGCAAGCATGGGTTGCTGAAGACCTATTCTACCCCGGATCTTCATGGGTCGATAAGTTTCAAGAAGGTGATGATGCCTACCATCTAAAATAAAACTGACCAGTATGTGTCTGTTTGTTTTTGTTTGTTTGTGTTTAATATCTTTAGGATTACGATGGAAACTGCTTTGAGTTATTGTTGGGAATCGTTGAAATTTCACAATTGAATGATTATTTCATTACCAAGAGCAATCATAAAAAAAATTAGTTAGCGTCATTTTTCACATTTTCCTGTTTAGATTGTTATTGCAGATAAGTATAAAGAAAAACATTTGTGGTTCTCTGTTGTTTTTTTTGTTTGTTGTTTATTTAGAAATGGCACAAATTGCATTTGCAGAATTTCACATCCAATGTATTATGATGCAATTTGCCTCTTTAAGGTGATGACTAATATATCATGAACATAAATTTCCCAGAGTCTTCAAGAAATATTCAGTCATGACTTTTCAGTGAGTGAAGTGAGGATTCGAAGACTTAAACATGTTTTCAGGCTCTGACAACTTCTAAGATGTGTTCCATTGTCATGTGTTTCAAACACTAAAACAGTAGTTCCAATATCGTTTGTGTTTGATTATGAGAAAATGTGATCGATTGCTTGGTCGTTTTGTCACTGCGACCAATCTTCGATTATTTCAATTAATTGGAACACCACTACTTTAAGTGGCATTTTAAAAGTTGGGCAGTACAATATGGACAGACTTTATGGATAAATATGTCAATGGAAGCCTGTAAAATCCAAATCTGGACTTGACAATCCAGTGATTGATATTATGAGCATTTCACCAGGTGTATCTGTACAAAGCAACCTACGATTGTCAGAAGTCCAAGTTAAGGTTTTATAGTTACGACTACTTTAGCACTATGACTGCTTCACACAATGACACCCTCATTCTTATGACTGGTAACGGTTACTCAGAAACAACTCTTTCCCCAAATCCCATGGGTAAATATATTGTGCCAATGAACCCATTCAAAAACAGTCAAATCAAACTGTCAAAAAACAGTCAAGTTCAAAACCAAAATCATAGGATTCTGGCACATCTAAGGGAAGTAAGTCCGCATAGAGAATTGAGATGTGTTAGATGATCCTAGACTCTCAATCAGCAGAAAACAGATACCCATATGCAGAGAAAGTGAACACCCTGTTCCACAACTCTTCTTAGAAATTTAAACAGAAATCCTAAATTCAATTAATGTTTCCTTACAAAGCAATTACCAGAACAAAACAACAATTTCCTCAATTTACATTAAACTGGAACAAATCACTAGATAATTTCCTTCCTGTCAAGATTTTTTCAAAATTTCACAGAAAGTTCATAATTTGCTGTGTTTTGGGAGTTGGTCAACAACTAAAAACAAATTAAGTCATCCCACGGGAATATTCAAACAAAATGAACAAGGATAGGCCATTTTTTAAACATGAAACATCTCTGATCATGAGAAATCCTAAACAGGCACCTTACCCGACTCCTAAGACTCTCGGGCAAGTTTGCGGAGGATGTTTAAGGTTACAAGTGTCGCCCAGATGCAGGGGCCGTCAATTCTTTGCATGGTGTTAAAAGTTTTTCACAAAGTTCAAAGCAACATCAATCAAATCTCTTGTGAAATCAACATGGTTGACAAGAAATGAAAAAAAAGTGTATTTCTTGAAATGAGAAATTATATTTGCCACGAACAGATTACAACATTGATTGAAATCTAAAAAGGTGTTTGCAATTTACTGATGAGTATTTGAGAACTTGAAAAACCATGTGTCAATACTGGAATGAATATTACTCTATTTTTTCATATCTATTTCCTGTCAATAATGAAAAATAACAAATGTGGTGATTTGAATCTATGTTAGTTACGAAAAGGGAAATCCAAGATGGAGGCTGTCCATTAGCAGAAAGAAGAAACAAAATGGAAAGGTCTGCGTGAACATATCTTCAGGTTAGTGTTTGGAATCTTGACTTATTGACAGCTCTAATGTGTGAATTAATTCTGGAAAGGAAACAAGAACGGATTTTCTCACGGTGTTACAATGCCCTTTTTGGGAACTACCTTTTAGCAATGACAGTTGAAGGATATACCTGACAAACTTGTTAACATATGCTGAAGCACTTGTTAACATATACAGGCGCATAGCAAGCTAACATTTTCCTGTAAGCTTGATAGGTTGCAAAGCTTTATATTTAGATAGTATTGAGGGCTTGCCCAACTATTTTAGGCCAGACCAACTTTATTTCTTGTTTTATGGATTTTTGTCCTCAGAAAACCTGAAGGCAGGAGGGAAAAAAAATAAAAACAAAATCACCAGTCAAAGTAATATTCCTTCTATATACTCAAAGTATGTTACTTTTGGCAATTTATGAAGTGTATATGGGGCAAAAAAACAATCTAAAACCAAAATTTCTTGTATGTTTACATTTTTGGCCAATAAAAACATTAGACTTTTATTTTTTGAGCGGGGAAAATTAATTTATATTTTTTTTCTTATTCTTGAAAACATACGGCAGGCAGATCCGTAAAAGAAGAATCACATGTAAGTCCTGGCTTTATCTTATAATGGAAGCTATGCCCTGACTTTGAAAACGCATTGATTTTTTTTTAGCATAATATTTTTAAAATGATAACAAACGTGAATGAAGTATCTGCCATTTGAAATGCTTATAAAGATGTGTTTTAGACCTACTGTCTGAGTTCAAATTTATTGCATGTATTTTTCGAGCAGGCAGAATCACTAAAACACACATTCCCCCTGTTACGTTGACAATGCAATGTGATCGTGAAAATGAAATTACATGTGCATTGCCAGAGGTCTCATGCATATAAGGCATGGCATCAATGGGACAGAAGTGATTTGAAACAATGCCATGACTGAGTTGACAGGAACTTGAACATGCTCTGGACTTCTTGAAGCAGGAACTTCACAGACAGCGGTTGCCAGGCGTTTAATGAGCATGCTTAAGAGCATGGATATGTGTACATTATATATACACACTATTATTATCATTAATGTCAACCAATCAAACATAAGCCATCTTGTCAGTGGACATCAACAAACAGGAGGGGGTTGCAGACCATCCTTGACCAGGTCAACTTCCGGTTACGATGGCTAGGAAGACCGACAAATTCGACTGGTGCACCTCCAGGATTGCTTCAGGACAGCAACAGCAACAGCAACAGCAACAGCAACAGCCGTGAACACGATGGCAGACACAGGAGACAAATCCACCCTCATTACAGTCAGATGGCACTTGAGACACGCGAGATTACGATCCCGGCACCCCTACCGTGGTCCCATATTGCAGACCCGACACCTTCAGGCTTGCTCTCAATTTGTGCAGCAGTATAAACGTCGACCACGGCTTTACTTCTGTAGAATTGTGTTTTCGGACATGTCAATGCATGTGTCAGACAGCGAAATCAATTCGGCGGTGGCAGTGTGATGGTTTGGGGAGCAATAAACGCATGTTTTAGAAGTGACTTGATCTTCACATTATTCAGGGCAATCTCACAGTACAGCGCGCTATGTGGATTCTAAGGCCTGAAGTCGTTCCTTTGCTGCGCCGTCACCAATGACGTCAACGTCAGTTGATATTCCAGCATGACAACGCACATCCCATGCCGCAAGAGTGACACAAGCCTTCCTTCAACAAACTGGAATCATTGTGATGGACTGGCCCGCTTATTCACAAGACTTAAACCCCACTGAAAACTTGTGGGACGAACTTGGGAAGCGAGTTTGAAGACGTCAGCCACCGCCAGCCAACATTGCAGATTTGACCTTGGCCTTGCAATAAGAATGGAGGAATGCTCCTATGGCCTTTATCACTCGACTCTGCGACTCCATGCCCAAACGTATCCATGCCTGTGCCACAGATGATGGAGGCCACACGAGAAAATGACTGTGATAACGGGTGCCTCAGTTTGGAAGATGTTGTGCAAGTCCTGTCAACAACATTCCATTTTGTCTTCAACAGATTAAATGCTTATTCCACGTGCTTTTCATAAACAATACAACTGATTTCATCCCATGTCTTGTTTTTTCTCATATCAAACTCGGCTATGTGTTTTCAAAGTGTTTTGACAGTTGAAGGATATACCTGACACGGTTGTTCAGATCTGTCACACATTTATGTCATCAAATATACTCATGGAAACAAATAAGGGAACACATGACGGTACATTTATTTATTCCCAGAATTTCATTCACAGTGCAATACATACTTTGTGAAGAAACCTGGAAAAGAATAAAGGAACACTTGTAATATTCACAGATTTTTGTAATTGTCCTTAAATCTTATACCTATAACTAGAAGTAACAACATAACAACCAGTCTGTGTTTGGTATTCTATAACATGAACCGCCTCCGTGGTGTAGTAGGTAGAGCGTCCGCCCGGAGAGTGGAAGGTCGCGGGTTCGATCACCAGCCGCGTCATACCAAAAGACGTTAAAATATGGTACTTGTTGGTCCTTGCCTGGCGCTCAGCATTAATGGGTACAACAAGGACTGGTCAGCTCGGAGTCAGTATAATGTGTCTGAGTGGGGTATTCATGCTTCACTGCGGCATGGTATCTCAGTGGGCTAGCGCTATAAAACCAGCTTAAGTCTGGGCTAGTACAAGCAGCCGCACATACACATACACATGCATGCACGTCGTCTTATGAGCGAAATATTCTCAAGCACGACGTTAAACCCAATTTCACCTCACCTCACCTCACATGATGCTCCAGAAAATCTCCTAGTGAAGATATATCGTCTTCTTTTTTCTCTCACAGTATTTCGTTATATGTTTCTTTTATGTAATTAAGCTGGAATATTGCTGAGTGAGACGTTAAACAAACAAACAGTTAGAGTTCCTTACGTACCCCCCACCTAATGTTTTCAATAAATACAAAGATACACAAGTAATACAAAGTACTTTATAAAATAGGCGGGGGGTACGTAAGGAACTCTTTCCAAACAAACAAACAAACAACCTGTTTGCCATATGTTATAACGATAAATGAAGATTAGCAACCGATATGCACAAACTTTTCAATATGGCTGCCACGGCATCCAAGCAGAGACAGACGGGATTCTCAGACCTCTCCTCCAAATGATGGACAAGAAGTGTGGAAAACTACAGCATCTTCCCACTGTCACTGTTTCCACATCGGCTTAGTGCACTGCAGTGAATGTTCGGAGAGGTATTTGAACCTCTAAGGTTTCTACTGAAAGGATTACCTCGTATTCTCCACCTAAGTATTTCTATGGCATCAACTCCACACGCAAACAGTTTATGTAAATGTTTTTTCACTCCGATAATGTAATTTTGGTTTCAACAGAAAATGAGGTGCTTGAAAAACTATTTCCATCGCATGTTCTTTAAATACCAGCAAGATGATTGGAAATTCAAATCGCTTGAGGAAAGGAATGATTTTATGAATGTATTCAGTCTTCTGGTCATCATGACCCAATGAATGGTTAATATATTTTGTCTTGATTATCTGCTGCAACAGAGTCCATTAGGTGTAAAAGGCAAAATAGCTGTGAAATTTACATAAATGGATTACTGAAAATAATGATGACACAAGTTGTTTGTGGAAAGAAAGCATGTCCTGTTCTGCCAGAAGCACCCACACTCACATTCAAATTCCAATGATGTGATGGTAAATTTACAATTTTGTTGAAATTGAAAAAGATAGGTTAATTCTGAATTCCTTCAATTATATACTCATAGAAACGAATAGGTGAACACATGAAAGTACAAGTGTTCCTTTATATATTTCCGGAATTTCACCCGCAGTGCAATACATACCTTGTGGAGGAACACTTGTACTTTCATGTGTTCCCTTAATCGTTTCTATGAGTATATGGAAAATTTCTTACACCCATATAAGTCTGAGTGTCAAGCTTATTTTATTAATATGAATCCAGAAGGTATGGAGAAAATCATATTCATATTTCCATGTAGGGATTCTCGGTGAAGAGTATCCAATGTCTGTCTGACTGCAGGGATTCTTGGTCAAGAGCATCACATGCCTGTCTTCCTGTAGGGGTTCTTGGTCAAGAACATCACATGGCTGTCTTCCTGTAGGGGTTCTTGGTCAAGAGCATCACATGGCTGTCTTCCTGTAGTGATTCTAGGTCAAGAGCATCACATGGCTGTCTACCTGTAGGGATTCTTGGTCAATAGCATCACATGGCTGTCTTCCTGTAGGGATTCTTGTTCAATAGCATCACATGGCTGTCTACCTGTAGGGATTCTAGGACAAGAGCATCACATGGCTGTCTACCTATAGGGATTCTAGGTCAAGAGCATCACATGCCTGTCTACCTGTAGGGATTCTCGGTGAAGAGTATCCAATGTCTGTCTGACTGCAGGGATTCTTGGTGAAGAGCATCACATGGCTGTCTACCTGTAGGGATTCTTGGTCAAGAGCATTACATGGCTGTCTACCTGTAGGGATTCTTGGTCAAGAGCATCACATGGCTGTCTACCTGTAGGGATTCTTGGTCAAGAACATCACATGCCTGTCTACCTGTAGGGATTCTTGGTCAAGAGCATCACATGGCTGTCTACCTATAGGGATTCTTGGTCAAGAACATCACGTGGCTGTCTACCTGTAGGGATTCTTGGTCAAGAGCATCACATGGCTGTCTCCGGATTCTTGGTCAAGAACATCACATGGCTGTCTACCTGTAGGGATTCTTGGTCAAGAGCATCACATGGCTGTCTACCTGTAGTGATTCTTGGTCAAGAACATCACATGGCTGTCTACCTGTAGAGACTATTCTTGGTCAAGAGCATCACATGGCTGTCTACCTGTAGGGATTCTTGGTCAAGAACATCACATGGCTGTCTACCTGTAGGGATTCTTGGTCAAGAGCATCACATGGCTGTCTACCTATAGGGATTCTTGGTCAAGAGCATCACATGGCTGTCTACCTGTAGGGATTCTTGGTCAAGAGCATCACATGCTCGTCTACCTGTAGGGATTCTTGGTCAAGAGCATTACATGGCTGTCTGCCTGTAGGGATTCTTGGTCAAGAGCATCACATGGCTGTCTACCTGTAGGGATTCTTGGTCAAGAACATCACATGGCTGTCTACCTGTAGGGGATTCTTGGTCAAGAACATCACATGGCTCTCTACCTGTAGGGATTCTAGGTCAAGAGCATCACATGGCTGTCTACCTGTAGGCCCCAGATTCTTGGTCAAGAACATCACATGGCTGTCTACCTGTAGGGATTCTTGGTCAAGAACATCACATGGCTGTCTACCTGTAGTGATTCTTGGTCAAGAACATCACATGGCTGTCTACCTATAGGGATTCTTGGTCAAGAGCATCACATGGCTGTCTACCTGTAGGGATTCTTGGTCAAGAGCATCACATGCATGCGTCTACCTGTAGGGATTCTTGGTCAAGAGCATTACATGGCTGTCTACCTGTAGGGATTCTTGGTCAAGAGCATCACATGGCTGTCTACCTGTAGGGATTCTTGGTTAAGAACATCACATGGCTGTCTACCTGTAGGGATTCTTGGTTAAGAACATCACATGGCTGTCTACCTGTAGGGATTCTTGGTCAAGAACATCACATGGCTGTCTACCTGTAGGGATTCTTGGTGAAGAGCATCACATGGCTGTCTACCTGTAGGGATTCTTGGTCAAGAGCATCACATGGCTGTCTACCTGTAGGGATTCTTGGTCAAGAGCATCACATGGCTGTCTACCTGTAGTGATTCTTGGTCAAGAACATCACATGGCTGTCTACCTGTAGGGATTCTTGGTCAAGAACATCACATGGCTGTCTACCTGTAGGGATTCTTGGTCAAGAGCATCACATGGCTGTCTACCTGTAGGGATTCTTGGTCAAGAGCATCACATGGCTGTCTACCTGTAGTGATTCTTGGTCAAGAACATCACATGGCTGTCTACCTGTAGGGATTCTAGGTCAAGAGCATCACATGGCTGTCTACCTGTAGGGATTCTTGGTCAAGAGCATCACATGGCTGTCTACCTGTAGGGATTCTTGGTCAAGAGCATCACATGCTCGTCTACCTGTAGGGATTCTTGGTCAAGAGCATTACATGGCTGTCTGCCTGTAGGGATTCTTGGTCAAGAGCATCACATGGCTGTCTACCTGTAGGGATTCTTGGTCAAGAACATCACATGGCTGTCTACCTGTAGGGGATTCTTGGTCAAGAACATCACATGGCTCTCTACCTGTAGGGATTCTAGGTCAAGAGCATCACATGGCTGTCTACCTGTAGGCCCCAGATTCTTGGTCAAGAACATCACATGGCTGTCTACCTGTAGGGATTCTTGGTCAAGAACATCACATGGCTGTCTACCTGTAGTGATTCTTGGTCAAGAACATCACATGGCTGTCTACCTATAGGGATTCTTGGTCAAGAGCATCACATGGCTGTCTACCTGTAGGGATTCTTGGTCAAGAGCATCACATGCTCGTCTACCTGTAGGGATTCTTGGTCAAGAGCATTACATGGCTGTCTACCTGTAGGGATTCTTGGTCAAGAGCATCACATGGCTGTCTACCTGTAGGGATTCTTGGTTAAGAACATCACATGGCTGTCTACCTGTAGGGATTCTTGGTTAAGAACATCACATGGCTGTCTACCTGTAGGGATTCTTGGTCAAGAACATCACATGGCTGTCTACCTGTAGGGATTCTTGGTGAAGAGCATCACATGGCTGTCTACCTGTAGGGATTCTTGGTCAAGAGCATCACATGGCTGTCTACCTGTAGGGATTCTTGGTCAAGAGCATCACATGGCTGTCTACCTGTAGTGATTCTTGGTCAAGAACATCACATGGCTGTCTACCTGTAGGGATTCTTGGTCAAGAACATCACATGGCTGTCTACCTGTAGGGATTCTTGGTCAAGAGCATCACATGGCTGTCTACCTGTAGGGATTCTTGGTCAAGAGCATCACATGGCTGTCTACCTGTAGTGATTCTTGGTCAAGAACATCACATGGCTGTCTACCTGTAGGGATTCTAGGTCAAGAGCATCACATGGCT
The DNA here is from genome assembly GCF_003918875.1 of Haliotis rubra. NCBI lineage: Eukaryota > Metazoa > Mollusca > Gastropoda > Lepetellida > Haliotidae > Haliotis > Haliotis rubra. Next base: position 280,324 of record NW_025766370.1, on the reverse strand, counting down.
GTCTACCTGTAGGAATTCTTGGTCAAGAGCATCACATGGCTGTCTACCTGTAGGGATTCTTGGTCAAGAACATCACATGGCTGTCTACCTGTAGGGATTCTTGGTCAAGAGCATCACATGCATGTCTACCTGTAGGGATTCTAGGTCAAGAGCATCACATGCATGTCTACCTGTAGGGATTCTAGGTCAAGAGCATCACATGGCTGTCTACCTGTAGTGATTCTTGGTCAAGAACATCACATGGCTGTCTTCTTGTAAGGATTCATATATTGCTCCAGACTTTAATCTGTTGCTCCATTTTATGTAAATTATCAATGTGAATTTAATCAGTTAGTCTGTCGTACAGACCCTGAAGCAAATATATCCAAGAAAGCCCATGCAAGTCTAGAAAATGTATCAAGTCTAGTTTCCTCAGCTTCTGAAAATGAAGAAAGTCTCAAGGCTCCTTTTCATTATATTATATTTTTTTTTACTATGAACATTTTTCAGTAAAATATGTTCATTTCAGAGACTAGTTGTTAGTTTATTAATCAGTGTGCACACTGTTTTCCCATTCATACCTCAATAAAGGTCAGTTACGGTCAGTTAAGGTCAGTAAGCAGGAGATAGAAGCAGTCTGGGTACAGCACACTAGTGTGAACATCATCATCTGGTCATTAAACACAGGCCAGCAGGCTACAGGACCACCAGCTGACAAGCAACTGACCACCACATATTGTGCCAACTCAATAAGCACACCTGTTCCCTCTGAGTACTGAGAGGTGATTAAACAAACCGACCATCAGGAAGTTACAAGTGGCCAATACAGTAATTGGCGTCACATTACTCACAGACACCAACCCCAATTTGAGGAAATTAGTCTGTTGTGGATAATCAGGATATAAAAAGTAATGGTGTTTTTAAATATGAGTGTTGTGGAGAGGTAATTTAATTCTCCTTAGTTTAGGATCTCGGTACATGAGCACTTAGTATAAACACCCAATTGCAGAAAAAATTTCCAACAAATTGTGGCATTTGTTGCACATGTGGAAACTGAATTCTGACAGGGGATATAAGTCAGTTTAGCATTTTTGTCCATTGGAGGAAGACGAGGATTAAAATAGAAGAACAATTGGTCGTGACCTTCTACTGCGTAACAAGTAATAATCACTATTGACATGACAGACTATACATGGCTGCATAAAAACATTTTTATTATCGATAGCATTTTTTTCTCAATAAATTCCCCTCAAAATCTATAAACTTCCTAACATGAGTTAACACAAATGTTTATTCACACAAGGATCATTAAATAGTTGTATATGTGGCAATGTATTTTGAAGATTTAAAGACTTGTCATGATGACATCATTCCTCCTTTGGGGTGGTGGGGTAGCCTAGTGGTTAAAGCGTTCACTCGTCATGCCAAAGGCCCGGGTTCGATTCCCCATATGGGTACTATGTGTGGAGCCCATTTCTGGTGTCCCTTGCTGTGATATTACTGGAATATAAGCTGCTAAAAGCGGTGTAAAACCATATCTACTCATTCACTCACTCACTCACTCATTCCTCAAACATTCACTTTAGGGGTCAGTTGTGGGTCATCACACCAAAATGACCTTACTATGACAGTTTCAGTGACCCCAATGCTGGACTCATTGGGTGCTGAAAGAGTGAGTGAGTGAGTATAGTTTGACATCACTTTGATCAATATTCCAGCAATATCATGGCAGGTAACACCAGAAATGGGCTCCACACATTGTACGCATGTGGGGTGGATGCATAAAGATCCAGCAACAGACACATGGGGACTGGGATGTTATACAAATATAATTAATTGCTGAAAAATTGTTACCAAAAGAGATTTGTATTTTGTGTAATAAAATTAACAGCATGGTATAATTCAAACATGATTCAAATATTTTATAATTCATCATATTGTTCTTACCGTTTGCATTTCAGCAATTTCAAATTTGACATTGACCTCTTATGACCTTGAAACATCAGCATAATGAATTCTGCTGCCAAACAGATCATTACGTTTAGTTTCTAAAGGATTCATAAAAAACAAATTATATCTTTAAAGATCACATTGTCCAGATTTCAGGTTCCAGCCCAGCATTTCGTTAATCAACACAACACCATCAACTGGTGCCATTGTGCTGATTTACTCAACACCGTAATACTGTTTTACTGATCTACTCATCACTATAACTCTGTAACACCATTTTACTGATTTACATAACACTATTTTACGGATTTACTCAACACTGTTTTACTGATTTACACAACACCATTTTACGGATTTACTCAACACTGTTTTACTGATTTACCGCACACCATTTTACGGATTTACTCAACACTGTTTTACTTATTTACCCAACACCATTTTACGGATTTACTCAACACTGTTTTACTTATTTACTCAACACCATTTTACGGATTTACTCAACACTGTTTTACTGATTTACTCAACACCATTTTACTTATTTACCCAACACCATTTTGCGGATTTACTCAACACTGTTTTACTTATTTACCCAACACCATTTTACTGAATTACTCAACACTGTTTTACTGATTTACTTAACACCATTTTGCGGATTTACTCAACACCATTTTGTGGATTTACCCAAAACTGTTTTACTGATTTACTTAACACCATTTTACTGAATTACTCAACACTGTTTTACTGATTTACCCAACACCATGTTACTGATTTACCCAACACCATTTTACGGATTTACTCAACACTGTTTTACTGATTTACCCAACAAAGTTTTACCACTGACATATGATGCCACTGGTTCGACCCTGACATGCCTATTACTGTCTTCTTCCTGGCACAACTCCAAACAAGCAAACACAATAACAGACTTCCACTCAGTCAACAGCGGGAGCAATACTATGGTAATTACCATTCCACAACCCAGCACATTCCCACAAGAAGACAATGTCAAAACTCTTTACAAGAGGTATAGGACTTCTAGGGAATATAATATCCTGCTGTGGCTCCCTAGCGAGATGATTCTATTTCTGTTCGGCTCCGCAGGTGTTCTGGAGCCAGGGTTCAAGTTCTAGGGAGGCTTGAGCAGGGGCTGACGTCTTCAAACACTTACATGGTGCTAAGATTAGAGGACTCATACGACACCCCCATGGGATTTTCAGCAAATGTAATTACTTCTATGAAATTTTGTGTGGTGCTGGGGAGCTGACATATTGATGTGGTTGATCTGTTGTTTATTGCATTTTCTTTCCAATACAGGAATATGCATTCAAAATAATGGACAAAAGGTCTTGTGGAGAAAATTGAAAATGAATTTTTGTTCTTATGTGTTTGTGTGAGAAGAGATAAATCTAATTAAACAAAGGAATATATGATTGTCTCCTGTAATTCCTTCTTCCATTGCTGGTGAAACTTTAGGCATAGATCGATCATTTTGTGGGATACTCGACTGATACAGCTACATCATTTGGTTAGTTTGCTGTTTAATGCTGCATTCAACAATATTTCAGCTGTATGATGGCGGTCTGTAAATAATCAAGTCTGACCAGATGACCAGCAATCTAGGACACGCTTTAACCATCGGTCAGTGAGTCTGACCACCTGGTCTAATTTGTCAATCCAATTCTGTTTCATTTAAAGAAATTATTAGGTGAGTGTTTTGAACACCCAAAACATGATATATTAGGAATATGAATTGTATTATACGTCTAACACAGGTTCAGTAACAAAAATATTGATATTCCTATGTAAGTCAGCCATCTAACCCCCTCAGCCAGAGCAGTTTCCACAAAATTGGAAATCAGATAACTGGTAGTTTAGATCACTGGCTTTGTGACTCAACCTGACCGAATGAGACAAACCAAGATTAGATTAGACAAACAATTAGTTTCTGAATTTAAAATATCTTAAATTTCTCTTAATGCATAAAAAAGAGCTCATAAAATACCTCCTTCTTCATTTACTTGGATGGAAGAGAAGAGTGAAAACCATATCAACACTTCTGTCTGCAGTAAGTCTGCCACGTCGTCTCTAAATCACACAATATCTTCCCTTCCCCAAAGAAGCAAGTCTAGATTGTCCACTGCTTTAAGCCTGAACTGTGATGGGCTCCTTGTTTGCTTGTTTCTATCAAAACAATATATACTTCCCATCGAAAGTTTGGACTCCCTGAAAACACTCACTATATGTTATGTATATATATGTGGTTACATCGAAGATTGATTTCTCCACTAACAAGTCAAATTGGAGCTGAAAAATTCATTGTTTCAGAGATGAGTAATCTAGACTTGCCAAATCTTTCTAGATTTGAAAGGATTCAATTTCTAATTTATCATTTTGGGTCTGGAAGACAGACTACAAGACTGTCACTGAAACATGCTTCATTTTAGAGATTAGCAATATAAACTTACGAAATCATTCTGGATTTGGATGGATTGGGTTTTTTGATTTAATGTTTAGGGTCTGGACTGACTGAGTTTAGTTTTACTCCGCTTTTAGCAATATTCCAGCAATATCACGGCGGGGGACACCAGAAATGGGCTTCACACATTGTACCCATGTGGGGATCAAACCCAGGTATTTGGCGTGACGAGAGGACGCTTTAACCACTGGGCTACTCCACTGCCCATTAGGGTTTGGAAGACAGAATGCAAGAATATAACAGACAAATGTTTCATTTCAGACTTGAGAAAACTAAACATGTCAAATCATTCTAGACTTGAATGGAACATTTTTGTATTTGACGTTTAGGGACTGGAAGACAGACTACTGTCACTGACCCCAGACTTTGATCAACTCCTCGATGAACATCTGGGTTTATCAAGTCCTGCCCTACAGCTTAACACCGAGAAATCTTCCATCACAGTATACAAGATGGCTGCTTCTCATAGGGGCACACAATAATGCCCAGGGTGACGATTTTATAAAGCCAATTAGTTTATACAGCTCTCGTGCCATGTCTCCAACACTTCAAGGACACGTACCAAGTTAAAGATGCATGCGTGCACCAAATCAACCCGCATGATGTTCTAAGGAGGATTAAAAACATGAGCGCTAACGGCTACTGGTATTTATTTCCATTTGAGCTGAAACAAATTGAAAGCAACACATTAACAGGATGTCTCTTTTCAGAACGATTTTGTCACAAGTACTGATCCAATAACTCAGGCATTTAATGACTGACATAAATAATGGTGTGGATTTCGATAAAACATACCTTAAAACTAGTGGGCGTAGTTTTGTGTGTTGATTTTTAAAATTAAACTGCAATGATATTTTGCACGAGGACTACTAATTTATCAGTGTTCAGATGATATTAAAGATAATGACAATTTGGTGTTCGTGAGGGGTTGGATATTAGGAATTGGCTTGTTGTTTAACACCGCACTCAGCAATATTCCAGCTATATGGCAGCGGTCTGTAAATAATTGAGTCTGGACCAGACAATCCAGTGATCAACAGTATGAGTATCAATGTTGGATAAGAGATAAAGAGGGACTATGGATAGTTTTTTCAAAGTCTGTTCATTTTTTTTTTCAAAATCTGTTCACATTTCAATGTATGTGATGAAACTGAATGTGTTGTTACTCTTTGAGTGGCCTTGTGTTGTAATACAAAACTAAATTAAATCGTACTGCTTCGAGTTCTCCATACACAGGAAAAAAGTTGGTATTTTGAAAGAGTGAACAAAATAGTGAACTATATCTATAATAACAACAAATACCCTCCCACCCTTGAACATTAAATGGTTTGGCCCTAACACCAACATCCATTAAACTGGGTTTTTTCCTGTTATTGGAACAGAGAATATTGTTTTAAGGATGAACAAAACACAGAGAATAAAGGTGGCACTTGTTGGTAGACAGTTTAAGTATCAGTTTTGTATTAGACTGACTGACTGATTGAGTTTGGTTTTACGCCGCTTTTAGCAATATTCCAGCAATATCACGGCTGGGGACACCAGAAATGGGCTTCACACATTGTGCCCATGTGGGGATTCAACCTGGGTCTTCGGCATGACGAGCCAACGCTTTAACCACTAGGCTACCCCACCGCCCTTTTGTATTAGAATATTTTGCTGATCTATTTCCTTGTGTAAATTCATTCCCAAACCTGTGAAGATCCGGGTTAGAATTGGTTTTCAGCAACCCATGCCTGTCGTAAGAGGCAACTAACGGGATCAGGCGGTCGACTTTGTCGACACATGTCATCTCATCCTAATTGTGTAGATCAATGCTCATGATGCTGATCACTGGATTGCATGGTCCAGACTTAATTATTTACATATAGCGTGAATATGGCTTAGTGTGGCGATGTTGATCACTGGATTGCATGGTCCAGACTTGATTATTTACATATAGAGTGAAAATGGCTGAATGTGGCGATGTTGATCACTGGATTGCATGGTCCAGACATGATTGTTTACATATAGCGTGAATATGGCTGAGTGTGGCGATGTTGATCACTGGATTGCATGGTCCAGAATTGATTGTTTACATATAGCGGGAATATGGCTGAGTGTGGCGATGTTGATCACTGGATTGCATGGTCCAGACTTGATTATTTACATATAGCGTGAAAATGGCTGAATGTGGCGATGTTGATCACTGGATTGCATGGTCCAGACTTGATTATTTACATATAGCGTGAAAATGGCTGAATGTGGCGATGTTGATCACTGGATTGCATGGTCCAGAATTGATTGTTTACATATAGCGGGAATATGGCTGAGTGTGGCGATGTTGATCACTGGATTGCATGGTCCAGACTTGAATATTTACATATTGCGGGAATATGGCGGAGTGTGGCAATGTTGATCACTGGATTGCATGGTCCAGACATAATTGTTGACATATAGCTGAGTGTGGCGTTAAACAACAAACAAACAAGGCATACAGTGATAGACCACCACTTCTGCCCCAATGCCATCCTGCTTGTCATGTAACTGCGACATCTCCGGCGCCACACGGTACCATGAAGTCCCCTACAGTGACAGACCTCGCTGACACACACTACATTAGCCACACAACCACAGTGTGAAATCTGTCAAAGCAAGACGCCTGAACAATGCCCATCTTCCACCTACAGCCCTCTTCCTTTCACGGCTCTGACAGATCGGTAAATTTAGCCCCGAGCAGTTGGTGATGTTTCTGTTAGAGGAATGTTTTCAAATACACCAAAGTCGAATTGGTCTGAATTTTAAATTGAAAATTGAAATTGGAAAAGTTAAACACAGAGAGTTTGTTGGCTCCTTCATTTCTGTGCAAGCCTAAAGGCAATTTTCGATGAAGACAGTTGTGGAATTGGCGAGATGTTTTTGAATAATTATTCCATAGTTCATGTACAGCCTAAAGGTTAGAGAGACCCCTAAGAAATCATTGCGTGACATTATTGAGAACTTGGATTTAAATAACCTCATGAGAAATTCTATAGATTTATAGATTCTCACACATTTTACACACAATACAAATTTGGCGATTGAATGTTTTTTAATGCCTCAGTCAGAAATGTCACAGTGACATCAAGGTGGAATAGAGGCAGTGCGGTAGCCCTAGTGGTTAAAGCGTTCACTTGTCATGCTGAAGACCCTGTTCGATTCCCCACATGGGCTCAATGTGTGAAGCCAATTTCTGGTGTCCCCCTGCCATAATATTGCTGGAATATTGCTAAAAGCGGTGTTAAACCATACTCACTCACTCACTCATGGTGGAATGTAGATGACAGGATCTGGACCATTCAAACCAATGAATGAAAGCATGAGCACCAGGAACACGTCATCAACCAAGTCAGCGTCACAATCTCACCACCTCATCTGCTTTGACAAACGGGAACCAATCCTAGGACTACCACTTACTCAGGGCCCTGGATATATATAATTTTGACAGATAAGGAGCCCCAGTGAGATGGGAAATTCAGAGCTTCTGTAAATCTAGACTTCCTTCATTTAGGGCTTCAGTATTGCAGGGACGGCTGGGTGGAAGGGTAAATAATGTGGTTCAGGGACCGTGAGACAGAATATGGAATCCAATCAGGGCAATAAGTGAAAGGCCAGTTGTCTCTAAGGCACTGCCACTCAAAAAACCAAGCCAGCCAAAGTTGTACGCCAACCTAAGAGTGAGTGAGTGAGTGAGTGAGTGAGTGAGTGAGTGAGTGAGTGAGTGAGTGAGTGAGTGAGTGAGTGAGTGAGTGAGTGAGTGAGTGAGTGAGTGAGTGAGTGAGTGAGTGAGTGAGTGAGTGAGTGAGTGAGTGAGTGAGTGAGTGAGTGAGTGAGTGACGACAGAAATTGATTTCACACACTGTATCCATATGGGGAATTGAACCCTGGTCTTCGAGGTTGTATGCCGCTTAGTTTTCCAAGCAATACGACTACACGGGACATGAGAAACGTGCTTCACACATTGTACCCATGTTCGTCAATCCAAGGATGAAGGGTAACAAGTTCAAGCTTTCACCACTAAGCTATGACACAGCCCCTGGGTGAGGCCAGATGTGCAAGGTGATCTATAAGGGGATACCTATTAAGAGTACATAATGTAAATGATACTCTTCCCTGAGTATTATCCATACTTTAATGGATGGGTCAAATTAATAAATCAGAAAAAAACATTACATGAGACGGCAAATTAATACATCTTACAAAAAGTTGCGTGAGAAGGCTTCATTAAGTAATGGAGATGAGATTGTATCTGAAACCTTTTCAAGTCAGTAAGGATGTGGATGGAAATGTTAAGTGATTATTGACAACATACTGACGGGTATTGATATTGTAACACATATGCATGAATTAATTTAAATGTTCAAGATCACAGACCATTTTTGTCATCAACTGGTAAGAGTCTTATGTTACTATTTCAGTTTGTTTCATTTGAGAGCTCTATTTTGAATTATTTTACATCTAAATATGAACGTGTGAAGCCCATTTCTGGTGTCCCCCGCAGTGATGTTGCTGGAATATTGCTAAAAGCGGCATAAAACCAAACTCAGTCAGTCAGTCAGTCTAAATATGCTTGCTATTTCATCTCAATGCAAAGAGAAATGACTTAACAAAATGTAAAGAACACTTCCAGCACAGTTATCATCTATAAATAATCCAATGAAAACATCACAGTTATGACAAAAACGATGCAGCATTAAGCTCTTATTTTCAAATCAAGATTAAAGGGTAATGTGACTCCACTTTCAGCAATGTCTATCATGGGTACTACTGTCTGTGGGGATTCAAACCAGGTCCTCAGAATGGCTTGGATATGCCTGCACAAGTACTACCCCAAGACTATTTGCTGCTAACAAATAAAGTGAAAAGTTAACATACAAAGCAAATATAAGTCCATCTCCATAAGCATCAGTTGTCACTTGGGATGGTGGCTAGGCACATGATTAAAGTGTTTGCCTGCTTTGCCAAAGACCTAGGTTTGATTCCCTACATAGGTAAACTGTGTGGAGCCTATTTCTGGTTTCCTCTGTTGTGATATTCTTGGAATATGGCTAAAAGTGGCATAAAACCTCACTCACTCACTCACTCATCCCACACTTGACCTGTGAAGATTCAGTTTAGAAAATTGTATTCAGGAAAGATTCAGCAATGCAACTTAGGACTGGGCAGTCAGACTAGTTGAATCCTTTGATTCATGCCACGTTATCCCAGCTTCCCATGGACCAATACTTATGATGACCACCACACGGCTTGTCCAGACTTGATCATGTACAAGTCCACTCTAACAGGCCTGACATATTGCTAAACACATCAGACTTGATCTTGTACAAGTCCACTCTAACAGACCTGAAATATTGCTAAACACATCACACTTGATCATGTACAAGTCTACTGTAACAGACCTGACATATTGCTAAACACATCACACTTGATCATGTACAAGTCTACTGTAACAGACCTGACATATTGCTAAACACATCAGACTTGATCTTGTACAAGTCCACTCTAACAGACCTGACATATTGCTAAACACATCAGACTTGATCATGTACAAGTCCACTCTAACAGACCTGACATATTGCTAAACACATCAGACTTGATCATGTACAAGTCCACTGTAACAGACCTGAAATATTGCTAAACACATCACACTTGATCATGTACAAGTCTACTGTAACAGACCTGACATATTGCTAAACACATCAGACTTGATCATGTACAAGTCCACTCTAACAGACCTGACATATTGCTAAACACATCAGACTTGATCATGTACAAGTCCACTCTAACAGACCTGACATATTGCTAAACACATCAGACTTGATCATGTACAAGTCCACTCTAACAGACCTGACATATTGCTAAACACATCAGACTTGATCATGTACAAGTCCACTCTAACAGACCTGACATATTGCTAAACACATCAGACTTGATCATGTACAAGTCCACTCTAACAGACCTGACATATTGCTAAACACATCACGGAACAAACAACTACAGTGACTTATATACATGGTGTAAGAGATGCCTTATATGGAATTCTTATATTCCTTATATGGAATTCTTATATTCCTTATATGGAATTCTTATATTCCTTATATGGAATTCTCACATACCACATTAAGAAATCTCGTTAACTTTCTATTCCTTCAGATTATATATTAAGCATTCTTCTCTCTAACCATTAGATTTGTTCTGTATGGTTACTCTGAGCACTAACAAGGTTTTCTTTCATTTCAGGTGAACTAGTCAACCTACTGCCATTCACTGAAAATGTCACTGTGTAAGATCATCAACCACTTTGTGATGTGTGGCCTCAGGGTCTCTCACAGGGATGGATAGTTATCATCAGTTGAGGTAAAGTCTTGACACACAATATCCCAGCTGATGATAAATTACTGATCAAACTGATAGGAAACATTACAGATTAAAGATGGCCGCTAATGGTAGATCTCTGTGAAAGACTTTAATCCAGATTGTATTACAATGTTGACTTATCATGTGCTATATATATGTGTATAATGGTTGGTGCTTTCTGTCTCCACTCAAAGAACATCGAATGCCGGATGAGCAGTCCAATTTGTTTGCGTTCAGGTTCAAGGAAATTAGTGCTAATGCTGGTTGAAAGCCATACTGGTGGTCAACATTACCTGAAGGCAGACGACTTCCTGTCGGCCATATTTGAAAGTCAATGTAAGCAAAATGGATTCCATTGCTTCTTCATTCAATTAATTGCACTGAAATCAAGTTTAATGTTGTTCTATGCATTACTCCAGCAATGACAGTGATCTGTAAATAATCAGGTCTGGACCAGACAATCCAGTGACTTAAATCTCTGAGCACTGAGTTACAGAAATGGGATGTCATGATATGCATCAATCAAGTCACCAAGCCTAAAAATCAGGGTGCCATTGTACAAAGCAACCCTGCGCTACGACAGTTGTACGTCTATGTTAAGGTAGCGAGTTATCATCACCTTAGCCCTAAGATTGCTGTGTTAAACTTCACCCTGATATCTTTAGTGCCCTTTTATACACAATCACCTCTTATGATGACCGCCTCAGTGGTGTAGTGGTTAGAGTGTCCGCCCGGAGAGAGGAAGGTCGCGGATTCGATCCCCGACCGCGTCATACCAAAAGACGTTAAAATATGGTACTTGTTGGTCCCTGCCTGGCGCTCGGCATTAATGGGTACATCAAGGACTGGTCGGCTCGGGAGTCAGTATAATGTGTCTGAGTGGGGTATTCATGCTTCACTGCGGCATGGTATCTCAGTGGGCTAGCACTATAAAACCAGCTTCAGTCTGGGCTAGTACAAGCAGCCGCACCTACACATACACACACATGCACGTCGTCATATGAGCGAAATATTCTCAAGCACGACATTAAAAACCCAATTTCACCCCACCTCATCTCTTATGATAAACATGGTCTACGACGAAACCACGAGCTGCAACGAATCCAGTATGACGTGAATATGACACATTTCATATCGGGTAACAAATACAGTCAATATAAGCAGTTGATGTATTCCTCATTATGTTTAGAAACAAAATATTTAGTTTTACAAGATTTGACCATGACAGCATTAATCTATCACGACACTGACCCTCAAAAAGCATGGACTATCATCCTGCCTCGTTTTGATATACTAGTATTCCATTCTGCTCACTTCATTTAATAAATGACATCCAGATTTAAGAAAAACACTCCTTTTATTAATAGTGAGTGAGAAAGTGAGTGAGTGACTTGGATTTTACGTCGCATTTAGCAATGTTCCAGCAATATCACGGTGGGCGACAAACCCGGGCCTTTGGCGTGACGAGCGAACGCTTTAACCACTAGGCTACACCACCGCCCCCCTTTTATTAACAAATCATGGGTATTTGATTCTAATGATCAAGAACAACAAACTGAATCCATAATATCATGTCAGGGACACCAGAAATGGGCTTCACACATTGTACCCTGTACCATCGAACCTGGCTAAAGCTTTAACCACAAGGTTACCCCACTGCCCACCCAACCACCCACCCCACCGCCCACCAAAATACAAAATTTCATCAGACATAATTTTTGACACAGAAGCTTCACATTTTGAAACTTTCTACCAGTTCTTTTTAAGTCCTCTAAGGCTGCATCCATGATCAAACAACGTCGGATCACGAGTCTTATCACACACTGGGAAGTCTTCATAGCAAGCATATTCCCAACTGAACCTAAATAGTTGTGAAATGTTGACATCAAAGGATAGAGCTGATGGAATACTGCATAATAGATAGAGAAAGATGGCTTCTGGAAGTCAAAGTCCTCCCTCCTTACATACAGTGTCTTGTCACTCGGAATCTTTATGTTTGGTTGCTTGTTTCTTTGTTGTTTTACGCCGCACTCAGCAATATTCCATCAACATGGCGGCGATCTGTAAATAATCGAGTCTAGACCAGACAATCCATTGACCAACAACATGAGCAACGATCTAAGCAATTGGGATCCGATAACATGTGTCAACCAAGTCAGCGAGCCTGACCACCCGATCCCGTTAGTCGCCTCTTACGACAAGCATGGGTTACTGAAGACCAATTCTAACCTGGATCTTCAGGGGTGCTGAATCTTTATGTATAGATCTAAATGAGAAACAGTTTTGTTTGAGAATATATTTTTTGTCACTGATTCAAGACAGAATTATTCTTTCTTTTTTTTTGTGAGTATGTCTCAGCTCCATTTTGGATTTTGTGGGTATGATTTATGTTTCAAAAGTTTCTGGAATGATATTCCTTACCCTACAGCCAAAAACACAAGGTGTGACCTCTTGTACAAATAGCAAGGGTCATGTTATGTTAAACGGACCTTATTAGAGCTGTCTTTAAAAAAAATAATGTCATTTTTAACTGAAATCTTGAAACACAAAAACGATTGTTTGCAGAAGTTTTAAATTCAACTTTTCTATTTGATAAACTATCCAGTGAATATGTTTTATCTGAGAAGCACAAAGCATCAGAAAAACATCAAAAACCTTTAAAACCTTTTTTAAACTTTGAAATATCAAAGACAGTGCTGAGTTCTCAAGCTGATAGATTTCACACTTAAATATGTCAGGGGGTTTCAAACTCTTCAATTTCATTGTTTATCTCAGCAAGCTCAATTGTAGAGCTGAAATGTTTCCCCAGAAACTGTCACATCTAAAGATCAACCACAGATATCAGAAGGTCTTCTCAATTATCAATTTTCTGCTTGGCCAACGTACATGATCTAATAGTGGGAGCTGCTAAAAATCCTTCTCTCTCTAAAGTCAAACCTAATGTTGGGTTGTTTGAAGATCTGAGGTTAAAGGCCAAAAGAATTATCACTATTTCTTCCAGCTATCTTGGGATGAGAAGAGAAAGTAAATTTAATTGATTTATTGATTTATTGATTACAAATTGTTTTATTGATTTGTAGCACTTCCCTTCATTAGTTGATACTGAATTTGAATTGTGAAAGTATTTTGTGTGGTGGTTTGAAGCTTTTTACCGTATCACTGCTAACAGCACTTTTTGTTGTTACTTGGGACTGCTATTTGTTTTATGTCTTGCTTAACATTTTTCTATTATGGTTTTCAGACTTCATGCAGATCATTCATATTATGGTCGAAAGCAACTTAAAAATTTTTGTTTAGCAGAATATATATTTTCTTCTCATTTGTTATGGAGGTGCTTGTTTGATTGTTTAATACGTGTACCCGTGAAGATTCAGGTTAGAAACAGTCTTCGGCAACCCATGTAGATATGGACTGTCTTTTTATAATAGGTGGGATGGTGGGGTAGCCTAGTGGTTAATGCGTTGGCTTGCCACGCCGAAGACCAGGGTTCGATTCCCCACATGGGTATAATGTGTGAAGCCCATTTCTGATGTCCCCGCTGTGATACTGTTAAATTTGGGGTAAAACCATATGCACTCACTCACTTTTATGATGAGTAGAAGAGTGGGTTTGGTTTTAAGGCCTTTGTCACACAAGGCTAACCCACCCTTCTTCTTCTGATGTCTTCCTTCCAGTCTTCATTAAGACCCGTGAATTTTGGACACCCGGATAAAAAAGTTGTTTAACAAACGATCATTATTTTGTTGTCACTTTTCGCTATTCCATACGAGGGAGAACCACTTCATAGAACAGCCAGGTGTGCGAGTTGTACGTGTGAAATTTCACTGCACACGCTTGTTGATTACCTGGCTGTTCTACTATCAATTGGTCCTCCCTCATAAGAAATAGTGAAAAGTAACAACAAAATAATGATGGTTTGTTAAACAACTTTTTTATTCGGGTGTCCAAAATCATGAGACAAATCATCAGAGTTGGTCTGAAGATTTCATGTGCATGTGCAAAATTTGGTTTTGTTGCAATTATTAGATTTTATGTTAGTGAGCAATTCATCGGTCTAAAATGAAGTTAAACGGAGATTAAGATTCTAGCTGTTTGCCTTGTTCCACTCCATGAACACAGACTGGATGAGTGCCCATTGAGTGCCCAAAGAGAGTCGGATGAGAGTCCCACATTGTTTGTACTCACCCACAGGGAAATGAGTGGTAATGTTGGTTATAAGTATGTTCCTGAGCAAGGTAAGGTCAAGATTAGCTAGAGGCAGACGACTTCCTGTCGGCCATATTGGAAAGTCAATCGGAGCAAAATGATGTGATTGTTCCTACATGTTGACAAAAGGTCAACCACGATGAACATGAGTATGATAAATCATAACACTTTCCTTCACACAATATGAACTCATCAGAAAGTGATTCAGTTAAGGGAAAATAAGATAGTGGTTTTGGGGCTATGGAAACAAAATAAATGCAAAACTCAATAGATTAATAGCGACCTGAGCTATCAAATAGATAATTGTGCAGAGTGAAAAACTGTCAGACATGGAATTTTGAAATGTTCTGATTATATCATATATTGTAACAAGGCCTCTTATGCACCCCCACCAACCAACTTTTGACGTAAGATCAAATCATTTCCTTTATATGCAAACATATTCGAGAAAAGATGAATAAATGCATATAATTACCAAAAATTTCATATGCAACCAGTCCATGATTTTTAACACTGACTGCAAACAACAGGAAGAGAATGGGCAGCATTGTTAGGTGGCGCTGAAAGATGCGACTTGTGGTCACAATAATGATCATAGCACATTTGGTGTTTGTGTAGTTCTTAAATTGCTGATGATTTAAGGGGTTGGGGGGTGTCACCCATTTTATTCTGGGGAGGTATGAGGGTCACCAATTTTGTAAACCTGTACAAGGGGGAAGGGGGCAGGTTTCAGCAATTTTGTACATGACATGCAGGGAGGTCACTTACTTTGAACATAAATTTTAGGTGTCATCATTCGCAATACCATACTTCACATTTGACATCCATTTAGGGATCTAAACCTGTACCTTTACTGAGACAAGCAAACACACGTGCATCTATCTGTTTCTCTGTCTATATGTTAAAGCCAATGCCACAGTGCCAGGTTAGCAAGATACCATGCTGAAGTCTGACATTCTATGTTGTTTTACACCCCACTCAGCAGTATTCCAACTATAAGGCAACAGTCTGTAAAGTAATTGAGTCTGGACCTGACAATCCAGTAATCAACAGCATAAGCATCGCTCTACACAATTGGGATACAATGACATGTGTCAACCAAGTCAGAGAGTCTGACCACCTCTTCCCATTAGTCACATCTTAAGAGCATGGGTTGTTGAAGACCAATTCTAACCTGGATCTTCATGGATTCTGAAGTTTTACATGAGCACTCAACTCAGATACACTATATACCACGAGTTGACCAGCCAGTGTGTTATCCCCTTAATGCCAAGCAGCAGGACTAGCAACAACAAGTACCATCTGTTACATCTTTCAGGATGACACAGCAGGAAATCAAACCAATGAACTTTCTCTCTCTAGGCAGATACCCAAATAGTGTCATTCATGTTCCTTGGAAACTACAAATACAAATTCATGCATTTTCTCTTCTAAATGAGGTCCAGGAAACCACAGAGGTCGTTTACCTTCAAGGATACCCAAATAGTGTCATTCATGTTCTTTGAAAACTAGAAATACAAATTCATGCATTTTCTCTTCTAAAACAAGATCCAGGAAACCACAGAGGTCATTTACCTTCAAGGATACCCAAATAGTGTCATTCATGTTCTTTGAAAACTAGAAATACAAATTCATGCATTTTCTCTTCTAAAACAAGATCCAGGAAACCACAGAGGTCATTTACCTTCAAGGATACCCAAATAGTGTCATTCATGTTCTTTGAAAACTAGAAATACAAATTCATGCATTTTCTCTTCTAAAACAAGATCCAGGAAACCACAGAGGTCATTTACCTTCAAGGATACCCAAATAGTGGCATTCATGTTCCTTGGAAACTAGAAATACAACTTCATGCATTTTCTCTTCTAAAACAAGATCCAGGAAACCACAGAGGTCATTTACCATCAATGATACCCAAATAGTGTCATTCATGTTCTTTGAAAACTACAAATACAAATTCATGCATTTTCTCTTCAAAACCAAGATCCAGGAAACCACAGAGGTCATTTACCTTCAAGGATACCCAATTGTGTCATTCATGTTCTTTGAAAACTACAAATACAAATTCATGCACTTTCTCTTCTAAAACAAGATCAGGCTGTTTTTCATGTAGCTCCAACTATGGAAGCGGATAAACATCCCAGAATTGTACCAAACACCCTTTGGTCAGTGGCACTGGAACCATGAGATATCAATGTCTTAAGTGTAAAACTGGCCTGTTGTAGAATGTAATGTGACTTCCTTCCTTTAATGAAATGAGGAAAATCCTAACAGTAAAGCCTCCCCATTTGGGCTGGCCTGACCTTGAACATGGTTCCATATTGATTTCAACCTCTGCAGCCTTCTGATGGGATGGGGAGATCTTCTTCTCTTCCTGGTTTTGCTATTGATGTGCTCAATAACATTCAAAACGATTGAAAAACAAGTTAATCTACATTGAGGAAGGCTTCAACCCTTCAAATTCTGTGTAACATTATATGATAGGATTTGACTCGGATCTTCATTCAGTGTATAGGAAATCTTTAGCTTTCTTGTTCCTGTTATATGATTTTTTGGTGAGAATTAATCAAACTTCAAGGTAAATCCCGGTATATTAATGTGAACACTAATGTGATTATCTGTCTGAACTAATGCTAGGAAAAATAATTACAGATCAGGGAAAGCTATCATAATTCATTTTATAACAGGTAAAAATAGCTTCTAGGCTCTGAAGCTCACCCGTCACAATCCATCTACAACTATCACACATGCTATATTTGGGATTACATTTTCTTAGACGCCGAAGACCCGGGTTCGAATCCCCACATGGGTACAATGTGTGAAGCCCATTTCTGGTGTCTCCCACCGTGATGTTGCTGGAATATTGCTAAAAGTGGCGTAAAACCAAACTCAGTCAGTCAGTTACATTTTCTTAGAAAAGTACAAATCCTAGCACTTTTGTCCCATCTGAGATTCAAACACACACCCAGAGGTTGGCACTGCTCCCAAAGCCGAAAGCTATGAATACACAATGGCATTTAGAAAGTGGTCAAATGTAACAAATGTTATATTTGGGATTACACTTTCTTAGTCTAGACTACCAGTTGTCTGGCTTCCAATTTTGTGGAAGCCGCGGTGGTTGAACGGGTTAGATGGCTGACTTTGTGGGCTGGCGATTAGATGCCGGACTCTGAGGGTGTGGGTTCGAATCCTGGATGGGACTCAACCCAACAAAAGTCCATCTGCTACATTTGACCACTTTCTAAATGGCATTGTGTATTCACATCTACAACTAGTTTTACCATGATCACACTCATATTACTGTATATGACTGCAGATTAGCTGTATCTCAAGGACCAGTCTGAGCACTCTGTCGACAGTGGTCACCTTATCTATAGGTTAGACTTTCATGAAACTCATTTTTCTGGTAGGAAGAAAATGACATTGTATTGCTTCGTGTGAACGAACACGAGAAGACTTTGTCAGTGAAGACGTCAAATTTGCAAAAAATCATCACGAGACAAGATTATCTACCTTGTCAGTTCTAATTTGTTTTGCTAGGTATTGTATTATATACAGGGCTGGAAATAGCAATCAGCTGTACACACATTTCCCCACAATCCATCAGTGACGTAGTTAAAACATACCCAATAATATAATGGAAATGTATTCTGATGAAGTGAGCAGAAAAATATAGTATCTGAAACTATTGTTTTACTGAGAGAAATATATTCTAGCACTGTGTCATTTTGACTGCAGGTTTTGCTCTATAAATGTAGAATGTTATAATTGCAGTGTTGGATAATTTTTGTGCATGGAACAATTTGACCTGTCAAAAACGTGATCACCCAGCCACAATAAATGTGACTTTTATCAAACTGATTATATATACTTATCCAGTTTCTGTCAACTACACTTCATTCGAGGCGTGAGTGGGTGCTGAAAGACTGTGATTTCACGGCAGTCAATAGAAACATTGAATGACATTTTGAGTAAAATAATACACAAGATTATGAACACAAGTCCAGATGAGCAAAAAACATGTTTTATTACAAGATCGTGCAACAACAAGATTTCCTTGCATAATTCAATATGGATTTGTTGACACTCTATTTCCGTAGACGGATCACGACGAGAAGGTGTTCGGCTTATGTACCATTTTGATACTGATTGTAAGGGGCAAACGCTTTAACCACTAGGCTACACCACCACCCCCTTGATGTTTTGGCTGTGAAGTAATTTCAGCCGCAGTTGATTTTTCTTACTATTCTGTATGTTTGA
This sequence comes from Haliotis rubra, assembly GCF_003918875.1. Lineage (NCBI taxonomy): Eukaryota > Metazoa > Mollusca > Gastropoda > Lepetellida > Haliotidae > Haliotis > Haliotis rubra. The sequence continues at coordinate 261,081 of NW_025766370.1, read as the reverse complement.
TATCAAACATTTTCACAATGTTCGCAATGTTTGATATCAAACATTTTCACAATGTTCAAGGAACAATGTTTGATATCAAACATTTTCACAATGTTCTTGATATCAAACATTTTGGCAATGTGAAGTGGAAATTTCAACATTTTCACAATGTTGAACAATGTTTGATATCAAACATTTTCACAATGTTCAAGGGAACTATGTTTGATATCAAACATTTTCACAATGTTCAAGGGAACAATGTTTGATGCCCTTTTGTCTCAAGCTCATGAAGCACCTCTCAGCACAGCTTCATGTCGCTAGCCATTGCTACAACAGGTGATGATACGACCACTAAGGCTGAGGTAATTTACCCAAATTACACCAACGATCTGACACATCAAACATACCCTCCTAGACACCGCAATGGCTCTCAAACAGGACAAATGTCATATTTTTTGTGATTTCAGCATCTATAAAAATACTGATACTCATTAATTGTCGTGCTGTGTCTGACGATCCCCTCCCTGAAACAGATGAGATGGATGTCCACCAGCCAAATGATCCCTGGGATTGATGGCCAAGAAAACAGTGGACACAGAGGAACTCATTTGCCTAATGACAAGAGGGGCCATCTCAAAACCTGGCATGTTAGTTTCAGTTTGTTTGTTGTTTAACGCCACACACAGCAATATTCCAGCTTTATGGCGGCGGTCTGTAAATAATAGAGTCTGGGCCAGACAATCTGGTGATCAACTGCATGAGCATCACCCTACACAATGTTGATATGACATGCCAACCAAGTCAGCGAGCCTGACTACCTGATCCTGTTAGTCGCCTCTACAGTCTGTTTGCGGAGAAAATGTACCGATGAATTTCACTTTAAACAAAAAAGTAAATCAAATAAAGTGAAATTAAAATTGCGAATCTTCATAATTTTACCTTGCTATTTGAAAATTTAAATCTCAGAATTTTATTCAACTTGGTATGGAAGTTGTTTAACAAACGATCATTGTTTCAAATCGGTATTATTGTTTTTTATTAAAAGGGGGTATGTACATAAAATGAAACACCGAGATCAAGTAGGGTTGGTCTATGTACCGCACATGCATTTGTTTCACTTTTCCAACTACTGTGCTTACCCCCTTGTAATACAAACAAATATAAGCGATTTGAAACTATAATCATTTGTTAAACAACTTTTTTCATAAGTTGAATAAAAATCTGAGATTTAAATGTTCATTTGGCAAGGTAGAATTATGAGGATTCGCAATCTGAATTTCACTTTATTCGATTTACAGTTTTGTTTAAAGTGCAATTCAACAATACGTTGTCACTGCAAACAGACTTTAATGACAAGCATGAGTTGCTGAAGATCAATTCTAACCTGTTTTGGTTTTTTGTTTCAGACAGAATATGTTTTTTCCTCTGATAAGATGAGTGGAACAATTAGGCGTTTTAACAACACACTTTCATAAACATTCATTTCACTAATGGCAAGATTGACATCTCAAAAACAGCCAACTTTGTTACAGACCGAATATTTTTTATTGGTAGTTAGTGTAGGAGATTACTTGATGGAAGGTAATCCATTTAAAGAAACACACATACATGTATGTATGAAATTCTATGTTCTGTTCGAATAACGCTACCCCCACTTTTTTTTTTGTTTGTTTATAACATAAAGTACTAAAAATAGAGTTATCTCCCTTCCCCTTGAGCACATGTTTTTATGAACTGGAGCGAGAAGCTCAGCTGCTGTAAAACTGTCAAGCGACATTAATAAACCGGTAAGAATGTTACCGTGTCTTGTTTGAAGAAAGGAAAGTTACACCACGTCCATACCTTCAAGTTCTCTCACGAACACATATATGTATATGATATATGTAAAATAAAAGATGAACAGATGAGGGCAATTGTTTTTTCTTTACTCAAACTGACACAATATTGTTTTCTTTAACAACACAATTTTTTGTCAGAATATCCAGCATGCCTACAAAAGAATTCCTTTTCCTGTAATTCCTGTCTCCAATATTTCCTGGAACATAATTGAAAAATTTGAAGGCGTACTTACTTGCAGTCAGAAATATCCTTCCGTCATGTTGGATTCCACCATCATGTGTAATCATCAATCCAATATACAGTCATCAACGTTCTGAATGTCATCACAGAAGTCATACAAATTCCTCGCTAAGAAACAAATTGTGCAAACTGAACGAGCGTAACCTTTCAGTGTACAACATAGCTCTTTCTCTGGCATTATATTTGCTCCCTGAGCGCCCGATGCAAGGTATTTCTGTCAAACATTTCCTTTTCAGTACATGCCAGGATCCTAGTTTGTGGTTTAGAATGAAAAAATGCCCTTGCTTTTACATGTGTCTGTTCACTGACACTTGAGTGGTTTCTATCTGACTGTCTTAGGTTGTTTGCATGTTGATACATGCAATATTCAATGACTCCTGTAAATGGTTAATATCATGATCCCTGTTGGGTCACATTGACACAGCAAGGTCACATTGACACAGCAAGGTCACATTGACACAGCAAGGACACATTGACACAGCAAGGTCACCATAAATTTGAATGAACATTAGATTCAGGACTGAATAAAGTAAGTGATTTGATTCAGACTTATTCCAAGGTAGCTAGGATTAATTGTTGAAAAGCTGGAAAGCTGTTGAGGAACACCTAATCAGCCTATGAGGTATACCTAATACACATAAAGTGAGTGAGTGAGTGTAGTTTTACGCAGCACTCAGCAATATTCCAGCTATATGACGGCGGTCTGTAAATAATCGAGTCTGGACCACACAATCCATACATAATACACATAAAGGAATAGCTGAACAGGTGTTGAGGAATACCTAAATAGCCTTAGCGTGAGTGAGTGACTATGGTTTTACGCCGCTTTTAGCAATATTCCAGCAATATCACAGTGGGGGACACCAGAAATGGGCTTCACAAAATGTAACCATGTGGGGAATTAAACCTGGGTCTTCAGCGTGATGAGCAGACACTTTTACCATAAGGCTACTGCACCCCCCAACCCCATCATCCCCTTCAAATACAAGGTTTACAAGGACATCTTAATAAAAAAACGACTTTTTCTATTTGAATGAAACAAAAACACAAAGACATCTACATATCTACCTGGCATATACACAACATTCCTTTGGACAATTATTGTTATCAGCGCCTTGAGCATGCACTAGTTGCGTGGATATGTGCGCTATATAAATATCCAATAATAATAATCATCACTAAATCCCTTTGTTTCAAGCCAATTAGCTTAATCACTCTGTTATGATGAAACTCTCGCACGATGCACTGGCTCGTCAATGGAGGCAGCTTCCTTGATGACCCCGGACTGTCTCCCTCAGACCAATCACCAATCTTTCTCTTCATATGTTCTTTTGTTATCTTGGTCCATTCATTCCTGACAACAGCTCATTCTGACACATCCTTCCTGGTAAAGATTCTCTAGAACAGGAAACTAATTATGATGACCTTGAACTTGCTGACTCCAACCAATCAGCATTGTTCATCTTCCTGCTGGTCTTTTTGTTAACCCGGATCATTACTTGTCACTAATGGTTCATCGTGAGTCACGCTCTCTCCTTCATCTGCTGAAAGAGGAGAAAGTAGCTCTGGACAGGCAAGTAAGTCCAAAGACCTTGAAATCCAAAATGTTCTGGATCTATGAAGTACTACTCTGGGGACATTGTGGAGATCCAGGTTAGAAATGACACCTAACAGTCTGAATATCATTCATGTAGACTCCATAATGATTTCTAAACAACTTGCTCATTTCTTAAAATATAATCTCATGGTTCTAAATGTTCCTTTTCTTAATTTGACCTCAATATGTATAAAGTTTAATGTGGTACTGGGGCAGTGGGGTAGCCAAGAGGTTGAAGTGTTCGCTCGTCACGCCGAAGACCCGGTTCGATTCCCCACATGGATACAATGCGTGAAGCCCATTCCTGGTGTCCCCCACCGTGATATTGCTGGAATAATACTATTAAAAAGTGGCATTAAACTGAACTCACTCACGCAATGTGGTACTAATCCCAACTTACTGACTTGCATAGGAAAATCCAGGCCACAGACTATGATTAGAATATATGTGCTAGGTAAGCATACACCAGTAACTGTCACTAAATGACACGACCTTGTTTCACAACGACCCCCTGAGATAACCTTGACCTTTGTCAGACAGCACCAATATTAGATATGGTAGGACTTGTACACATGCAATAATAAAGTACCTCACAAACAGAAAATCAGATCATAGATCATATTTTATATCTTTGATTGTTTGTCAGACAATTTCCATTTCTCATAAAGGCAAGAATTTTATGGATGTCAACTTCTTTAATGTGATGGGCACGACATTTCGGAGTATATTCTTACTCCTTCATCAGGTGAATGAAACAAGTAGGTAAGACAGTTATGAATGTACATGTGAAAACAGTTATGAGATAACAAGGGAAACCAGTAGTTAGTTGGCACTAAATTGGTAGATGGGCAAGTGGAAGCCAGGAATTGTTAATCCAAGCATGACTGAAAGAGGACATTGTGTGGAGATCCAGTGGCTTATGGTACAGCTGCTTGTGTCATCTTGAACCCAACAAAGTGGGATGGTGCTCATGGTATCAACCACTGGTTTATCTGGCCCAGACTCTATTACCACCTGGAATATAGCTCACTCTTTGGAGGGAAGGATTATTTATCAAACCAAAGGGAGATAATACCTTCGGATACTGAGGCTGAGAAAACATAACAATTATTGAGTGGAAATTCATGGATGTCTTTGTTACAAGGAATACAGTACAGGATGACATCATTCACTGAAGAAGAAAAAAGAATACACAGTCAAATCCAGATGAGTCGAATCGCTGGGGACCAAGTAATATATTCGACTTATCGATGTATTCGAGACATAGGTATGTCTATGAGGGTAGAAAAAAAGATGATCCAGTCCTAAGTCCTCCGCCTAAGCATTTGTTTATCTAATGATTTCCCTATCACTAATAGGGGCACCTTATCAGTTCCAGTCTGATTAGCACATACAGTGATTTCCGTAAAATCACTAATCTGCCTGTTGAACTCACCCGTCAAAGGCGGAAAGGTGTGTGCCGCGCTGGTTTGATAATTGGATCAGTTTGCTACACCAATCAACTTCTCACTGACTGACTTCGGCTTATGTATACAAGATTGCTGTTGTTTGAATGTCATGGGACCAAATTTTCTTCGCGAGTCATCGTGTGTATTTATGAGACGAATTCGTGTAACCGGTATTCAAATGATGACAACTGTAACAGGGAATGGTCAGGACTGACAGGTACTTCGAGTTATGCATAATGTTCAAGACACCGGCATTCGACTCATCGGGAATTGACTGTAGACCGAAACGTCATGTTCTTTCCAACAAAGACTGACTGAGTTTGGTTTTACGCCGCTTTTAGCACTATACCAGCAATATCACGGCGGGGCACACCAGAAATGGGCTTCACTCATTGTACCCATGTGGGGATTCGAACCCGGGTCTTCGGGGTGACGAGCCAACACTTTAACCACTAGACTACCCCACCGGCCCTTTCCAACAAAGCAGGTAGTGGGGTCACGTAGACATTCATTTGTCTGGCATCCCTCTATTGATATTTATTGAATATTACTTAAAGCACCATAGAACCATACAAGTAAGTTCACATTCATTAATTTCCCGCTTTGTGTGAATCTCTTTGAAATGCCATTCAAAACATCCCTGACATAAATGAGAGGATGTTTTAATATTCCAAGTCATCAATATTTCAGCTATATCATTATCCGTCTAAATGCCATTCAAAGGTTTTGTAGGAAATATAGGTGACACGTCATACTGCAGCTCATTAATACTAGGACGATATAAGCAGTATTATTACCTTCCCTTAATGCACGTCCTTGTAATAATCGACATTACCACAAACGCTAATTTGTCTCAGGTTCAGCAGAAGTCGTTAAGAAGCTGAGTGAAGTACCTTACCCCATAATTGTTGCATGTTTGCATTTCTTAAATATCTTCTCAACAAATGTGTACTTTGGATGTATATCAATGAAAAAGTTAATGATAAAGAGTGGTTTTGTTTCAAACAGCCTGATTGTACTATTGATTATGTAGTAATGATGGATGATAACTGTTCGTATTTTATCTTAAAATTACAGTGTGATAATGTGATGCATCAATAAACCATCATTTTTACCCTACCAACATTGCCTCTGTGGTGCAGTTGATAGGTGATTTTCTTTAAGTGGACAGTTGGTTGTCCGATCTCCTGGCTGTGTGATACCAAATAGGGGCAGTGGGGCAACCTAGTAGTTAAAGTGTTTGCTCGTCACACCAAAGACCCGGGTTTTATTCCCCATGAGTACAATGTGTGGAGCCCTTTTTTGTGTCCCCCGTCTAATTATGCTTCCCCGCTGTGATATTGCTTGACTACTGGTAAAAGCAGTATTTAGCAAGACTCATTCAAACACTCACTTACTCTCCCACTTGTATAATGTTCACTATCAGAACCTTAATCATACCATTTCCCCTGATATGACCTCACCTCACCTCACCTCATCTCAACACCAGAATCTCAATCCAACCATTTAACCTCACCTCACCTCAACACCAAAATCTCATTCCAACCATTTCACCTCACCTCACCTCACCTCAACACCAGAATCTCAATCCAACCATTTACCTCACCTCATCTCAACACCAGAATCTCAATCCAACCATTTAACCTCACCTCACCTCAACACCAAAATCTCATTCCAACCATTTCACCTCACCTCACCTCACCTCAACACCAGAATCTTTATCAAACCATTTCACATGAAGGTCCGGGGTAGAATGAACCTTCAGTAACACCTGCTTGTCATAAGAGGCGACTAACGGGATCGGGTGGTCAGGCTTGCTGGCTTGGTTAACACATCTCTTCATCGGTTCCCAATTGAGCAGATCGATGCTCATGTTGTTGATCACTGGATTGTCTGGTCCAGACTTGCTCATGCTGTTGATCACTGGATTGTCTTGTCCAGATTTGATTATTTACAGACTGCTGCCATACAGCTGGAATATTGCTGATATTGTTCTACTCTGGGGAGGTGCGGTGGGGTAGTGGTTAAAGCGTTCGATCGTCACATCCCCACATGGGTACATTGTGTGAAGCCCATTTCCAGATATTGCTGGAATTTGCTAATGTGGCATAAAACTAAACTCACTCACTCACTCACTCACCTGACCTCATTACTCGTTACTTCAAACTCAACACCAAAATCTTAATCTAACCATTTCACCTAACCTCACCTCACCTCTACCATCTCAACATCCCTGATGTAAATGACAGAAAGGGTTAATACTCCAGGTTATCAGTATTCCAGCTATAGAATCACCTCTACCTAAAAGTGGATCAGGTGGTCAAAATGTCATCTCATCATACACCAGCATTGATCCATTTCCAGACTACAGATCTCCTTTGTCTGCCCAGACACAATCATTCACAGGCTGCCATTATATATCTGAAATACTGTGTAAAACACATCCCTCATTTCGTTCAGATCTGAGACCGTATTGTCCCCCTTACGTCTCACCACAAGAAGCGTAAGAAGATTTCACCTTCCAAGCACCTGCACACGTTCAGACTGAAGCATCAAAGGATATCGATCTCCTTCGGACAATGATGACAGGGTGTCTTGCATTTATTTCAGAAAATACAGGCACTTATCTGTAACTAAGTCAAAGGCTTCAAGATTGCTCGATTTAAGTTGCAAGGCACAAAATAGCATCAATTGACCAATGGCAGCAGTTTGAAGCATTTGATCAGAAACACGAGACAAAATCACAAGCATTACTCCGTTAAATCTCAGAATAATGGTAAGTCTGAGACATAAATGCCTCTTTTCACTTTCAGAATCATGCACAATTCCTCTCCATTTTATTTTGGTGAGCAGCAGACACGTTAAGTCTTCACATCTGTTGAAGAAGACAAGCATGAAGCATGTTTTCAGAGACCCATTATTCCAGGGCTGTCTCAGTACCACGTTGAGACTCCACAACCAGCAAGATGATAGATCTAAACCCAGGTCTTAACAAGGATTAGAGAGAACAGACTGGTAGCGCTTGCCTTGGATTGAAAAGTATTTTAATCATTGGCAAAATGTTCATTTTACCATCTAAACTTTTTGGGATTTAACAACTTGGTACAATTAAAGGTAGGTATTTTTCTTAAACTGTAGGGGCAGATTAATGGTTAAAGTGTCTGTTGTTATGCTGAAGACCAGGGTTCGATTCCCCACATGGGTAGACAAAACATAAGTATATTTATTATCCATATGATGAAACATAACCAGTGTTATATATATCATACGTGCACATATTACTTTTGCCATTGTTTCTGTATTTCTCCGTCTGTGGCGTCATTAAATAATTGACGCGCCATTAAAGTCAATTGAACGTGACGCCAATGAACAGGGCAGTCACACTTGCTTACAGTGTTTTACTGCACTCACTGTATAAAGGAACATTCACATGGGCACAAATGAAGCCCATTTCTGTCCCCAGCCTGATTGCTGGAGTATTGCTGAAAGTGGCATAAAACCCAAACTGCTTCATGTAGACAAACCACAAATATATATAGTTTTTAATGGAAACAAACAACTCCATGTAAACTGGAGCCCCACTGTAATGGAACATTCAGGTGCTAACAGAGCCTGATCCTGTTGAAAACCCCAAGCTTCCAGTGGTTAAAGTGTATGCTCACCAGACCAAAGACACAGGTTCGAATTCCAACATGGGTACAATGTGTAAAGTCCATTTCTGATGTCCCCACTGACTCACTGACTGACTGACTGACTGACTGACTGACTGACTGACTGACTGATGGACTGACTGACTGACTGACTGACTGACTGACTCACCCACCCACCCACTCACTCACTCACTCACTCCCTTGACCTGGTTCAGGTTGGAAATGAAAATATTCAGCAATAAATCAGCAATGCACCCAGGATCAGGTGGTCACTCGCTGAATCAATTGATGCATGTCACTGAATCCCCATATCATAGATCGGAGCTCATGACATCAATCACTAGATTCACTAGTTCAGGCTTCAACAGAACAATGCAACAATGTACATATCAACACATAAGCTTGAATGTATTCATATCTAAGTAATCATCCTGATACAAAATCCAACACTCTCATTTCTGGTGGCTTGTGCTGGAATATTGCTAAAAGCGGCAGAGATGCCTAATCTGGGAATCCAACATCACAGAGTTATCTCCCCTTGCATTTACCAGCTACTGTATTCAACCTATAGTGCCCTAGGTGCTTAACATATGTAATCCAGCAGTGGTGCTTACTAGGATACGCCAGGAAAAAGAGGCGCTACTTAGGTTACTAAGACATTTAAAATCAATCAACAAATATCGCAAATGCTGACTTACTCCCAGATTCAGATTCAATTACCTATACTGTATACTACATTCAAATAATTCAATGGTGTGTGCACCTGATATTAAAACGTTTAATGAATTAGGGGGAAGGAACTCATACTTGTAGTAAGAAGCAACAAACAGGATCACAAGGTCAGGGTTGCTGACTTGGTTGACACTTGTCATTGTATCCCAGTTGCATAGATCGATGTCCATGATGGCAATCACTGGATTGTCTGGTCGGAAATTACAGACCACCGACACGACATGGTTTGACACATGTCATCGTATCCCAATTGAGTAGATAGTACTTATGCTGTTGATCACTGGATTGTCTGGTCGGAAATTACAGACCACCGACACGACATGGTTTGACACATGTCATCGTATCCCAATTGAGTAGATAGTACTTATGCTGTTGATCACTGGATTGTCTGGTCGGAAATTACAGACCACCGACACGACATGGTTTGACACATGTCATCGTATCCCAATTGTGTAGATAGTACTTATGCTGTTGATCACTGGATTGTCTTGTCCAGATTTGATTATTTACAAACCACCGCCAAACAGCTGGAACATTGCTGAGAGTGGCATTAAACAACAAACAAATAGCGGGCCTTTAATTGGGAGGAGGCGTTAAATACATCAGATATGGTTCCCCCAAGTATGATTTGAGTTACCATAGTCAACTGCTGTAACCACACTTCTGGAAACCCAACATAACCAGTGTTAATAAAAGTTAAACCTGCCTAAAACACAACCTCGGCTAAAACGATTGTCACAAGGGAAGGAGAAACATAACAGCCATAACAGTGAGTCAGTTAAAATTATACACATCGGCAATATTTCAGCCATATCGTGACGACAGTTATTCATAAATCCTAATACTTTATAAATAGCTGTCACAACAGCCATAACACACTTCTATGAGAGGTTAACAATATTGTCATCACTGACAAATCTGCCACTGTACCGTTTCCATTTAACGCTTTAACAAATATAACAAATCTCTTGTAAAATCACAAGATATACAGAAACATCCTGAGCGTTGCATTATTAATTCCGCAACAATCGAAAGTTACATTTTCCTGATTGATATCTGATCCTGATCAATATCTGATCAATATCTGTGTAGTTAATCATATTCATTAGAAAGTTTATAATTGTGATTGAATTAATAAATGAAACTAATTTCTTTATTGATGACGTCATTGTAGACTGATAACCAGAGTATGTCAATCAATGGGTTGTGTAGGTAAACACAACGTGGGTGAACTAAAGTAGGACTTTATTAATGCAGTGATGAGCTGACATTGGTCATCCAAGGTAAACTTTGGTTGCACCTATGTCATCACATGCTCACCTGGATTTTAACATCAACACAACCTGTGAAGATCCAGGGTAGAATTGGTCTTCAGCAAACACTGAGTGTGGCGTTAAACAACAAACCACCCCAACCAACCCAGTCTCCTGGTATGAGTGAATCAGTTTAGTTTTACACTGCAATATTCCAGCTATATGGTAGCGAACTGTAAATAATCGAGTCTGGACCAGACAACCCAGTGATCAACAGTATGAGCATCATGTGATGAGCATGCCATGATATCCTTGTTGCGTAGATAGATGTTCATGATGTCAATCACTTGATTGTCTGGTCCGTACTTGACTATATACAGATCAGCATCACATACTTGAAATATTGCTGAGAGCCACATAAAACAACAAACAAACGAAACATTAAGTCACCTCTTGCAACAAGCATTGGTTGCCGAGTACAGGGTATTGTTAACATTGACATCAAGAGGGTGGAAATACTGACAACTTGATTGATATTTTACATACCTCTTCATTTCATCAAATAAATGACTTGTCAGAACAAATATCTATGATCAGTCAAGACTATATATAATAGTCTGGAAATGTATCAGTCTATTACTGATATTTTATATTTTAATCAGCGTTTATCACTCAATGGTTTTCCTCATATATTTATCAGATCGATCTCAGTTTGTGCTCATCCAAAATATTAGATCTCAGACACGCAGCCTTTCATGGGGTGTTCCGCAAGGTTCTGTATTGGGACCGATGATATTCACTCTCTACACCAGCAGTCTTTGGGACCTTATTACTCGGCATAAAATCTTACATCATTGTTATGCTGATGATACTCAACTATTAAGAAAACTCAATGTTAATGATGCAAAATCACAAGTTGCAGAAGTTGAAGTGTGTGTAGGGAATGTGAAGACATGGATGACTCAAACTAAACGATAAAAAAACAGACATTTTCACTTGTTCACCAGTCAACACCAGTCAACTGAGTGTGAACTCACTTAAGATAGGCGAATCTCGGATCTCTGTTCGCCCAACAGTCAAAAACCTGGGTGTCCTGATCGACTCTACACTTTCCATGGAGCCACATGTCAGTAACGTATGTAAGATCTGTTATCACCACATGAGGAATATCTCCAGCATACGCCACCTATTAACAGCTGACGCAACACACCATCTTGTAAGATCTATGGTGTTGTCCTGCTTGGACTACTGCAACAGTTTGCTTGGGAACATGAACAAAGACCTGCTCTCCAGGTTGCAAATAGTCCAAATGCAGCTGCCAGATTGATCTGTAGAACCACCAAGCACAGCCACATCTCCCCAATCCTCATGCGTCTGCACTGGTTACCACTCCCAGCTAGGATAGAATACAAAATACTTAGCATGACGTATAGATGTCTTAACAATGCAGCTCCATCCTATATCTCTAGTCTTGTCAGAGAGTACGTTCCAACTAGGACTCTTAGATCAGCCAATCAGTCGCTGCTCATCATCCCAAATGCACATCTGAAGACATACGGACACCGACATTTTTCCTACTTGTCAGCTATCCTCTGGAACAATCTGCATGTGTCTCCCAAAGAATCCCCCCTCAATAGCCAGCTTCCAGTCTAACTTAAAAACTTTCCTGTTCAAGAAGCACTATGACATATAAGTGAACTCCTGTTGTAAATATGTATATATGTCAGCGCCATGAGCAACCACTTTGTGACTTGATATAGGGTGCTATATAAATGGACTTATTATTATTATTACTAATGTTTTAAACTTATAAGCAGAGCTTATTTCTGACATTTTAAATTTTCATCAGTGTCTATTACTAATATTTCAAATTTTCAACAGTGTCTATAACATAAATTTTAAATTTTCAACAGTGTCTATTACATAAATTTTAAATTTTCATCAGTGACTGTTCCTAATATTTTAAATTTTCATCAGTATCTATTACTAATATTTTAAAGTTTCATCAGCGGCTAATACCGACATTAAAACTTTCATCAACAATTACCATTTGGTCGAGGACAATTAATTTCAAAGTTTACATTTTTCTAATCTTCCAGTGAAGTAAACAGAACTCTTACATAAAACCTGTAACTAACCTTTCACTAAACAATGATGTCTGGCTGCAGCCTAGAATAGCTTTATGAAGCCCACTGCCCTTCGCCATCCTTCCCCCAACAATAGTGAACCAAACAATAGTCCTCATCCTGGAACACCACGGTGACCAAATTACCATTACCTGCGATCACAAGCGCTTGGTTATATATATACAGCACTAACTGTTGTGACCTATGAACATTGTGATATGCTCATGACAAGAAATAAGGGAACACAGAGACACAATGTTGCATAACGCTCATAGTTTTAATAGGTAGTTCTGAACATACAATCGGGGCAGTGGGGTAGCCTAATGGTTAAAGCGTTCGCTTGTCACGCTGAAGACCCGGGTTTGATTCCCCACATGGGTACAATGTGTGAAGCCGTGATATTGCTGGAATATTGCTAAGAGCGGCGTAAAACCATACTCACTCACTCACTTTAAATACAGTCAAAGACTTATGTGTTGACCTTTGATGTGTCGAACTTAAGTTGTCTTGAAGTGAAATAATGTTCTCTTCGTATGTATTCTCTAGCAGTGTGGAACTTTGGATAAATCGAAGTATTCACAAAGATCAGGTTTGACACAGATGTTTGACTATATATGTCGCTATGGATTGTAAATGTCCATCCTCCTACCGAGAGTTCCATGCGGCCAGCAAAGTATCTTAGCCTTTGACCAGAGAGATGTGAGAATTCGATGCATCTTGCTCAGTCCAATGAAGGAGTGCAAAGAGAGGAACAGCCAGGTGTGCAATGAGAGGAACAGCCAGGTGTGCAAAGAGAGGGACAGCCAGGTGTGCAAAGAGAGGAACAGCCAGGTGTGCAATGAGAGGAACAGCCAGGTGTGCAATGAGAGGAACAGCCAGGTGTGCAAAGAGAGGAACAGCCAGGTGTGCAATGAGAGGAACAGCCAGGTGTGCAATGAGAGGAACAGCCAGGTGTGCAATGAGAGGAACAGCCAGGTGTGCAAAGAGAGCAACAGCCAGGTGTGCAATGAGAGGAACAGCCAGGTGTGCAATGAGAGGAACAGCCAGGTGTGCAATGAGAGGAACAGCCAGGTGTGCAAAGAGAGGAACAGCCAGGTGTGCAATGAGAGGAACAGCCAGGTGTGCAATGAGAGGAACAGCCAGGTGTGCAAAGAGAGGGAAAGCCAGGTGTGCAAAGAGAGGAACAGCCAGGTGTGCAAAGAGAGGAACAGCCAGGTGTGCAATGAGAGGAACAGCCAGGTGTGCAATGAGAGGAACAGCCAGGTGTGCAAAGAGAGGAACAGCCAGGTGTGCAATGAGAGGAACAGCCAGGTGTGCAATGAGAGGAACAGCCAGGTGTGCAAAGAGAGGAACAGCCAGGTGTGCAATGAGAGGAACAGCCGAGGAACAGCCAGGTGTGCAATGAGAGGAACAGCCAGGTGTGCAATGAGAGGAACAGCCAGGTGTGCAAAGAGAGGAACAGCCAGGTGTGCAATGAGAGGAACAGCCAGGTGTGCAATGAGAGGAACAGCCAGGTGTGCGCAAAAGGATGGAGATGGCACAGCACAAGTAAATGAAACTTTGTCGGCACTTGTGCACGTGCTTCGCGTTCACCTGGCTGTTCCTCTCTGTGCACTCCTCCCTCGTAACAAATAGTGAACTGTGTCAAAATTTTAATGATAAGTTTGTTAAACAACTTTTTTATTTTCAGGACATAAATTCTGAAAAAAACTCACAAATTTGGTCTGATGTTTTGGTTATGATCAGCATTTCATTGAGTATTATTTGTTTATTAGTTTTCGAGTTAGATTGCACTTCATAAGTCCGCTTTTGAGCCAAACGGACTACAGTCGTGCAGTTCCACATGGTGTCAACGAAGCCCTACAGAGAGCAAACGATGCAGTAACTTTGATATGTAAATATGTATTGTCATAAACCTGACTGTCACAGTTGTAGAAGAATATTTATGCAAAAACATTAGGAAGATCACGCCGAAAAGCTTGCGTTAAGCCAGTCTCTTCTTATTTATGAATATGCGTGTTTGTTTACAAACAAGAGAAAAGTCCGGTCTTGTGATATGCAAATTAGCCAGTGGCAGTGATGTTATGCTACGTCATAACTGCGCTGGAGTGAGGTAAATATCCCATCCTGCTAGAGTATGAATACACACAATAAACCAAGTCACTGTCATGACAACCCCCTTCAGTTTAGAACCTCGTACAACAAACAGTTCAGTGATTACAGTGTATGAAATAATCCAAAAATCCAGCCAGACATCAGGCTGGTAACTTTAAAATGCTACCAGTCCAAAATGGATTTAACCAGACCAAATATGGTGAATTTTCTCAGATGTATGGAACATCTAAAAATGTTACCAGACCATCGGGCTGGTTAGCTGTAAATTTAGACCGTCCGTCAGAAATCTAGACCGTCTCAGGCGGTCGGATTGGCCTTATTCCATACACTGGTGATGATCTACTTGAGAGGCTATCGTCAAATACCAAGGGTACTGAAACTCACACTGTGGCAAAAACCAAAATTGACAATTGTTCTACTTTCAAACTTATCTTCAAGAAATTTCAGATTAATGGGATCAGCTGGTCAGGCTCACTGACTTGGTTGACAACATGTCATTGTATCCCAGCTTACACACCCATGTCTAACGTCAGGTTTCGTTGTACAAGAACATCTGGGAAGGAAGTAGGTATGCATAAGTATAGGCAAGAAGCTATCAATGGGCTGTCACTGGTCAAAGATTCAAAATAACAGGGTTGGTTGTCAAACCAGCAGTAAAAATCTTACAAATCTTGTATCCCTTATAGAACTGTCAATTTGGCGAAAAGTGAGTCATTGATCATGAGTGAGTATGGTTTTATGCCGCTTTTAGCAATATCGCAGCAATACCATGGCGGGTGACACCAGAACTGGGCTTCACACATTGTACCCATGAGGGGAATTAGAGGTGTTTGCAAGTACTTCGAACAACAAAACCACTATTTCTTCAAAGCATGAAGTCTAAATGTACCACCAAGTTCTTCTTGTCCAGTAGTTAGTCTAGTGGGGTGGGGCGGTGGGGTAGCCTAATGGCTAAAGCGTTGGCTCGTCATGCCGAAAACCCGGGTTCGAATCCCCACATGGCCACAATGTGTGAAGCCCATTTCTGGTGTCCCCCGGCGTGAGGTTGCAGGAATATTGCTAAAAGCGGCGTAAAACCAAACTCAGTAAGTCAGTCAGTCAGTCTAGGGGGGTAGTGTAGTGGTAAAGGTGTTTACTCGTCATGCCAAAGACACAGGTTTGAATTTCCACATAGGTACAATGTGTGGAGCCAATTTCTGGTGTCCTCTGAAGTGATATTGATGGAATATTGCATTATGCAGCATAAAGCTTTATTCAACTACTTATTCACTCACACACTCTTGTCCAAAAATAATACTTTAATACCTTTACCTTAATAATGGTTGGTTTGTTGTTTAATGCCAATGTTCCAGCTATATGGCGGTGGTCTGTAAATAATTGATTCTGGACCAGACAATCCAGTGATTAACAGCATGAGCATCAACTAGTCCACCAAGTCAATGAGCCTGACCACCTGATCCCATTAGTCGATTCTTGCAACAAGCATTGGTTATTGAAGACCAATTTTAACCTTGATCTTCACAGATCCTCAGAAAGGTACAAGTATACCAGTAACGGGCAATAAACAAAACACAACCTTTTTCTCCAATGACCCCAGAGATGACCTTGACCTTTGTGACCTGTGAAGATCCGGGGGTAGAATAGGTCTTCAGCAACCCATGCTTGCCACAAAAGGCGACTATGCTTGTCGTAAGAGGCGACTAACGGGATCGGGGGGTCAGCCTCGCTGACTTGGTTGACACATGTCATCGGTTCCCAATTGCGCAGATCGATGCTCATGCTGTTGATCACTGGATTGTCTGGTCCAGACTCGATTATTTAACAATAAAGTACCATTTCTCAGAAACAGAAAATCAGAGACCATGCATCACAAAATCATAAATGTTGACCTTGACCTTTGAATAACCTTGACACAAACCATTTTTTTAAGCACATTCAACCAGTGCTAGAGAAGATATATAGCAAGGTTGACATTAATTCAATGAAAACTACATGCTTGCTGAACAATCTAATTTCATTATGTAAACATGGACAATGGACAACATGGTATTTAAACATGAATTGGATTACAATCTATAACCTCGAACCAAAGGAAATAGACCAAGTTATGCACATTATAAGGATAGAATGTGCCAATATTTGACACAAAATTTATTCAAGTCCACAAGATGGCCATAACAATTAGGCAGCCTGAACAACAGACGGACAGTAGAAAATCCCTTCTTAAAGCCTTCATCAACCAGACTGAACCCTACACAAGAGATGAAAATAGAACATCTATATTTGTCTCTCTCCAATCTTTATTCATAAACAGCTGTCATGGTGAGGGTCTGTCATTCAAACATCTACTAATCAATTTCCCACTCAAAACAAGTGACCTTTAACCTCCTGCTGTCAAGGTTTAATGGAATTCGGCAACCCTTGACTGACCTACATAATGCACATGCACGTCAATGATCGGACCATGAATGCTTTCCTCGTCAGTGCTTTGATTAAAAATATTTTGGGTTAATTTGGAACAGAAGGAATATAAGCAATATAGGTATTTATCTCTATATATATTTGCTGAAAACAAATTTCATCTTTTTGAAGCATGAAAATAGAATAGGCATTCAGGGGTCTCAAAAGGATTTCATATTCATCATACATATGAATGTTTATGCTAGTTACATTTTCTGTGAGTGAGTGAGTGAGTGAGTGAGTGAGTGAGTGAGTGAGTGAGTGAGTGAGTGAGTGAGTGAGTGAGTGAGTGAGTGAGTGAGTGAGTGAGTGAGTGAGTGAGTGAGTGAGTGAGTGAGTGAGTGAGTGTTTTTTTTATTGCTGCTTTGAGCTTAAGTTCAGTTATATATATATGTGATGTTGAAACAATCATGGGGTATCTTGGATTTATTTGCCTATTGCTGCTTTGAACTGTACTTCAGCTTACATTATATCACTGTATGTAAGCCCAAAGTAGAGCAGGTGTCGGGCATGTACACTTTCTTGGAACACATGAACATATTTCTTTCTACCTGATAAACAAGGCAATTCTAAACAAGATTACCGTAGTTTTGCCAAAGGGGTTGTCTACAAAAGGGGTTGTCTAAAAAAAATATGACTGACTGAAAAAGGATAAGTAGGATATTTAGATTTTTTACCCCCAATGCTCCACCCCAACCCACAAATATTGAAAGAATAGGAAAATAAAACAATAACAATTGGCTACACAAATTTTATGCCCAAATAAGGAAAACCACTTATTTACACCCACACAAAACACAATTTTTGTTGCACAGAAGGACCATCAGGTCGATGATAACACATAATGGTTTCCTCACAACTAATGTCTCTATAACACTATCATCGAGCTATGTAAAAAATGTCAGTATATGTCTTTCCATTGAAAAATCATTGCAACAGATTGGATACCCTGGGAAGTCTTTTATCTCCTGGGAAGCCTCGAGTATCCTGTGGACGTATTTAGCCAGTTAATACTAATGACGTATAAAAGACCACTTTACTCACTCACAAATGTCAGCTGAGGTTCTCTCAACTACCCTCATTAAGAGTAGTTGTCAGGTAATCGCTACTTCACGATGCGCGACTGCTGTGAACAATTTTCTTGAAGATTTCATCATGTCTTCCTACTCCATAACTTCATCTCAGCAGTGACAATGTTCATCCCTTTTTCTGGATAATGAATCTATTACGAGCATATACGTTATTGCTAAAACTGGATTTCTGTGAGATTTCACAATGACATGCTTATACAGCGTTTTTCTCAGTCAGCAGAAATTCAGTGTCAACTAGCCTCTCCGTATACCATCACTGAATTTATTCACAGGCCTCCTTCTATACAGAGAAGAGCATCTGTGACCGAGCATGCAAAGGTGCCTCCATTTTCTGTGCAGACTTACATCCCCTTGACAAGCCGGAGTAAGCGAGGGAGTTGGGTTTTATACCAATTTTAGCAATATTCCAGCAATATCCGGGGAACACCAGAAATGTGCTTCACACAATGCATCCATGTTGGGAATCAAACCCAGGTCTTCGGTCTGACGAGCAATCGCATTAACCACTGGGCTACCCCATCGCCCCTTTGCAATGCTCACTGGTTTAAATCCAAGATAAAATCTTAGATCAAAACTCCTCTTAAACCTTAGGATTACAGGACTCTGGCACGAATGGAAGTGCAACCCAACAGTGAACAGTATTTGGACAAACTGTGTTTCCAGGTCTGAAGAATATGAAAGATAACATACGGGTACAGAGAACCACAATTAAAGGTAGCCTTTGTTTGGGACAACCCAATCATCTCAGCAAATAGCTCCAAAGGGAAAAAGATACCAGCTTTTAGGTTATTTTTCACATTCATCAGTATACCAAACAGGTTAATAACCTGGATGAAGAACTTCATGACAAGTGCATAACGTCAGAAAAATAATTCACCTATGACACCAGGTGTTGAACGATCCAAGACAAAAACAGTGTTTAAGGAGTCAAGGATGATTAAGCCTCTCTTTGAAATAAATATAAAAAAATGTGTCAAACCAAAATTCACGAAACCATTAGTTTAAGAATCATCACAGTTTAAAACTGAGAAACACATTTTCAAATTAAGTCCTGCTTGTGCTCTCAAACAAAACACAACCACCATTTTTTCCTCACTCAGGTTGATAACCTTGCATCATTCATCTCATTTCTTTTAGTTCAGCATCCAATAACTCAGCGATACTGTCAACTCGTCTCATCCAATCATGAACCCAAATCCTCTTCCATTTCCTTGAAATATCTGGAGCACTGGGAGACTGACCTTGACCTTGACCTTGATTTCAACAGGCTACCATAAATCATTGTATTAACCCTGGGTTTTATATTGGCAGGGCTTAAATCGAGACAAGGTTTCAGGATTTTTTTAGAGTGACATTTGCATAAGATTTAAAAGTTGCTTCAATTTTTGTTTTGGCTGTTCATGGAAATACTGTATATCAATTGTCCAGGTATGGGATAAATGAAATTACGTTTGATGTAATTCATTATTTTGACATTATGTTCCTGTGGGGTTTTTTCAGGTGAAAGATTCACTTGTCTTTGCATATATTTCTGATGGGCACCACAGGGGGCAGGATACGGTCACTTTTACACATACCCCTGGGTCCGATATCTTGAAACAAACTTAAGTCTGAGTTTTGTTTTAAGTCAGAGTTTTTACTCAAATTTGCGAAAATGCAGGAAAACGCATTTCACAGAATAACCTGAAATCAATATTAAACTCAAACTTAGTAGACAATTTGAGTTTGGTGGATAGACTACTTGAGTTATTTGGGGGGTTTTATTTAAAAAATGCAGTTGAGTTAAACATTCATCTGTTTCAAATTGTCAAACTCAGTTTGAAATTTGAGTAAAAAACTTTGAGAAATTGGGGCCTGGTATCACCACAGTAAGTATGTATTCCTAAGACATACTTATGATACAGTCAACTCAGCTTTCAGCAATGATCACTATGGAAAATGAGTAGATCAAGGATTATATTCAAGACATACATATACTACCCATCAAAAGTTTAGACTCACCAGTGTAAATGTAGCCACTTACTTCAGTCAACTGTGCTAAACTAGATTTTGCAAAATATTCCACACTGTTAAAAGTACTGTTTACACATGAACTGATGTGTTGTAAAACAAACTCGTAACGTTGAAAAGATTATTGTCATATGAGTTCAATAAATGATGAAACTCAGTGAAAATTGGCGAATTCTTTACAAAACTTTACACCAACACGCCGCTGTTCACATGTACGATATATGCACATACTTTTCAGCAATTTGATGCATGATCCTCAAGCAATTAATGTGCATAAGGTTTGCAGTTGGTTCCCTAAAGTTAGTGGAGAAATTAATCTTCGATGTAACAGTTATATATATAATATATAAGCAGTTCATGTACATCAGTTCATGTTAAGTGTGTCTAAACTTTTGATGGGTAGTATATATAAATATTTGTGTTTAGGTTCAACTGTCCACTTGTTCAAGGCAGACATAGTTTACTTGTGACCATGGCAAAAAAGATTCATCACTTATGTCTGAATCAGAAGATGTTAAATTGAAATTTATTCAAGCTTTTTATTCAAATTTTTGTATACATTTTCAGGACATCAGTTGATCAAGGATCTATTCAAGGCAGGTATTTATTTCAGTGTTTGCAGGCAGGCATGTTTTCTTTCGTTGCATTGGTTGACCTGCCATGTATTAAGGGAATGCATATTCAAGGATTTACGTTATTTTTGGTTCCATGGCAGCCAAGCAAAGTATAGCATTCCCTCAACTCATTGTCATTACAGGTTATCTGCGGCTTACAGATTCTCCGTGTCCCGGAGCCTCATACAGCCTCGGTAAAAATAGCCAAAGCTTCTTTCACATTTGATTCATGGCAAAGTTTGATTTCCTGAACTTTTGTTCTGTGAATGGTTGTAATATCCTGTCGGTGTGATAATTAATGAGCCTGGTTGTTGGCCCCAACAGACTTGTGTCCAATCCCTGCAAATACTCCAAATATTTGCTGGCGACCTGTGTGATGCCGCCATCAGTAATATTAGAATTAGGTCTGTAAATAATCAAGTGTGTACCAGACAATCAACTGATGGCTGTTACGAACTACGCCAACAAGGTATAACAACACAATATCAACCAGGTCACCAGTGAATGAGTGAGTGAGTTTAGTTTTAAGCCACTTTTAGCAATATTCCAGCAATAATATGGTTGGGAACACCAGAAATGTACCATGTGGGGAATCGAACCCGGGTCTTTAGCTTGAAGTGCAAAAGCTCTTACCACTAGGTCACCCCACATTACCAAGCTGGATCAGCTGATCTATCAGGTCATCTCTTCCAACCCACATAGGTTATTTGGGTTTGTTTTGTTTGCTATTTAACGCCAGACTCAACAATATTCCAGCTATATAGCAGTGGTCTGTAAATAATAGAGTCTGGACCAGACAATCCAGTGATCAACAGCATGAGCATCGATCTACACAAGAGTTATTAGGAGCCCAGAACCCCACAAGGTTGTATAATTGCATTATGACGCACTGCCCAATGTTTGTCTGTACATCGGTCTGTGGGTTGAGAGGTAGCCTAGTGGTTAAGTGTTCACTCATCATGCTAAAGACCTGGGTTTAATTCCCCATATGGGTACAATGTGTAAAGCCAATTTCTGGTTTCGCCACTGTTCTATTTCTGGAGTGTTGCGAAAAGCAGCATAAAACCATACTCACTACCTCCATCAGTCTGTAATTATCAACTCTGAGTTGGGTTCTTTTGCACCTTCTCTTATCCACACATGGTCAGTTGTTGTCATGAAAGTACAAGACATGACATCTTTGCATTCCAGGGAAATGGGAAGTATTGCTTTACAACCAACAAACAACATTCACACAACCTGGTGGAGCTAAACCTGCCCAGAGAGAACAGAACATAAATAAAGACGATGTAATAAACGACTAATTACTTTCTTACCTGCCCAAACAAGATGAAGTGCTTGTGCCTTCCTTGCAATGACCTTGACCCAGATATGACCTTGACATGCAACAACATCCACAATGAGGCTGTCACTTTTACCAGGGCAGGAGAATGGCTGCAGAATTTGTATGGTTCCAGGCACATTTTCCGCTGCATGCACAATGGCAGCGTAGTGGCTGAGGTTGCTGCTCTTCAGGTGACTTTCTTGAACAGCGCTGTTTCTGCGGAGAAGCTGGAACAGAACAAACCCCTTCAGCAACGTCATTTAAGCGAGTGTGCAGTTGATGAGAATTCTCACAAATGGTATTGAATACTGTGGAATTAGAGACATATATTTATGTAAGAAGTATTTATTATTCTGCATTTAAATTTCATACTTGTAAGCCTTCATCCTCACCACAATCATCATCATCATCATCATCATAACTACCACCACCATCATCATCATCATCGCTACCAACACCAACACAATCATCTTAATTACCATCATCATCACAATCATCATCTTTTTATCTTCATAAAAATTTTAACATTTATTTTTTTTTTGTACACAGGGTAAGTCTGGACAAAACATGTTTGTCTGAATGATGGAGAGCAGTTTTGTATTTCATGTAAAGAATAACCATTTTCTAAAAATTCACTCTGGTAAGCCCAGAAAACTGTTGTATGACAGGAAGTTCCTGCTGGTATTTTTGCCATTTTTCGTTCACCAGATTGTGAGTTTTGTCAGAACTGCATCGAAGTTTAAATTAAATATTGTCAGTGACATGTTTGATAGATTAGATAGCATTTAATTTGAATTGAGGGACCCCAAAACATGATCTATAGCTCCATGAATAACGCCCAGATCTATGGTCTTAGAGGTCTTTGGAACAGGCTTCAAGAATAAGTATCAACAGCTTCTTGTAATGTATCCGAAGATAACTGATAGCTTACTGGATCACGGTCGAGGAGAAACGACTGATCTGGATATAAAGATTTATAGCTCTGTCTGTTAGGTGTCAGGTACAAGAATGTAGGGCAACATTTGGAAAGGTCCTGGAATATAGATTTATCTCAGATTAAGGATTGTCAGCTCCCTGGAACAAGGTCTGAGTGTAAGGATCTATTGTCCCTGTAAATAGCTATAGCTTTCTGGAACAAGGTTCTACATATACCACAGGGACATTCATATTGACAGTCATCATGGCCTGTCTTTCAATCCAATGGGATGAACATTTCAAATGGAATATTTTCATGACCAATAGGAAGCACTGCCATAGAATCTTGGCCATTTATTAGACATTTTTAGAATTTGTTTGGCCCACTCTTTTGACATTGTTAATTGAGAACTTTTTCAAAATATTTAAAAGTTTAGTCTGTGATGGAAGTTGCCATTTTGAAACCAGTGCCACAAACTTGATAATTCAGCTTTTTTACTGATTTTGGCCTAGTCTGCTTCCTATTATTCAGGAGCAGTGGGTTAGCCCAGTGGTTAAAGCAATTGCTCGCCACTTAGAAGACCTGGGTTCCATTCCCCACATGGGTACATTGTGTAAAGCCTTTTCTGGTGTCACCTGCAATGATGTTGCTGGAATATTGCTGTGTGCAGCATAAACCCCAACTCACTCATTCCTTCCTATTATTCACTGCATTGGTTGGTTAAACATCATTGCATGTGACCTGTAATTCAATCTGCTCTGATCTTATGAAATCAACGCTAAGATCTGATTTTAATAAAACTTGGTAGTGGAGCTCTTAGCACATCCAACATGGAGGTTATGGTGTTTTCGAAATCTGTAGGACAAAAAACTTGTATCACTATTGGACTTGACGTCAGTTCTAATGTCTACCATTTCCTGAAGGCTTGTTGGGAATCTGGTATTACAGGCTGGTGAAGATGTACAATTATGAACACTTGAAACCATTGACTACTGGAATAGAAATGCCAGAACATACAGTTCAGTTTGTTAACACCACCCTCAACAGTATTCCAGCTATATCGCGGCAGTCTGTAAATAATCAAGTCTGGGCCAGACAATCCAGTGATCAACTTGCCATCAACATATTGCCATTGATCTGGGCCAGACAATCCAGTGATCAACAACAGGAGCATTGATCTATGTTACTGGGATACAATGACATTTGCCAACCAAGTCAGCGAGCCTGACCACCCAATCCCATTAGTCGCCTCTTACGACAAGCATGGGTTACTGAAGACCAATTCTAACCCGGACCTTCACTAGTGACTTGGTGGGGGGACTCTCATTACAGGCTGATGAAGACGTACAACTATGAACTGTATATACATATATATATACCAAGGTGATGTTATGCGAGTTGTTCATTGTTTTACAACAATTGAAAATATTGATGGTTACGAAGGGTATTGATGTCAGCTGTCAATAGTGCAATTTGCCATCAATATATTGCCATTGATCTTTACACAATAGCAGAGCATTGATAATCTGAAGAATCATTTCACCCAAGGCAACATCAAGAATCTTTGTCTGAGTCTGTGACCAAATATAATTGTTTTATGGCAAGAGTTGGCACAATTTCACAGTATAGAGTTATAATGAGGTCTAATATTTTAAGCTGAGGTTACAAAACTAAACACAATGCAACTAGACTTGGGCTTCAAAGAAGTGGCTTAAATGGGTTTTCGGTGATCCATTCATATAACTATTTTTCACTTCACACCTTCATCCTGGGGATAGTCAAGGCTGGGTGTTATTTTCCGCTTATGTTCGATAGTTACGGCACTGACTGCTTTCACACACTCTACCGAGATACAGCATGTGAAGCCTATTTCTGGTGTCCCGCTGTGATATTGCTGAAATATTCCTAATGCTGCATAAAACCACTCACTCGCTCACTCACTCACTCACTCACCCAACCACTCACTCACTCCCTCTCTTTCACTCCTCACACGCTCACTCACTCACTCACTCACCCACCCACCCACTCACTCACTCCCTCTCACATTCCTTCTCACTCACTCACCCAGCACTCACTCACTCACTCACTGTCCCTAGACTCAAACCCATGTTTTCAGCAATTGTTACACTGTAACCACTGGCCTATCCAACAACCCCTAACACAAATACAGCATAATACCACACTCACTCACTCTACCTAGACTAAAACCCATGTCTTCGGCATGATGAGCAAACGCTGTAACCACTGGCCTACCCAACAACCCTTAAATACTGCTTCAAACAGAAGGAATAACTTCATTGTCTCACCGCATATCTCATTGCTGAAAGACAACATCAGTAACCTTTAGACCCAGGTAAAAATATCCTTCCACCGAAATGGTCACAATCATTGGCATTAGACAGTTCATCCCCCTCCCTCTGAAGCCAATTACTGGACAGGAAAAACTAATTTACATTTGTAGCAATTATTCATATGCTGACTTCACAATGTAATTTTACGCCATAGTTCAGAAATATGCACAGAAGTATTCTGCCATCATAAATATTCTGTCTTAAAGAAATCACAATGCAAGTAACAAAGTTAATCGTCTTATGAATAAGCAATTCTTCGCGGAGACTCTGCATGCATATTTTCCTATAACCTTTCGCAAGTGTAAAACCTCATCCCAAAGAATAAATAAAATATTGTGCCCTCCTCTACACCGCTGACTGACCTTTAAAGAAATCAATGAATTGTAGGCTGCAGAGCCCTGATATTTCAGATCACCTCCTCCGAGTCTTGCAGTTACATTTGTGAGCTTCCGATTGGAATTGCGATCCAAATCACCCTTAAACAGAACCTGCCAACTTTGACAAAAGGATTAACGAAATCCTTCTTCCGTGTGGCAATGAGGCGGAGAATACTGATTAGCAGCCAAGACACTATCAAAGGTGTCTAATCTATCAAACATGTCACTGACAATATTTAGTTTAACCTCAGATGCAGTTCTGACAAAACTCACAATCTGGTGAAAGAAAAACAGCGAAAATACCAGCAGGAACTTCCTGTCATCCAACAGTTTTCTGGGCTTACCGGGTGAATTTTTAGAATTGGTTACTCTTTACATGATACACAAAACTGCTCTTGAGACAAACATGCTTTGTCCAGACTTACCCGTATACAAACAGAAAAAATATTAACAATCATTTTGATAATAATGATGATGGTGGTGGTGGTCACAGGTTCTGATGATGATGATGATGATGATGATGATGATGATGATGATGATGATGATGATGATGATGATGATGATGATGATGATGATGATGATGATGATGATGATGATGATGATGATGATGACGGTGATGATGATGATGTGACATAATTTTTTCAGTCACATTGGCCATAATGATAAAACATTTCATACAGTAACAAGAAACACACACTATAGCCGTCATCAATTGCAACTATCGTTACTTCATCCTTGTACGCAGAGTACACAATGATTGCCTTAAAATGAGGGAGCTGCTGTCAAGCATATTTTATTATAAAGGGTTCAAATTGTTTTGCGTGGATTATAAGCTATACAATGTCTAAGAAAGTTTCCACATGGTAGGCAGAGCTTAATGAATACAATAATATTTATGAACACTTCCAGTAAAGCATGACCATTAAAACTCAGTGCTTCCATATAGTGTTTGTCAACAGCGTGACGGATGATTCAACTCTTGACGTCAGAGGCCCTGCGGGTGTACACTGATGACAAGATAAATTCAATGCTTAACATCGATGTCAAACTTTGATCAATTGTATCTACCTACATTAATTTGTAAAACACAATTATTTTCAGTTGTTTGGGTCTATGTATATTCCCCATGAATTTTCTAAATGTAATACTTCGTGGGCGTGCGGCTTGTCATGTCACATAATGCGTGGTAATTGTATGTCTACATCGCAGATGTATTACAAGTGTTTTAAACTGACAACTGAAAATATATTGCCTAAGTACTGTAGGTGAGTGAGTGAGTGAGTGAGTGAGTGAGTGAGTTTGGTTTTACGCCGCTTTTAGCAATATTCCAGCAACATCACGGCCAGGGACACCAGAAATGGGCTTCACACATTGTACCCATGTGGGGATTCGAACCCACGTCTTCGGCATGACGAGCCAACGCTTTAACCACTAGGCTACCCCACCGCCCCGAGTGAGTGAGTGAGTTTTATGTCACTTTTAGCAATATTCCAGCAATATCATCGTGGGTGACACCAGAAATCGGCTTCACACATTTGTTGTAGAGTATAATTCAGGACAGCCATCGTCCAACTATTTCCAAAGACCATTAACTATGTAGCCAAGCACGTGTGACCTAATTGTAATTATTCAATCAGCAATCTTAATCCTCATCACTACCGCAGTGTACATTGTCTTGTCACCCACCCTCTACTACTCTGTCATGTCACCCACCCTCTACTACTCTGTCACGGTCATTAATTAGTGTATATGACATTTATTGCCTTAATTACTCATCACCTTGGCCATGTCTGCCTTCACATCAACTGGTCAAGGAAGTGCTATTGTTTCTCTATCTGTCCATTGTTGAGTCGTCGCCTGTCCATTGTTGTCCAAGACTGTATATATGCTCACATCTATACTGTCAAGGAGTCCGGTATTCCGACTGTCTGTGTAGGGATGACCACGAGCAGGATAATGCCACTGGTAGGAAACGCCCTGGGGTTGAGCAGGTACTCCCCTCACCTCATGTATGTCTTGTATATATGTTTGTCATGTAACAAAAGAAGCTTGAACTCAACGTATTCCTCATCTTGATCAATATGTTATTCGTCATAATTCCCGAGTTAGTTCCCCAGTCGACCGTACCTACGCTTTGACACCTTGTACCCATGTGGGGAATCAAACCTGGGTCTTGGCGTGACAAGAGGATGCTTTAACCACTGGGCTACCCCACCACACCATTTCACCTGAGTATGTTGTAGTAGTATAGGGAATGGGGGTTCTGTGACAGGCCGATTAAGAGCGTCATTATATATCTATTCCACTTCCAGACCCCAGTATAAATTAACAATTTCGAGCAGAGACACCATTCGATGCACATCATAGGAGCCTTAAAATCTGTAGAGTTTCGGCAACCCCGGGCGGGAACGAGGACGACGCCAGATGCTAAGTTCCCCAAGGGATTCTGTGACAGGCGAACTATGAGCGTCATTATATACCAATTCCGCTTCGATGTACTCAGTGGTTTATGGCGTGTGCCCGATGCAGACAGAAAGTCGTGGAGCGCCGGTGGCGATCCACCGCTTGGTGTCCATGGGCGACAGCGGCGTCTTGTTGAGGGTGATGCCGTAGATGTTGTGTTTGTCGCTTCTCAACGCGTTCATTCGGTGTTTGAGCGTCTTATTCTTGAACAGAGCTTGTTTGAAGAGGACGTGCTTGATTTGTTGTTTTACCACGTATTTCTTGACTCCTTTTGCCTTTTCGAATCTCACCCTTGTCAGCTTTCAAGATGGAGTACATCTTAGGCCTCAAGCCGACGATGATGGCGATGGGTGTGCCAGCGATTCGTCCTTCATCTTGCCAAGGACCTTTTGTTGATCGTGTTGTGTAGGGCATGGTCCTTGGGGTAATCGCTGGTGTCGTACAGGTGTATGTGTTTTGCCATGTCCTCGCATTACCGTCCTCTGTCGCGCGTATATCTAGCAACAAGGAATCTGTGTCCGTGTACAGCAGCTCGCATCGATCACCGTATTGCTTCTTGAGCTGGTTGTAGTAGAAATCATACATGAGATGTTTGGATAGGTCGAGAATGCTCATCCCCACGTAGGTCGGTTGTTGAGCTTGATGTGACTTTTGTTCATGTGCAGCTGCCAAGTCGTTATCGAATAGCTTGCTTCGGTTGAAGGCGGGCTAGCGATCAGTTTCCTGAGTTTTTCCTCCTGGTGTGATCGCATACGAGTTTGACCGTCACCCGTTTTCTCAGGTTCTCCATCGTCTTACCAAACACCGAGTTGTTCATGAGCTTATACAAGTTCTTCTCGAAGTCACTGGTGGCCAGCTTTCGCAGGTCCGTGTTCATTCTGATGTAGGGCTCCATCCAAGGACTTTGGTCAAACTTCAGCACCCTATGAATTTTGGCCAGTTTTATACCTAACGATAGGTACAGCTGCAGGTTGCGATAGTGCACACGCATGCTGGTCTTGTTCATCAAGTTCGGGACAAGTTTTTCCACCCGAGCCAGGGTGTTCTCACCCAACAAGTCCCGCTGATAGTCGGACATCCAGTCTCGGCAGACCATCAACCGTTCGGGGCCAGCGGGTAGCTGTTGTGAGCAGCGTGCAATGCCTCGGGATACTCCAGATCCACTTCGAGGATGTAACCCTTCCCCGAATCCGGTAGCGATGCTTGTGATATCGATCTCATCGTCCAACCACTCAAACCCACCCGTAGGCAGAGACTGACTCATAGCCCAGCCGTACAGGTTGTTGGCGTCTAGGTAGAGAGGAGATGATTGGTGGGTTTGCTAGAGTCGTAGCCTTCCACGTACGTATTGTTGGCTTTTGCGTACCGTTTGGCGGCCATGGAGATCCCACCTCGCAATCCTTTTTCGATGAACAGGTGCATGTCGTAATCTGTGAGCAATTCCAGCTTAACTCCGGTTTTCTTCAGCAGCGCATCCCACGATAGACCGGGGCTGGTGTAGTACCATGCAGGGTCGAGTTGATACTGTTTCAAACACGTCCTCCTAAACGTCTCAAACACATCGGCTAGCAGGAGCACGTCCGTTCTCAAGTACAGATCGTGGTAGTCACCCAGATTCTTACATCCCAGTTTCTCCCACACATTCTGCGCATGGTCGTAATCGTCCTGGGAGATATGGGATTCAGTCAGGTTGCTGTAAAACCGGTCGATGGGAGGTAATCGGGTCTCATCGAACTTAGACCAATCATCCATGTACTTTCGTATGGGTACACACCCTTCCTCATCAGCAGGGGCCGAGTCACCGGCATTGGTGTATCGATCAGTGATGGGGAAGGTGTCATTGGCCTTGACCAAACTATCGGCGATGACAGGAGGAACTGCGCTGTCAATGAATCTCAGACCGTTGAGCGAGCGAGATGTATTTTTCCATGTTGTTGGGGATGCACTTGATATCGCCGTCCACCTTCGAGATGGCCTGCATGATCAGGTGGGCATCGTACCCTCTCAGATTGTGGAAGACCACGGGGATGTTGATTGTTTTAGGATTGATTCTAAGCTGGAGATTGCACGCAGCGTTATGGGCGGCACCTCGGTACCGGCCGGGTGATGTGGCAGTGATCTCTCACAACATCCCCATTCAGCGGTCCCTGACATATGTGGCAATTCTCAGCGCTTGTGGCCGACTTGGTCCTTCGGGGCGTCATGCGCATGGGGGCAGCGGTGTACAGCCTTTTCCTAATGATTTTCTCTTCCTGTTGCAAACACATCAGGAATCGTTCGGCCGCTAGGACCTCGGTAGATGACTGGAGCGTTCGTCTGTCCATCGCATCGCATCGGACGACCCGCGTACCGAACCCCGCAGGCTTGGTGTTCTTGGGTCTTGCACGTAAAACTTTGCTCAGTGTTGGGCACGTCGTGGTCGACCCGTTTGATGAGGGCTTCAAAGTCTGCGTAGATCATGTAAGGCACAGGCATCTGATGTTTGTGGTTGGTGAATTTCAAGATGTTGTCGCCTTCATTAGGCATGTCAATTCGGATCGCCGTCTCTCCTACACCTAGGCAATCCCCCTGGTGTGCTTGCAGCAGGTCGGCTCGCGTAAAACCGTGCAGACATCGTTCGCAGAAGTGTTTCTTTTCTCTGTGCATCGATTGATCGTGCAACAGCCGGCTCAGATTTTTTATTGCCGTGTAGTGATACTGACCGTCTTTTTCGATGAGGAATATATTGGTTCTACGCACGGTTTTATCACCCACAGGGCTTATCCTATGCACGATGGTTTTGTCGCCTTCGCGGGTCGAACACGTTGACGGCCACCTTGTTCTGCTTTTCGAATTGCGTCCAGTAGGAGATGGGTGTTAAGCGTTCTACACCCGTGAAGTCGAACCCGGATTCTTCGATCGGTGGATAGCTGGAACGCCTGCCCGGATTGCCCCTTGGTTCATGCGTAGCAGCTATGACCGCCACCACCGCACAGTAATCGTTAACATAAGCTTTGCCTTTGGGTTTTGGGGTTAACGAGGGCCTTTTTAGCCTTGAAATGCTTGGGCACCGGTATGTGCGACCCACCTTTGAGCGGCATGTAGTTCGCTATGTCGAGATAAATGGTGTTGATTTTGTCTACCACCCATCCAGAGCCCAGGTGGGTATATCTCTCCAACGACTCTTGTATTTTCTGCAACGATGCGTCGATGGAGGATTCAATCAATTCTGGTTGGGTCAGGGCTTCCTGTTTACCTCTGAAATAAGGTGCAACGTACTCAGTACTGCCGTCCGTATTCTGTTTTTGGAGCTCCATTTTCATCGTTAGTTGGTACTTGATGCTTTTCAAGTCGCCTAGTTCTTCGCGGAGTTTACTAGCGATGGGGGGTTTGACTGTACCGGTATCGATATTGGAATCAACCGTCATTATCCACCCCGGAGATACTTACCCACGGCGCGTGCTCCGTCTGCACAAATCTCAACTCGACTGGCCTGGTGTCTTCCAGCAAGGTGACCAGCTCGGCTCTTCTCATGCGGGAATAACCCTTCAATCCGCGTTCTTTAGCATGGAGTTTGAGGTCTCGCATAGTAGGGGGCTTGGTATATTTCATATCGAGCAAGGTGAGCAGTTGGGGTTTCCTAAGGCGGGAATAACCCGTCAGTCCACGACTTTTGGTGAGAGCTTTGAGTTCGACGACAGTAGTCATGGTGTATACCATATGCGGAGGCACATGTCTAATAGGGCGTTTTCAATGTGCAGATAATCCCGTCAGCCTTCAAAAAATATGAAGCGCCCCTTAAACTTTCGTCCTGAGCAGCCGGTTACGTTCGTTGAGGTAGTCTTTCTTCTTATCGTAAATAAGTTGGTTTCGAACTACGTCCCTTCCATGGTCTTTGCACAACCCATAATGTCCTTTGACACCTATGCCGCATACTTTGCAAACATAATTGACATGACCCTTTCTCACACAGTGGGCATGCGAGTGGCAATATTCAGTCATACAGCGTTTGCCGCAGGTTGTGGGCTTGCCGAGCAATACCCATTTACAATAATGAGTTCCCACGGGCCACATGGTGTATACCTTATGCGGAGTCAAATGTCTAAATGAATGTTACTACATGTGAAAGGGGTCCGGGGTTTGGGGTTTGGGTGTTGCTGGAAACTGGTTTGCTATGCTTCCAGGTCTTGTGGATGACCTTCCAGAGTATACGGCAGCTATCGAAACATAGGTCAACCTTTGGGCTGATTCTACCATCTCCCGCACCTTCTGGATACCCAGACGGGTGTCTTCTTGTTCCTCTTCTATTTCCTCCAGGACTTCGTCATTGTCATCATCCTTGTCCAACCTCGACAGGATGTCAACCAACAAATTCGATGATGTATTCGCGGTTTGCTCCACATGAGTCTCGAGACTCCCCAGGCGATCGTAGAAGTCCTGGATGGTTGGTAACGTACTACCAGGTATTGTTACTTTCAAACTATCCCGAGTCACCTTTTGTGGTTCGTCGACCGGCAACGATACTTGTGGGTCATCGACTGGCAACGATACTTCTGGTTCTTCGATCGGATCTCGCCATATGTCGTAGAGTCTTGTGGACCCAATACCGAAGCGTTTTTTAACCTCATTTGCTGGGAGCACCCTCGAAGGGAGCGTATTTCTTGGATCTTGTCCGAAGGTAAATCTCTTTTTGGTGGCATGGTTGTTTTTCCTAGGCATATATATACCCATACTTCCTATATGCCTATATGGGAATCCCAATCCTCTCCCAGGAATCCCAATCCTCTCCCAGTAATCCCAATCCTCCCAGGAATCCCAATCCTCCCAAGGAATCCCAACCTTTCCCAGGAAACTCCTAGCAATGCTTAGCAATACTTAGCAAATGCTTAGCAATACTTAGCAATGCTTAGCAAATGCTTAGCAAATGCTTAGCAATGCTTAGCAAATGCTTAGCAATACTTAGCAAAACAAGCAAACTTCTAGGTTCTGTTTAGTGTACCCCAGTATGTCTAGTGTGCCCTAGATTCCCATATAGACAATATTTTGCGAATGTAGATATACTGCGCAACCAAATGCCTCCAAAAAGACAACTATCACAATACCAAGCGGAATTGGTATATAATGACGCTCTTAATCCCCATTGGGGAACTGGTGGCTGGCGCCGTCCTCGTTCCCGCCCGGGGGTTGCCGAAACTCTACAGATTTTAAGGCTCCTATGATGTGCATTGAATGGTGTCTCTGCTCGAAATTATTAATTTATACTGGGGGCTGGAAGCGGAATAGATATATAATGACGCTCTTAATCGGCCTGTCACAGAACCCCCATTCCCTATACTACTGTTGTAGTTTCCTCCAGGGGAAAAATCTAGAAAGGAACAATTTCACTAGAGCGGCTAGAGTGACACACACTCTTTGATATATCCAAATGATGGAAGTGTGTGGGTATCGAGATCAAGCTGAACAAATATCTTCTACAAGGTGGATAACACTAGGCTACCCACCACCCAATTTAATGTAGACTACAATGATCAGTGAGTGAGTGAGGTTTTTTCCAGCTTTTTAGCAGTATTCCAGCAATATCAGAGCAGGGGACACCAGAAATGAGCTTCACATATTGTACCCGTGCGGGATTGTTATCAATCATCCTACCACATCATAGCAGTGAACAGCTGATACTGATAAACACAACTCCCTCACTCACTCAAGCCATATATATTAGTAAGTGAGTGAGTTTAGTTTTATGCCGCTTTTAGCAATATTCCAGCAATTTATCACATGATTAGCAAACTCATCACTTGCCCACCTGTGTTTCTATTGCAATATTGAAGCACACTATTTATGTGTAGCATGGGAAACTTAAAGATTGTTAAAACCTGGATTCCCTGGATAATTTAAAATTGTAGCCATCGAAGTTGTGTATTAAGTGTTGCTCTAAAAGGTATGTGGTTATAAATTTTCCACTGGTCTTCTAGGTATAATTTTGTTTATGTCTCGTTCCCATTTGATTTGATTACATAAGGCCAGACCAATTTTATTTTACAGATTTTTGTCCTCAGAAAACCTAAAGGCAGGAGAGGAAAAAAATAAAAATAAAATCACCAGTCAAAGTAATATTCCTTCTAAATACTCAAAGTATGTTACTTTTGGCAATTTATGAAGTGTATATGGGTCAAAAAACAATCTAAAAACAAAATTTCTGTCTGTTTACATATTTGGCCAATAAAAACATTAGAATTTTATTTTTTGAGCAGGGAAAATTATTCTTTTTCTTCTTCTTATTCTTGAAAAAATACGACAGATGGGTCCGTAAAACAAGAAATAAAATTGGTCTGGCCTAATTACGTAAGATACAGAATCTACCCAGTGCTACAAGGATGTCTTTAGAGTGACAAGAGGTTGCATTAGGCTGCCCCACTGCTCTACGAATAAGACACAGACCCTGAATCTTTATGTTCCCTTCAACCAAGAACTGCCTGTAATGCAATTTCAGTTTCATTGCTTCTCCGAGAGTTATACTTTCAGAGACTTTGCATTAGTTTAAACACTGACCTTTCCAAGCCAGATTTGAGCCAGATTCAGAATAAATCTAGACTTGCTTTATTTAGGGCTTTAGCATTGCAGAGAGGGCCTGGCAGTAGGGAAAATAATGTGGTTCAGGGACTGTGAGACAGACTATTTTAGTCTAAACACTGACCTATCAGAGCCAGATTTGTCCATTCACAGCTTGTTTATTTGAAATACAAATTTCATATCTTGCTTGTACAATAGAATAAAGTTCTACATTTTAACTATGATTAATTCAAGCATTCAGAATGTTCTCTACAGCAAGTAATCTACATCCGTTAGATACATCAATCTTTATCTACACTGAAGAAAATCAAACAGACTATATCCTTTCTTCCAAGGCAATTTCAGCATGCACTGGACCTTGCTATCATTCAATCATTCTGGAAAGACTCACACATTTAAACCTTGTTATTAACAAATCATTAGAGCTGGTCTGCCAACTGTTTGAACAATATTGAACCAGTGATTATGTCTAGCTATTCCGTACGAACATTTTTTTCACGTGTTTCTTTGTCACGTGTGCCAAGGACATAAAATGAAAATAATCAAAGCTCTTAAGTATACATATTATCTTGAACCTTCTATGAAATGTCACTGATTGTTAATGCTGCACCAATGCACATTATTTTACACAAACAACGCCTGAAAGAGCTATTGAAAAGTGCCAGTACCGATAAAACTGCGGTATTGAAGGTTACGAAAGAACCTGTCATGGTTTTTCAATAAGAATATTGCACTAGCATACACCAAGGATGAAAAGACCACAAGTTTTAAGTCTCTGACAGTAAAGTGTATTTCTGTTTCAGCTTCAGTAGGCTTATAATGACATTGGTGAAAGCACTTGTACCGAAGGACACAAATAACGGATTTGGCATCAAGGAATAAGCTCAACATTTAAACATTCTGCTTGGGTCTTGCTCTTAACGTTAGCTGGGCTGGGGGATTTAAAGTTGAGAGTGAGTATGGGAGTTAATTGAAGGTCACAATATTTTTTCATTTTTCTGCCACTTTGTGAAATATTATTGGCTATTACAACATGTCATCGTTTTTTTCCAAAGTTTTAAAACTTAATATCCATATGCTAATTGTGAGAGTTGACATTCAAGCAATTGGCCAACCAATACATACTGTACTTGTTAATGAGTGAGTGAGTGAGTTGAGTTTTACACCGCTGTTTTAGCAATATTCCAGCAATAACACGGCTGGGGACATCAGCAATGGGCTTTACACATTGTACCTATGTGGGGAATCGAACCCGGGTCTTCGGCATGACGAGTGAACGCTTTAACCACCAGGGCCTAGATTTCCGAAGCTCTCTTAGAGCTAAGATAGTCGTAAGTGCCATACATTAACATTAACTTACGATTATCTTAGCGCTAAGAGAGCTTCGACAATAGAGGCCCAGGTCACCAACTGCCACTGTTATACATGTAGTATACTGTAATTGAATAAGAACGTCTGTATATATAGATGTTTGGAACTCTCAAGGCTCTTCTTATTGCAGCAAAAAACATAGTTCTGTTCATCAAACAGATACAACGACTACAGCTGCGATATATTTTGGCTTCAACAACAAGTGCAGACCAGAATGTTTAATGCACGAGGTTCTCCTACAGCACCTTCTGTAATCTAATAAATAAAACAACACAACACAGGCCGAAGTTACCAGCCAGCAATACACCATATAAATTGGTTATTCCCCAAAACATACAGACTCAATTTGGTGCTCTGCAGTCTCCTGACAACATTAATTCCACACACAAGAGACGACATTTCCCTTTGTGCATCCAGAAATACACACACATGAATACAATATTGAAGGTCCTTATAAATGGATATATCCTCTCTATGCGTACACAGAAGAGTTCAGTCTAGACAAGCGGGTCAGTCAAAGGTCCTCACTCATTATCCAAAGGACATACTAGCATGTTATTCAAACTGTCTCCTGTTTTTGTTTGCTGTGCTGTAAGGTGGCGGCGTGACATTTGGTTTTGTTTGTCTGTTGTTTAATGCCGCACGCAGCAATATTCCAGCAATATGGTGGCGGTCTGTAAATAATCGAGTCTGGACCAGACAATCCAGTGATCGACACCAAGAATATTGATCTACGCAATTGGGATATGATGACATGTGTCAACCAAGTCAGCGAGCCTGACCACCCGATCCCGTTAGTCGCCTCTTATAACAAGCATGGGTTACTGAAGACCAATTCTTACCCGAATCTTCAGGGTTCACATTAGATTGCAGTGAAGATTCAACCCAGTTGACAACACTGCATCAACAATGGTACAACCTTTTTTTTTCTGGACTGTGTCAATACTTACACAATGTATAGGAAGGCATTGACAGCCCAGTATTTTGTTTTGCAGAGTTGTTTCCCTTGAGCACTCCAGAAACCTATGATTGTATGTTCAAATCCCTGGTCGACATTGTGAAGAAGTGAGAGAGTAGAGTTTAAAGCTTAAATCTTTCAGCTATACCAGGGTGAGTGAGTGAGTTTAGTTTTACGTCGGACTCAGCAATATTCCAGCTATATGGCGGCAGTCTGTAAATAATCAAGTCTGGACCAGACAATCCAGTGATCACCAGCATGAGCATAGATCTGCACAATGGGGAACCGATGACATGTGTCAACCATGTCAGCTGCCTGACCACCAGATCCCGTTAGTCGCCTCTTACGACAAGCATGGGTTGCTGAAGATCAATATTCTAACCCGGATCTTCACGGTCCTGAGCTATACCAGGGATGTCAATGTGTGAGTGAAGTCTGAAAATGTGTGGTCCTTGGTTTGCAGATATTCAATGTCCCCAGCTAACTGTACACAGAGAATTGCTCACAAGCTGACATGCTTCACAAAACAATTCATGTTTTACTATACAAGCTTTCATGTTATAATCTCTTCACTAATAGAAAATATCAAACTCTTAATTTACACCGCCTCCACAAAGCTACATTTTTTAGTGAAAAAGGGTGCAGTGTATTGTGACCACACAATAGACCAATATGGTACACCGGTATGTATTTTCCCTCATAGAAATAGAAATATATTGTCCCTTTGAGGATTTTTGAAAACAATACTATCAATCTGAAAGTCAATAATGCATCCTCAACTCCTCACCACGAAGAACGGCTCTCACTCTGAGTGATTAAGTTTAGATTTAAGCAACTTTTAGCAATATTCCAGCAATATCACAGTTGGGAAACATGAACTTGGCTTCACACACTGTACCCATGTGAAAAATCGAACCCGAGTCTTCGGCGTGACGAGTGGACGCTTTAACCACTAGGCTACCCACTTACTCCAGGAGCCCTGTACATAAACACACATCCATAAAATGAAAACAAAACCTAATGAGGTGGCCAAATTGCATGTTGGAAAAGAATTACATTCCAAAATTCTTGAAATACACCAACTAAATATGACAGGTAATAAAGAAATGGGAAGCAGACAAGGTGCTAAGTGATGGCCGACACGTCCAACTTCATGAACATTATAATTATGTAAGATTGTAACTGAGTGGTGGCATCATGCCTTGTTAACAACTTGCAGATTAGCTGGCCAGTGATTCCGATATTTCCTGGTTTAAAGCTGTGTTACTAATGGCGTTCCACCAGCAGGACAAACATTCCTATCTCCTACCACGCTAGGAACTGACGCTGGGAACTGACGTGTTTCACGGTCAACATCTGCCACTGAAGTATGCACAAGAAGCCTGCAAATTATGCTTTTACGTAAACACAGTAAGAATTACTTACATGTTTCATTAAATTTAAGCTTAATTAGCCACAATTTAAAAAGAAATTTCAAAAAACCTCATTCATGATGAATATAAGCATGTTTTTAGATTTTTTGAGCCAATGTACATTTTGCTCAAGACATTTAAATTGTACAGCATCGTTCTGATGTTTGTTCAGGTTAATTGAAATGACTAATTAGTCCTAATTATGCAGGATTGCATGGTATTAGTGGCATACCACAATATGCTTTTTAAACACCAAGTATTCAGATCTTGAATGAGGACCAGGTTGCTGGGCAAAAGAAGACGGTTTTAGTGAAACCTACACAGACTTTCATTCCCAACTGATGTTTCCCTTCATTATTAATTGAAAAAAGAATCCCAAACTGCTAACCTATATTTGAGATTGCTGTTATCAAAACCATTCTATATATATCTAGGGTCTTATTATGTAGAAAATAGAGAATCTCACCCAAGTGTCTACTGATATCAGTTATATCAACACGAGGGGTGGTGGGGTAGCCTAGTGGTTAAAGCGTTGGCTCGTCACGCCGAAGACCCGGGTTCGATTCCCCACATAGGTACAATGTGTGAAGCCCATTTCTGGTGTTCCCCGCCGTGATATTGCTGGAATATTGCTAAAAGCGGTGTAAAACTATACTCACTCACTATATCAACACGAGTTGATAAAGTTACAAATATCCGAGGCTTACCAAGGATATTTTTACTTTTATCAACGACTGTTGATATATTTGATATCATTAGACACGAGGGTGAGATTCTATTTATCATCAAAAATCACTCTTCATTAGTTTTCAATGAAAAAATGTATATCTCTGAACAGTGTACTACCATTAGACTTGAAGTGCAGTGATGTCATAGCATTGTGATGTCATGAAGTGCATGATGTCATAGCATTGTCAGGGCATTGTACAAAATCTACTGTCAAAACGACATTTCCTCGGAGATATGGTATGATCTCACACAAGCGATATCTCACAGTTTGGGATGATAAAGTAGGATCTGCAATCATTGTCACTGACTGTCAAACACTTTAGCTCCTAACATATCGCAATAGGTATCAGAATATGGGTTCTGAGCCAGATTAAATTGTAATACAATATATTTTCCTATACACAGCCCTATAACTAAGGGACATTGAAGGATCAAAAGCTCAAAGTGGAAGGGGTGCTAATTAGATTTCAGAATAGAAGTGAATTTAGTTTTACACCGCTTTTAGCAATATTCCAGCAATATCATGGCGGGGACACCAGAAATGGGCTTCACAAATTGTATTCATGTGGGCAATCGAACCCAGGTCTTCAGCGTGACCAGCGAACACATTAACCACAGGGCTACCCCACTGAAACTTTAGATTAAGAAGACTTACTTTTTACAAATGATACCAAAACAGTTTCATACAGCCAATGTCAACAGTGATAACATGATTCTCACTGTACCAACACTTGTCTAAACACCAATACATACAGTAAACTAAGATTCTAAGCAACAAATAGTGAGTGAGTTTAGTTTTATGCCACTTTTTAAAATATTCCAGCAATATCACGGCAAGGGACACCAGAAATGGGCTTCACACATTATTCCCATGTGGTAATCACACCCAGGTTAACGGAGTCACGAGCAAATGTTTTAACCATGAGGCAACCTTAACGCCCCAAGGAACTAATAGAACTATTAGTTTTAGTTTCTTATTACCCTAGTTCAACACATTTTGACTGAAATACACAACAAGATGTTTGATCAAAAAGATCCAGTTTATTATATCCATCAGTTTGGTATAAGCATGTTCGTAATAAATATGTGTAAATTATTCAATGCTCCTCAGATCACCTCAAGATTTGTTTCTTGAATTCTTTGTTTTGCATAAACCCATCTATTCCTGAAATATGCTTTATATCCACATATTTATCAATTCAATAAAATCACTGTCTGTCTCTAAAGAACTAATACGTATATGACAGAAAATCTTTACAGGATATATAGTAACGAAGACGGGTATTGATTCCATTGTAAGTAATACCTCCTCAAACTCGTCGTATGTTTGACGTTTAGTCGGATCAATAGCTCATCGTCCCTAAACTGACTCAATATATAGACTGTTGTAATGTTTTCATCTAGGGGAATACGTACAGTGAGATGACCACCACACCCATGAGGGGAAAACAGTTCTTGTGACCTCATGGATGGGAGATGCACGGCCATTACAGAATGTATATAACAGTGCTTCTGAAGTAGGACAATCAGCAAAGATGTCAGAGTATGTTGAATTTGTGGGACAGAATATCTGCGATAACAGTTTATATCCAGAATATGTTGAATTTGTGGCATTGAATATCTTCAATAACAGTTTATATCTAGAATAGGTTGAATTTTGACAGTGTGAGTGAGTTTGGTTTTACGCCGCTTTTAGCAATATTCCAGCAATATCGTGCCGGTGGACACCAGAAATGGGCATCACACATTGCACCTATGTAAGGAATCGAACCCGGGCACAGAATATCTGCGACAACAGTTTATATCCAGAATAGGTTCAATTTGCAGCATTGAATATCTTCAGTAATAGTTTATATTCATAATAAATTGAATTTGTGGCATAGAATATCTTCAATAACAGTTTATATCCACAATAAGTTGTGGCATAGAAAATAAAAATGTTGAAAAATAACCTAACTATGAAAGTTTGCGAGTAAATATTCAACCAAGATTGACAAATCAAATCATTATGTACTCAGAATAGTTCGCTCATAAAAGGTACTTTAGAAGCAAAAAAAATATCATGCCCAGAATTATTACAGGTATGGACTCCTATAATGGTAAGATAAGAAGCAAAACGTGACGTCAATTTTGAGGTTCCCTGTTGTTATTTACAAGCCTGGCAAAGGCAGCATTAAACTCTGTTCACTCACTTACTCATCTATACATAAAAGCAATTAATACAGAAACGTGAAAGGTCAAGGTCACTGTCATTATGACCAAAAATGATCAATCAATGTTAAACCTTCCATTTTTATGATAAAATTTCTAATGCTTATCAAGAATGATGTTTCAATCGAAAAATATCTTTCAAATTCACTGATTTTGATTCAGATTATTTTTTACAGCAAGGTATTTCTATTCCATTAACACAAACGCACATTGCGGTGTTGCGATGCCAATACGATCGTCACACTCAGGTGACAAAACAACAACACAAAGAATCATGGCCTCCATTAACAGCGCTGTGTGGAGCCGCTTTGATGAATAACAGGAAGTTCCACCTCATTACATTTGTCCTGATCAGACATCACTCATTCACTTCTACCGATATCTTCACGTCAATACCACATCGGTGGACACCGGCGAGACTGGCAAAATTACAGACGAGGCGAAAAATGAATATCATTATTCTCAACGCTTGCTGCCATCTTCATATTAATGACACACAGTTGTTGATCAGAGTCTCAGAATAGAAAATATGACAGTCAAATTTATAGAAAATGTTGATTCATCATCAGAAAATACCTATCCATGCACTCATTCATCTTATACTCATCTATACATATATATAATCACACACATTGAAAACATGTTTTCAAATATCAGACACTCTATGACAAATTCATCTTGAAAGACAAATAAGATTCCTAGCAACATACTTGTATCTATCTCATGTCTGTGAGCGGTGGGGTAGCCTAGTGGTTAAAGCGTTCACTTGTCATGCTGAAGACCCGGGTTCGATTCCCCACATGGGCTCAATGTGTGAAGCCCATTTCGGGTGTCCCCCGTCGTGATATTGCTGGAATATTGCTAAAAGTTCTGTAAAACTAAGTTCATTCACTCAATATCTCATGTCGAAATAAACATTATTCAATTTTGTTCCCACACACATTGTATATTGCCATCTGTAAAGCAACCCCATGTATTATTATAAGAAGACGCTGACTCTAAAAATCTTCAAACACCACTCTAATGTGTATATCCCATCTATGACTGACTGACTGACTGAGTTTGGCTAGGCTGCCCCCCACCCCCACCCCCATCTATGAAGTGGTCTAGGATGAAACAACCCATGAAGATCTCAAGGTCAGGCTCGCTGACTTGGTTGACACGTCATCAGTTCCCAATTCCCATAGATTGATGCTCATGCTGTTGATCACTGGATTGTCTGGTCCAGACTCGATTATTTACAGACCGCCGCCATCTAGCTGGAATATTGCTGAGTGCAGTGTAAAACTAAACTCACTCACTCTAGAATGAAACACATCACAAGTGTATACATGATGCCTATATTTTCACTGAAAACAAATTTGTCTTTCATTGTTTTTCATACAATGCTTGGTTGTATAGAACTCATGGAGCTATTTGGTGTGTTGACACGGTGTGACGTCCAACTGGTAACTGTGAAAAACTCCTTCCGTTGTGAAGTGCTGACAAAGAAAGCCTATTTACTCAAATTTAATTCCCAATTATCTGTGTTATAACTTACTAGGTTTAGTTTGTTTAACAATAAGAGCTTTTATCCAACTGTCTTCGATACACACCTTCTCCAACACCTGCTAATGGGAAAAGAAAGGAATTGATTTCAGGATCAAAGTCAGATGTCACTTGGGCAACTTCAGTTTTTCCTGCTTTGTACTTTATCTTAAATAAAAATCATATTTTGGATATGCCTTGTTGGAAATAATGGCAAAGCAGCAATGATTTAAATTAAATCTACATTTAGGAATAACTGTAATAGCAAATTGTAAACCAAAAGTCACTGTGTTCTTTAATCTGATTGGTTGAAAAATGTGATCAAATGGTATTCGATTCCCGGAAATTCGCTGCGTATTAATACATACAAACATCGCTCACACCATTGTATTGTTACGTCTTCAGCTGAGATGACGTCATTCAAATCATATTGTGACGTAAAGTCCGAATGACGTCACAAATGAGCAGTTCAAGATGCTACCATGGGAGACAGCCGAAACGGCTGGCTGATGACATTGCACTGCTGTGTCCATACTCTATGTCAATGAGTGCAGACACAAAAACGTGTGTGGATCTTTTAGTTTACTTTTGTGTTTACAATGTCGATAAACATCATGTGTTGGCCAATTTCCGGGTGTTATTGAGTATTTGAAGCACGGGAATATTCCATTTGAAACCTCCGGCTGACGCCGTCGGTTCCAAATGAATTCCCGTGCTTGTGGGTTCCAAATGGAATATTCCCGTGCTTCAAATACTCAATAACACCCGGAAATTGGCCAACACATGATGTTTATCTCCTAATCACGCTCATGTTTAAACCGCATGTGTTTTTCACCGAGATCGAGACGAGAATCATATAATGTTTCTTTTGCAGAAAATATAAAGCATGAACAAGTAATTTGGTATAATTCTCGGAACATTTATTCTGGACAAGTTGGAGTATAATGCTAATGATATTGCCAGTGGATCTTGACCGTGAAACATTTATAAAACATGTGAGATCTTCTACTCTGTGCATAAGTCAATGCCACTTCTAAACAGTGTAATTGTAAGTATGATAAACCTGCCATGTTGGTTGGTTTGTACCAAGTTTACCATGAAAGTTTGTTGTTTTGTTTGTTTATTAACGACGTTGTCTGG
This sequence comes from Haliotis rubra, assembly GCF_003918875.1. Classification (NCBI taxonomy): domain Eukaryota; kingdom Metazoa; phylum Mollusca; class Gastropoda; order Lepetellida; family Haliotidae; genus Haliotis; species Haliotis rubra. Next base: position 216,599 of record NW_025766370.1, on the reverse strand, counting down.
TCCAGACTCGATTATTTACAGAACAACATCATATAGTTGGAATATAGCTGAGTGCAAAATTAAACAACAAACAAACAAAAACAAACTCCATATAGACGGTCAGACTGGCAAACTGGAAGACTTAAGAGTGTCTTAACTCCCATATTCTAACATCAACTTACGACGGTTGAAGTTCTGAGATCACCATGTGAAACAATTTTACCAAGGTCGTGGGTCTTAACTCCCATATTCTAACATCAACTTACGACGGTTGAAGTTCTGAGATCACCATGTGAAACAATTTTACGAAGGTCGTCGGTCTTAACTCCCATATTCTAACATCAACTTACGACGGTTGAAGTTCTGAGATCACTATGTGAAACAATTTTACCAAGGTCGTGGGTCTTAACTCCCATATTCTAACATCAACTTATGACGGTTGAAGTTCTGAGATCACCATGTGAAACAATTTTACCAAGGTCGTGGGTCTTAACTCCGATATTCTAACATCAACTTACGACGGTTGAAGTTCTGAGATCACCATGTGAAACAATTTTACCAAGGTCGTCGGTCTTAACTCCCATATTCTAACATCAACTTACGACGGTTGAAGTTCTGAGATCACCATGTGAAACAATTTTACGAAGGTCGTCGGTCTTAACTCCCATATTCTAACATCAACTTACGACGGTTGAAGTTCTGAGATCACTATGTGAAACAATTTTACCAAGGTCGTGGGTCTTAACTCCCATATTCTAACATCAACTTATGACGGTTGAAGTTCTGAGATCACATGTGAAACAATTTTACCAAGGTCGTGGGTCTTAACTCCCATATTCTAACATCAACTTACGACGGTTGAAGTTCTGAGATCACCATGTGAAACAATTTTACCAAGGTCGTCGGTCTTAACTCCCATATTCTAACATCAACTTACGACGGTTGTAGTTCTGAGATCACCATGTGAAACAATTTTACCAAGGTCGTGGGTCTTAACTCCCATATTCTAACATCAACTTACGACGGTTGAAGTTCTGAGATCACCATGTGAAACAATTTTACGAAGGTCGTGTGTCTTAACTTCCATATTCTAACATAGACTTACGACGGTTGTAGTTCTGAGATCACCATGTGAAACAATTTTACCAAGGTTGAGTGTCTTAACTTCCATATTCTAACATAGACTTACGACGGCTGTAGTTCTGAGATCACCATGTGAAACAATTTTACGAAGGTCGTGTGTCTTAACTTCCATATTCTAACATAGACTTACGACGGTTGTAGTTCTGAGATCACCATGTGAAACAATTTTACCAAGGTTGAGTGTCTTAACTTCCAGATTCTAACATAGACTTACGACGGCTGTAGTTCTGAGATCACCATGTGAAACAATTTTACGAAGGTCGTGTGTCTTAACTCCCATATTCTAACATCAACTTACGACGGTTGAAGTTCTGAGATCACCATGTGAAACAATTTTACCAAGGTCGTGTGTCTTAACTCCCATATTCTAACATCAACTTACGACGGTTGAATTTCTGAAACAGATTTAAAGCCTTCACAATGAAGTGAGTGAGTGAGTGAGTAAGGTTTTGCTCTGCTTTTAGCAATATTCCAGCAATATCACGGCGGGGTACACCAGAAATGGGTTCACAAAAAAGACATGGGTACAATATGGGTACAATATGTGATGCCCATTTCTGGTGTCCCCTGCCATGATATTGCTGGAATATTGCTAAAAGCAAAGTAAAACCTTACTCACTCACTAACTCAAACACTCTGTCACTTATTATTCAATCATTTCAAGCCACTGCCCCTTCCATTTCAATTCAATTCGGGGTGGTGGGGTAGCCTGGTGGTTAAAGCGTTCGCTCGTCACGCCGGACCCGGGTTTGATTCCCTACATGGGTACAATAATAGTGAAGCCCATTTCTGGTGTCCCCCACCGTGATATTGCTGGAATATTGCTAAAAGCGGCATAAAACTACACTCACTCACTCAGTCAATTCAATTCGACAACACATTCATTTACTCTGCTTATTAACACAGATGCAAAGTAAACTGTTTAACATTCTTAAAAGTATTATTAAAAAACCAAGACATTCTTCCCAACCATGAACCTGAAAGATTGTTTCAAATATGTATCAAAATCAAGGATAATGCAGTCCATTAATATTCACAGCCTTTTATCATGTGTGTTTGTAGGCGGTCAATAACCTTTTAAGTACATTATACACAGTCAATAATCCGGATTATATAACAGTACATTGAAACAGTTTGTAAAGGCAGACTTAATAACTGGCTAAAGAGCAACAAAAACAAAGATTTGTTCACAATTTGCTTTACCTGTATATTTACAAATATAAGATTATTGTAAATCTCACAATATTTAGCTGAACCTAATATATATCACTTAATGACAACCAAGGAATATCACTAAATAACGATCTATTAATATCACTTAATAACAACCTTGGAATATCACTTAATAATGACCTAGGAATATCAGTTAATAACAACCTAGTAATATCACTTAATAACAACCTTGGAATATCACTTAATAATGACCTAGGAATATCACTTGATAACAACCTAGTAATATCAGTTAATAACAACCCAGGAAGACAGTTTGCTATTCACTTGGCTTCATTATCCCCACACAATGAGGAAGAGACAGAACAATAATGATACTATTCAGATAATGCTTTCATATCCTACTGACTCATAATGGGCTGTGTCCAACAGTATATTAGCGATCTCTGAAGATACATCAGTAGTGTCTGACAGTTTATCAGCAGTGTAAAGACTGGCTGGTGTGCGTCTTAAATATTGACGCTGTATCAACAATATTTTAGCAATATGTTTGGCAAAATAACAATTTCGTGTCTGTGGTCACTTTGCGAGGCAGACTCCCTCCCCAAGGTCGAGTGTCTTAACTTATTAACTTAACTTCCATATTCTAACATAGACTTAAGACAGTTGAAGTTCTGAGATCACCATGTGAAACAATTTTACCAAGGTTGAGTGTCTTAACTCCCATATTCTAACATAGACTTACGACGGTTGAAGTTCTGAGATCACCATGTGAAACAGTTTTACCAAGGTTGAGTGTCTTAACTCCCATATTCTAACATAGACTTACCACGGCTGTAGTTCTGAGATCACCATGTGAAACAGTTTTACCAAGGTTGAGTGTCTTAACTTCCATATTCTAACATAGACTTAAGACAGTTGTAGTTCTGAGATCACCATGTAAAACAATTTTACCAAGGTTGAGTGTCTTAACTTCCAGATTCTAACATAAACTTATGATGGTTGAAGTTCTGAGATCACCATGTGAAACAATTTTACCAAGGTTGAGTGTCTTAACTCCCATATTCTAACATAGACTTACGACGGTTGTAGTTCTGAGATCACCATGTGAAACAATTTTACCAAGGTCGAGTGTCTTAACTTCCAGATTCTAACATAAACTTATGATGGTTGAAGTTCTGAGATCACCATGTGAAACAATTTTACCAAGGTCGTCGGTCTTAACTTCCATATTCTAACATAGACTTACGACGGTTGTAGTTCTGAGATCACCATGTGAAACAATTTTACCAAGGTTGAGTGTCTTAACTTCCAGATTCTAACATAAACTTATGATGGTTGAAATTCTGAGATCACCATGTGAAACAATTTTACCAAGGTTGAGTGTCTTAACTTCCAGATTCTAACATAGACTTACGACGGTTGTAGTTCTGAGATCACCATGTGAAACAATTTTACCAAGGTCGAGTGTCTTAACTCCCATATTCTAACATACGACAGTTGTAGTGATGAGATCACCATGTGAAACAATTTTACCAAGGTCGAGTGACTTAACTTCCATATTCTAACATAGACTTAAGACAGTTGTAGTTCTGAGATCACCATGTAAAACAATTTTACCAAGGTTGAGTGTCTTAACTCCCATATTCTAACATAGACTTACGACGGTTGTAGTTCTGAGATCACCATGTGAAACAATTTTACCAAGGTTGAGTGTCTTAACTTCCATATTCTAACATAGACTTACATAGGTTGTAGTTCTGAGATCACCATGTGAAACAATTTTACCAAGGTTGAGTGTCTTAACTTCCATATTCTAACATAAACTTACGACGGTTGAAGTTCTGAGATCACCATGTGAAACAATTTTACCAAGGTTGAGTGTCTTAACTTCCAGATTCTAACATAGACTTAAGACAGTTGTAGTTCTGAGATCACCATGTAAAACAATTTTACCAAGGTTGAGTGTCTTAACTCCCATATTCTAACATACGACGGTTGTAGTGATGAGATCACCTTGTGGAACAATTTTATCAAGGTCAAGTGACTTAACTTCCATATTCTAACATACGACGGTTGTAGTGATGAGATCACCATGTGCTATGTAATGTGTTCAGCAGACCTGAGTCTCTGGTGACATACTCAGTGCATGAGTGAGTGAGTTTGCTTTTCGCCCCTTTTAGCAATATTGCAGCAATATCGCGGCAGGGGACACCAGACACAAGTCTTCAGCATGACGAGCTAACACTTTAACCATTAGGCTACCCATCGCCCCGACATACATACGATACTGGAGACAAGGTGTCCCTGAACTTGTGATGTGGGGACCTTCTATGTACCAAGTTCTATATTTTTCTTTCTCAGGTGACAATAACAGACATCCCGAGACTAGCTGTACCAAAACCGTTGTGTGTGTACCATTTGCTATGCATCAGGTTCCACATACCTGCATTTCAGGTGATGCATATCAACTTTCTCATGAATAATAATCATCCCTGCTTCATTACACAGACAATGGAAAACATCATTTATATTCCATGAAATTATTTCAAGCATTATCAATCATGCAAACAGTGTATAGAAAGCAAGCAAACTAATATTGATTTCGTCTCTGTTAGCACAGGAGCTAACCAGTAAACTCACATTTACATATGAAAAAATATTTACCACTGTAACCATGGTGATTGGATTTAGCAGTTCCGTGGATGCTGGTTATGACTACATCCCACATGGGTGTACCAACCACACTATTTCAGTCTTATGAAGAATGAGTGAGTTAGTGAGTTTGTTTTTACACTGCTTTTAGCAATATTCCTGCAATATAACGGCATGGGAGACCAGAAATGGGCTCCACACATTGTACCCATGTGGAGAATCGAACCCGGGTCTTAGGGTGACAAGCGAATGCTTAAACCACTAGGCTACCCCACTGCCCCCTTTATGAAGAAGTTGTCCATAGCACCAAAATTCACTGTATAGAATGGAATACATCCGGGATGTCATATTAACCCATGTTTGTCAGTGTGAATTCTTGATCAACCTAAATGATGTTTCCAGGTAAATACTGATGCTCATGGACAACACAAAAGTGCTAATTGTCTTAAAGAACTGCATCATTTCGTTCCTTGTTCCTACTGACTTTCCCGTGAAGATCCGGGGTAGAATAGGTCTTCAGCAACCCATGCTTGCCACAAAAGGCGACTATGCTTGTCGTAAGAGGCGACTAACGGGATCGGGTGGTCAGGCTCTCTGACTTGGTTGACACATGTCATCGATTCCCAATTGCGCAGATCGATGCTCATGCTGTTGATCACTGGATTGTCTGGACTCGATTATTTACAGACCGCTGCCATATAGCTGGAATATTGCTGAGTGTGGCGTAAAACTAAACTCACTCACTCACTCCTACTGACTTTACTTTTCATTGTTGTTATACACCACACTAAAACATTTTACAGGTATATGGCGGCAGTCTGTAAATAATGAGTATGGACCAGACAATCCAGTGATTGACATCATAAGCATCCATCTACTCAGATCAGATACTATGTATCAGCCAAGTCAACAAGCATGACCTCCCGATCCCGTCAGTCGCTTTTCAAGACAATGTGATGCTGAAGACCAGTTCTAACCCAGATCTTCGCAGATCTCCAGCTGAGATGTAATATAATGGCAGATTACTCCTCCATCCTCACACAGCAAATATCAACCATAAATCTTAGACACCACCACATCAACAAACACTTTCATCCACAGAACTTACATTTAGCCAAGTTATTCAAGGAACAGTTAATCACTACACAGAGTTGTCTCCCCTAGGAGGACCAGAAACCTCTGTGGGTTTGAATCCATTCCTCCACATGATTCTCTGAATGTCAGCAACATACCAACACTTGTAGGATTTAAACAAATGGATAATGTCTATAGCTCAGAGTGAGTGAGTGAGTGAGTGAGTGAGTGAGTGAGTGAGTGAGTGAGTGAGTGAGTGAGTGAGTGAGTGAGTGAGTGAGTGAGTGAGTGTCAAATATGTAATTTTTGAGTAAAATTGATATTTTATACTTATCCTGACTCATGCTCTTTTGCTTGTCTCCTTCCTCTGCTTAACATAGTGGAACACTTGTATCTCCCTAATTGAAGTTCCCTTCAATGTAAAATCACTAATTAGTACACCACGAAGTTACCTCCCTTCCACAAGCGGGAACGAGGGCCACCTCTACCCATGTGCCTCACTCTCTCCTCATATACTGAGCCCAACATTTGAATTTACAGGGAAATCCAAAGTGTTATTTGGGGAGGATGGGAGGGCTGACCTCATGAGTCAGGATAAGTATAAAATATCAATTTTACTCAAAAATTACATATTTTTCCTTATCCTGACTCATGCTCTTTTGCTTGTAGAATCCAACAGAGCCGGAGGTGGGAATATATAATACTTTGGATTTTAATAATTAGTGATTTGAACTGTGATGATTGTAATAACCCTATGGGAACTTCATAAAGGCATTGAACTGATGAATTCCTGCTGCCAGCTTATCAGCTGCCATATAGAGGTTATTACAATGTACTTATTATGATAAGTATATATAATATTAATACAATGCTTAAGACTAATAGACTTAAGCTTGTTAATATGCTAGTATAAACTCCTTAGAGTTTGTTAGCTAAAATACTTTAAGATATAAACATAGCACTAAGCTTAAAATATGATTAATTTTAAGCTAATTATATAATAACAAACCTCTTTAGGGTTTGTTAGTTAAAATATTTATATGATATAGACAGTGCTGAGCTTAAGATATGAATAAGCTTAGCTATATATATAACAGCAAACTTTGTAGAGTTTGTTAGCTAATACATTTTACAATATGAGTATAGTATTGTGCTTAAGATATAATTATCTTAAGCTACATATATAATAGCCAAACTTAGTAGAGTTTGTTAGCTAATATATTTTTACAATATGAGTATAATACTGTGCTTAAGATATAATTAACTTAAGCTACATATATAATAGCCAAACTTAGTATAGTTTGTTAGCTAATATATTTTTACAATATGAGTATAGTACTGTGCTTAAGATATAATTAACTTAAGCTACATATATAATAGCCAAACTTAGTAAAGTTTGTTAGCTAATATATTTTTACAATATGAGTATAGTACTGTGCTTAAGATATAATTAACTTAAGCTACATATACAATAGCCAAAAACTCTGTAGAGCTTATTAGCTAATAGATTTATAATGTAACCATAGTACTAAGCTTAAGATATGATTAGACTTAAGCTAAATGTATATAGCAAAAAACTCCTTAGAGTTTATTAACTAATATACTTTTATGTTATAAACATAGTACTGAGCTTAAGATATGATTAAACTTAAGCTATATATATATAATAGTAAAACTCCGTAGAGTTTGATAGCTAATACATTTTATTATGTTGATTTAGACCTAGTATTGAGCTTAAGATATGAAGTAAACCTTAAGCTAAATATATAATAGCAAAAAACCTTTTAGAGTTTTAATAGCTAATATACTTATATGGTATCAACATAGTATTGAGCTTAAGATATGAAGAAACCTTAAGCTACATATGTATAGCAAAAACTCCGTAGAGTTTGTTAGCTAATACATGATATAATGTAACCATAAAGCTTAAAATATGATGAAAACTTAAGCCCAATATATAATAGCAAAAAACTCTTTTAGAGTTTTGATAGCTAATATACCTATATGCTATAAACATAGTACTGCGCTTAAGATATGAATAAGCTTAAGTTACATATATATAATAGCAAAAACTCCATAGAGTTTGTTAGCTAATACATGTTATAATGTAACCATATTGCTTAAGATATGATGAAACTTAAGCCAAATAGCAAAAGCTCTTTAGAATTTGTTAGCTAATATAGTTATATGATATAAACATAGTACTGAGCTTAAGATATGAATGAGCTTAAGCTACCTATATAATAGCAAACTCCCGTAGAGTTTGTTAGCTAATGTATTTTACAATATGAGTATAGTACTATGCTTAAAATATACTTGACTTAAGCTACGTATATAATAGCCAAAAAAAACTCTGTAGAGTTTGTTAGCTAATGCATTTATCATGTAACCACTGTGATGATAAAAAACGAGCTTAAGCAAATTATATATAGCATGAAGCTATTTAGTACTGTTATAAGATAAGTAAAAATCTGTAAGATTGACTTATCTTCTCCGAGGAACTGTCAACTGTTGTGCAAGGACCATGGGATCAAATTGGTGGATACCTGAGATGTCCTTGGTGGTGATATCTCTCAGATAATGGTTGGCAACCACCATATCGGATCTACAGTAATAAACCCTCCATTATTTCAAATAACATTTGTGTAGATGAAATTGTAGAAGTTAAGCTCTAATATCAAGAGTATTAAAGCTCATGGAGGGTCGGATTAGGTCCATCTGTCTTGTATGCACGTAGTATGACAGTTCTGATCCAAACGGAGATATAGTATGCGTGAGACTACACTCTGCGTAAGTTGATGATAGAGGAAAAAAATCTGTTGTATTTTTTCTTCCTGTTTGGTTTGGTGGAGATAAATTTACAGTGCTCTTGCTGGCCAGCGTGATAGCATCATCGTATCATGGAGTCCAAGTATGTCATCCAGGCATGTTCATAAACCTCACTTGTGAGGTGTTGTAGCACTATATTCATATCCCCAAGTTGGTACGTGAAACTTCCGTTTATTCTCCAAACAGAAACTTAGTAGGTTTACTAACCATCTAGTTGTGTTAGTAGCTTGATGATGAAATTCAGGTGTAGTCTGAAACGCTGTGGATTTCGATCCACTTGTATCACGTCGTCTAGGTAAATCGTTGCGATGTCCTTGACGATGTATGTGCACAACCGGGAGTTTGTGTCCTCGATGAACTTTATGTAAAATCGCCTGACTGCTGTGCCCTTGTCTAAACTTGACAGGGGAGGTCTCTAACCTGAAGAAAGCAGCCTAATCCTGAAGGTTCAGGTTAACTGGGCTGTAAGGAGGCTTGCTCGTTCATTGATATAAAGTTGTCACTTGCAACCTATGTCTTGAACTGTGAACTATGCTCGACCTCTGTGTAGGGCGTTGTTCATCGGGGTCCAATCAGAATAAGGCATTTTGATTCTGTAGAGTACCCGCGCTGTGATGTCACCGGTGTAGCAGGAAAAGGAACCTTGTATAATATAGTGCCGTCGTTGATATTAGAACAATCGTCGGTCTTCATCGTAACTTCCCGAAGTTACCCGAGTGACCACGTGTTTCGAGGATTAATGGTAAACGCGCGAAAGCTTCGGCGCAAAATACCTCGCTCTGTAATATTAATGCTGGGTAGGTTATTTTCCTGGCTGTCGTGAAAGTGCTTCAGTTTTGAATATAATTCCGACTTCTTTATATATAAAGGTACAATAACTTGTAAGTTGTCAGCTTGTAGACTGTATACATGAATGTATCGTCATAATTGTAGAATTAAAGCTGAATTTGTTGTACATATTTCTTCTCAGAAATGTTGACGATTATGAGTTATACTCGCTGTAACAAGGCTGCTGTTCAATTTCGATATTGAATTGTCTGCAGATATGCGTAATGGTCACGCATGTAGATAATCGTATCGTCGTCGGGATTGCATATACTAGCAATTTATACGGAATAGTTGATTTCTGTGAAGATCTATGAAACGTCGTTGACAAATTAATACAGCGACGTTCTGTGTTGTAAATAGCCTGTGCAATTGTCTTCGCGTAGGCTTATATAGATCGGCATCTGGCATACAGTTGATAGACAACTTATGCGATGTCTTGAACGGACTGAGGAGTAGCTATATATGACGAGTGGCTAGTATATGGAGACCTTGGAGGAGACTTCCTCGGTGAACGCCGGAGACTTCACGAAGCTCTCGAAGTATCCCTTCTAGATCTACTGGTGAAGTAGACTTGGAGCCACTTAGCCTCCGCGACCTTCGCGAAGGTATCGAGTCAAAGTCCGATTAGAATATATATATATATATATATATGTAATTTTTTGAGTAAAATTGATATTTTATACTTATCCTGACTCATGCTCTTTTGCTTGTCTCCTTCCTCTTGCGAACATAGTGGAACACTTGTATCTCCCTAATTGAAGTTCCCTTCAATGTAAAATCACTAATTAGTACACCACGAGTTACCTCCCTTCCACAAGCGCGGGAACGAGGGCGCCACCTCTACCCATGTGCCTCACTCTCTCCTCATATACTGAGCCCAACATTTGAATTTACAGGGAAATCCAAAGTGTTATTTGGGGAGGATGGGAGGGCTGACCTCATGAGTCAGGATAAGTATAAAATATCAATTTTACTCAAAAAATTACATATTTTTCCTTATCCTGACTCATGCTCTTTTGCTTGTAGAATCCAACAGAGCGGAGGTGGGAATATATAATACTTTGGATTTTAATAATTAGTGATTTGAACTGTGATGATTGTAATAACCCTATGAGAACTTCATAAAGGCATTGAACTGATGAATTCCTGCTGCCAGCTTATCAGCTGCCATATAGAGGTTATTACAATGTACTTATTATGATAAGTATATATAATATTAATACAATGCTTAAGACTAATAGACTTAAGCTTGTTAATATGCTAGTATAAACTCCTTAGAGTTTGTTAGCTAAAATACTTTAAGATATAAACATAGCACTAAGCTTAAAATATGATTAATTTTAAGCTAATTATATAATAACAAACCTCTTTAGGGTTTGTTAGTTAAAATATTTATATGATATAGACAGTGCTGAGCTTAAGATATGAATAAGCAGCTATATATATAACAACAAACTTTGTAGAGTTTGTTAGCTAATACATTTTACAATATGAGTATAGTATTGTGCTTAAGATATAATTATCTTAAGCTACATATATAATAGCCAAACTTAGTAGAGTTTGTTAGCTAATATATTTTTACAATATGAGTATAATACTGTGCTTAAGATATAATTAACTTAAGCTACATATATAATAGCCAAACTTAGTATAGTTTGTTAGCTAATATATTTTTACAATATGAGTATAGTACTGTGCTTAAGATATAATTAACTTAAGCTACATATATAATAGCCAAACTTAGTAAAGTTTGTTAGCTAATATATTTTTACAATATGAGTATAGTACTGTGCTTAAGATATAATTAACTTAAGCTACATATATAATAGCCAAACTTAGTAAAGTTTGTTAGCTAATATATTTTTACAATATGAGTATAGTACTGTGCTTAAGATATAATTAACTTAAGCTACATATACAATAGCCAAAAACTCTGTAGAGCTTATTAGCTAATAGATTTATAATGTAACCATAGTACTAAGCTTAAGATATGATTAGACTTAAGCTAAATGTATATAGCAAAAAAAAAAACTCCTTAGAGTTTATTAACTAATATACTTTTATGTTATAAACATAGTACTGAGCTTAAGATATGATTAAACTTAAGCTATATATATATAATAGTAAAACTCCGTAGAGTTTGATAGCTAATACATTTTATTATGTTGATTTAGACCTAGTATTGAGCTTAAGATATGAAGTAAACCTTAAGCTAAATATATAATAGCAAAAAACCTTTTAGAGTTTTAATAGCTAATATACTTATATGGTATCAACATAGTATTGAGCTTAAGATATGAAGAAACCTTAAGCTACATATGTATAGCAAAAACTCCGTAGAGTTTGTTAGCTAATACATGATATAATGTAACCATAAAGCTTAAAATATGATGAAAACTTAAGCCCAATATATAATAGCAAAAAACTCTTTTAGAGTTTTGATAGCTAATATACCTATATGCTATAAACATAGTACTGCGCTTAAGATATGAATAAGCTTAAGTTACATATATAATAGCAAAAAACTCCATAGAGTTTGTTAGCTAATACATGTTATAATGTAACCATATTGCTTAAGATATGATGAAACTTAAGCCAAATAGCAAAAGCTCTTTAGAGTTTGTTAGCTAATATAGTTATATGATATAAACATAGTACTGAGCTTAAGATATGAATGAGCTTAAGCTACCTATATAATAGCAAAACTCCGTAGAGTTTGTTAGCTAATGTATTTTTACAATATGAGTATAGTACTATGCTTAAAATATACTTGACTTAAGCTACGTATATAATAGCCAAAAAAAAAAACTCTGTAGAGTTTGTTAGCTAATGCATTTATCATGTAACCACTGTGATGATAAAAACGAGAGCTTAAGCAAATTATATATAGCATGAAGCTATTTAGTACTGTTATAAGATAAGTAAAATCTGTAAGATTGACTTATCTTCTCGAGAACTGTCAACTGTTGTGCAAGGACCATGGGATCAATTGGTGGATACCTGAGATGTCCTCGGTGGTGATATCTCTCAGATAATGGTTGGCAACCACCATATCGGATCTACAGTAATAAACCCTCCATTATTTCAAATAACATTTGTGTAGATGAAATTGTAGAAGTTAGGGCTCTAATATCAAGAGTATTAAAGCTCATGGAGGGTCGGATTAGGTCCATCTGTCTTGTATGCACGTGTAGTATGACAGTTCTGATCCAAACGGAGATATAGTACATTGAGACTACACTCTGCGTAAGTTGATGATAGAGAAAAAAATCTGTTGTATTTTTTCTTCCTGTTTGGTTTGGTGGAGATAAATTTACAGTGCTCTTGCTGGCCAGCGTGATAGCATCATCGTATCATGGAGTCCAAGTATGTCATCCAGGCATGTTCATAAACCTCACTTGTGAGGTGTTGTAGCACTATATTCATATCCCCAAGTTGGTGCGTGAAACTTCCGTTTATTCTCCAAACAGAAACTTAGTAGGTTTACTAACCATCTAGTTGTGTTAGTAGCTTGATGATGAAATTCAGGTGTAGTCTGAAGCGCTGTGGATTTCGATCCACTTGTATCACGTCGTCTAGGTAAATCGTTGCGATGTCCTTGGCGATGTATGTGCACAACCGGGAGTTTGTGTCCTCGATGAACTTTATGTAAAATCGCCTGACTGCTGTGCCCTTGTCTAAACTTGACAGGGGAGGTCTCTAACCTGAAGAAAGCAGCCTAATCATGAAGGTTCAGGTTAACTGGGCTGTAAGGAGGCTTGCTCGTTCATTGATATAAAGTTGTCACTTGCAACCTATGTCTTGAACTGTGAACTATGCTCTCGACCTCTGTGTAGGGCGTTGTTCATCGGGGTCCAATCAGAATAAGGCATTTTGATTCTGTAGAGTACCAGCTGTGATGTCACCGGTGTAGCAGGAAAAGGAACCTTGTATAATATAGTGCCGTCGTTGATATTAGAACAATCATCGGTCTTCATCGTAACTTCGAAGTTACCCGAGTGACCACGTGTTTCGAGGATTAATGGTAAACGCGCGAAAGCTTCGGCGCAAAATACCTTGCTCTGTAATATTAATGCTGGGTAGGTTATTTTCCTGGCTGTCGTGAAAGTACTTCAGTTTTGAATATAATTCCGACTTCTTTATATATAAAGGTACAATAACTTGTAAGTTGTCAGCTTGTAGACTGTATACATGAATGTATCGTCATAATTGTAGAATTAAGCTGAATTTGTTGTACATATTTCTTCTCAGAAATGTTGGCGATTATGAGTTATACTACCGCTGTAACAAGGCTGCTGTTCAATTTCGATATTGAATTGTCTGCAGATATGCGTAATGGTCGCATGTAGATAAGCGATATCGTCGTCGGGATTGCATATACTAGCAATTTATCACGGAATAGTTGATTTCTGTGAAGATCTATGAAGCGTCGTTGACAAATTAATACAGCGGCGTTCTGTGTTGTAAATAGCCTGTGCAATTGTCTTCGCGTGAGGCTTATAGGCGGCATCTGGCATACAGTTGATAGACAACTTATGCGATGTCTTGAAGCGGACTGAGGAGTAGCTATATATGACGAGTGGCTGGTATATGGAGACCTTGGAGGAGACTTCCTCGGTGAGCGCCGGAGACTTCACGAAGCTCTCGAAGTATCCCTTCTAGATCTACTGGTGAAGTAGACTTGGAGCCACTTAGCCTTCGCGACCTTCGCGAAGGTATCGAATCAAAGTCGATTAGAATATATATATATATATATATATATATATATATAAGAGCGCTTGCTTCGCGAATGGCCTCTGTGTTTAACAGGATGTGGGGTCGTGGCGCTTCTCCTCAGCGACGTCCCTTGTAGCTGGTGAGGCTCTAGCTCCTTAGCGGAGGCTGACCTGGGACTTGCTGGTTCTGCATAAGTAGGGCGAGTGGATCATCTTATCATTTTCAGAAGTAGGTGTTACGAAATCTGGTGATAAGTGTCTCAATGATCGTTCTAGATCTATTTAGGCCAACGAACATCACGTCTCGTCATGGATTCAACTGAACCAATTTCACGATTGTAGTTCTTATTGTTGATATCGATGATCAACTTGTAGTTTTTCATCGATGTCTTAAGCCTATGAAGAAGGGGTCCATGTTGTGCGTGGAAAACTTCTAGGCGTGAAAGTTCGGCAATTATGGTGTCTGAACTTTTGTGGCTTTATGGGATGCTATGTCTAGATTCTGTGCTACCGCAGCAATCGGTCGATCGGGAGGTAGGGTGATAGCATCTCGTCGTCTTCCTTCATCAGGTATGTCTGCGTCGTACTGCCACTCTAGGAAGGTGATGTAGACTTGTGTGCAGACTTGTGTGGTAACCTGTGAAGGCGATCGATGTGGTGATGTGCGAGGAGATCGGAGACTATTGACAGCAGCGAAGCTCTTGAGTAGTCCTTGACTCTGTTAAATGGCGATCTATATTCGGGTGTCCTTCCCGAGTGCCTTAGCGAATGCCTTAGCGAAACGCCTTCCTGACGCTAACGCATGCATGAGCGCCAGCGAAGCTTCCTCGTTCGGTGCTGGGAAGCGGCGATTTGAGCTTAGCGAAGGCTTCCGTGAGGTCTGGTGGCTGAGTCTGCATCTAAGGATGAAGCCGAGGAATGTGATGATCTATCCCGCCTTAGCGAAGGCCGCCTTGAGCTGTACATCTGGGTCCTTCGTCAAGGTGGTCTGCGACTTCCGGCGAAGGCTGCATCGTCTTGGCTGCTACGTTGACTGGAGGTGCCTCTAGAGTGTTGTCTAAGTTGGAGCCGGCGAAGGCTCGTGTACTCTGGAGCTGGCTGCTTCTCCAGTCTGTAGTGACCCTCCATCACGACCATGATTTGCCGTAGTAGCTTCGTCTGGGATGGTCTGCGGCCGAAGTAGTCGGTGCCATCTCTGCGCTGTTAGTGGTGTGGGGGCCCTCAGGTAAGTCGTCTGACATCAGTGTAGAGACATCAGGCTGCATGGCGATCTCTGCTGATGTCATTGTAGCTGTCACCGGTCGCTACTTGTCTCATCACGTCGTCGATGATGATGATCGGCTGATCATCGTAGAGGCCAAGTTCAGCGGCTGGAACAATCTCGGTTGAGAAAGTCCTAGTAGACCGTTGAATTCCCCTCAGAGTCGGGCTGCTGCCCTGGGGGGGTGCGAAGTCTGCGTTGAGTGTTGGTAGCGACGGGACCCTCAGGAAGATCATCGAATGTTGATCTGCGCTGACATCACTGTTGCCGACATCAGTCATTCTTTGATGTACATCAGGAATGATGATGGCTGATCATCATACAGGCCCAAATCTGCGATGAGAACAATCTCGGCTGAGAAAGTTCTAGTAGACCGTTGAATACCCCTCAGTGCGGCGAAGGGATGTCTGGGGAAGCAGGGCGCTTCTTGGAGGCGGACTCGTCCCCGCCTCTCCACCATTCTAGCGGAAACCCAGGCGGAGGGTGGTCGACCAACAGCAGTAGACTGGCGAGGGTTCAGGTGTATCAGTCATGCTAGACTCTGCATCACGTGACCTATCTGCTGCGCGTCTCAAGCGCAAAGTAATTATTTATTAAAGGTAGAATTGGATAAATTAGTATCGCAACTGCAAGCGTGAATCACATGAAACATGGCGCAGTACAGCTAGGGCATATTAAATGCGGATCAGCAGCAGAATAAAAGCGTAATGTGCAACAGTACAGAATTTTTATCAGCGTAATCCACTGCAACAACCGCGCGTCCCGTGCATAAACAGTAGAAAACGACTAAATATCAATATATAATTGTTGAAAGATACTAGCTAAACCTCTATAGATCTCTATACGAGGGTAACTAACTAAATATAATCAAAGGATATAGTGTGTCGGGAGACACAAGAGCTCTCACGTCCAGCTCACTGGAAGAAGAAGGAAGAGTGAGGCACATGGGTAGAGGTGAAGCCCTCGTTCAGCTTGTGGAAGGGAGGTAACTTCGTGGTGTACTAATTAGTGATTTTACATTGAAGGGAACTTCAATTAGGGAGATACAAGTGTTCCACTATGTTAGCAAGAGGAAGGAGACAAGCAAAAGAGCATGAGTCAGGATAAGGAAAAATAAGAGCGCTTGCTTCGCGAATGGCCTCTGTGTTTAACAGGATGTGGGGTCGTGGCGCTTCTCCTCAGCGGCGTCCCTTGTAGCTGGTGAGGCTCTAGCTCCTTAGCGAGGCTGACCTGGGACTTGCTGGTTCTGCATAAGTAGGGCGAGTGGATCATCTTATCATTTTCAGAAGTCGTGTTACGAAATCTGGCGATAAGTGTCTCAATGATCGTTCTAGATCTATTTAGGCAAACGAACATACGTCTCGTCATGGATTCAACTGAACCAATTTCACGATTGTAGTTCTTATTGTTGATATCGATGATCAACTTGTAGTTTTCATCGATGTCTTAAGCATTGAAGAAGGGTCCATGTTGTGCGTGGAAAACTTCTAGGCGTGAAAGTTCGGCAATTATGGTGTCTGAACTTTTGTGGCTTTATGGGATGCTATGTCTAGATTCTGTGCTACGCAGCAATCGGGTCGTCGGAGGTAGGGTGATAGCATCTGCGTCGTCTTCCTTCATCAGGTATGTCTGCGTCGTACTGCCACTCTAGGAAGGTGATGTAGACTTGTGTGCAGACTTGTGTGGTAATCTGTGAAGGCGATCGATGTGGTGATGTACGAGGAGATCGGAGACTATTGACACAGCGAAGCTCTTGAGTAGTCCCTTGACTCTGTTAAATGGCGATCTATATTCGGGTGTCCTCCCGAGTGCCTTCAGCGAATGCCTTCGCTGACGCCTTCCTGACCGCCGAAGCTTCCTCTTCCTCTGCGTTGATTGCTGGGGAGCGGCGATTTGAGCTTCGCGAAGGCTTCCGTGAGGTCTGGTGGTTGAGTCTGCATCTAAGGATGAAGCCGAGGAATGTGATGATCTATCCGCCCGCGCGAAGGCCAGCGAAGGCTGTACATCTGGGTCCTTCGTCCAAGGTGGTCTGCGACTTCCTTAGCGAAGGCTGCATCGTCTTGGCTGCTACGTTGACTGGAGGTGCCTCTAGAGTGTTGTCTAAGTTGGAGCCCAGCGAAGGCTCATTACTCTGGGCTGGCTGCTTCTCCAGTTTGTAGTGACCCTCCATCACGACCATGATTTGCCGTAGTAGCTTCGTCTGGGATGGTCTGCGGCGAAGTAGTCGGTGCCATCTCTGCGCTGTTAGTGGTGGGGCCCTCAGGTAAGTCGTCTGACATCAGTGTAGAGACATCAGGCTGCATGGCGATCTCTGCTGATGTCATTGTAGCTGTCACCGGTCGCTACTTGTCTCATCGTCGGGGATGATGATCGGCTGATCATCGTAGAGGCCAAGTTCAGCGGCTGGAACAATCTCGGTTGAGAAAGTCCTAGTAGACCGTTGAATTCCCCTCAGAGGTCGGCGCTGCCCTGGGGTGCGAAGTCTGCGTTGAGTGTTGGTAGCGGACGGGACCCTCAGGAAGATCATCGAATGTTGATCTGCGCTGACATCACTGTTGCCGACATCAGTCATTCTTTGATGTACATCAGGAATGATGATCGGCTGATCATCATACAGGCCCAAATCTGCGATGAGAACAATCTCGGCTGAGAAAGTTCTAGTAGACTTCGTTGAATACCCCTCAGTGCGGCGAAGGGATGTCTGGGGAAGCAGGGCGGCTTCTTGGAGGCGGACTACGTCCACGCCTCTCCACCATTCTAGCGGAAAACCAGGCGGGAGGGTCGACCAACAACAGCAGTAGACTGGCGAGGGTTCAGGTGTATCAGTCATGCTAGACTCTGCATCGTGACCTATCTGCTGCGGCGTCTCAAGCGTAAAGTAATTATTTATTAAAGGTAGAATTGGATAAATTAGTATGCATAACTGCAGCGTGAATCACATGAAACATGGCGCAGTACAGCTAGGGCATATTAAATGCGGATCAGCAGCAGAATAAAAAGCGTAATGTGCAACAGTACAGAATTTTTATCAGCGTAATCCACTGCAACAACCGCGGCGTCCCGTGCATAAACAGTAGAAACGCGACTAAATATCAATATATAATTGTTGAAAGATACTAGCTAAACCTCTATAGATCTCTATACGAGGTAACTAACTAAATATAATCAAAGGATATAGTGTGTCGGGAGACACAGGAGCTCTCACGTCCAGCTCACTGGGCGAAGAAGGAGAGAGTGAGGCACATGGGTAGAGGTGGCGCCCTCGTTCCCGCGCTTGTGGAAGGGAGGTAACTCGTGGTGTACTAATTAGTGATTTTACATTGAAGGGAACTTCAATTAGGGAGATACAAGTGTTCCACTATGTTCGCAAGAGGAAGGAGACAAGCAAAAAGAGCATGAGTCAGGATAAGGAAAAATTATTGTATTTATTTATTATAGATTCAAATTTAACATGGAGAACCATCAGATGAATAATGAAGATCATGCTTGGTTATCCAAATCTCTAACCTGTCAAATATAATCTATTTCCCTAACAACTGAACATTGGAGCTTAAGCCACACACAGAACACATATTGAATTGAAATTTTACGAATTAGATTTGAACATAAACATCGTTCATTTAACTGTTTGATTTAAATTCTACAAGTTACTGTGTACAAATGAAAACATATGTCATACATGACAAATTCAGCTTTATTGCAAAAGCAAGGTTTTGATGTAGATCACATCTGTCAAACAGAATCTAGTTGCCTAACAAGTAAATACTGGATGTCACACCACACACAAAACACACATTACACAAGCTGCAGTTTTTTATGTAAAATACTGAGAACCACGAGATCCATACCACAAGACATCTTTCCTACCAAACTCTACACAATCAGATCCATCAAATGTAAACTAGTTCCCTTACAACTAAACACAGAGATCTGAAGCAACCCTCGGCAGACATGCTGATAATAGATCCATATGTAGACGGAATATCCTTTCTTAGTCAAACTGGAAACAATCAGATGTGACAATTAGAATCCTGTCCCCATAAAACTAAACACAGAACACAGATCTTTGACAGATGTACTTTCTAATATAAATATAAGAATCATACCTATAAGAAATATGAAATGTACAACATCCTTTCTTTTAGACTAAAACAATCAGATCTGCCAATTAAAATCCTTACCACTTAAACTCTTAATATTTCACTGCAGTACATATCCTTATGTACATATGTACTTTCTAACCTACACTAAGAATCACATCCATCTGATATTTATTACACAACATATATTTTCTTATTCAAACTCAATTACATCTGTCAATTAAACACTGGTTCCGTTACAACAAAACCCTGGAGCTGAAGCCAAGGTCTAAACACTGGACGTACATATCCTTATCAAAATGAGCTTTCTAACTTAATACTAAGAATCACATCTATCAGATAATTGCAACACAACATATATTTTCTTATTCCAACTCAAAACAATCAGATCTGCCAATTAAAAACTGGCCAACAAAACCCTGGAGCTGAAGCCAAGGTACTAAACACTGGATGTCCATATCCTTATCAAAATGTACTCTCTAACTTACACTAAGAATCACATCCATCAGATGTTTATAACACAATATATATTTTCTTATTCAACCTCAAAACAATCAGATCTGCCAATTAAAAACTAGTCCCCTCTACAACAAAACCCAGGATCTGAAGCCACACACTCCAGGCTCTCACTGTGGGGCATAGAGTCACGTGCCAGTGATATTGATCAGCCCAACTGCATGTGCATTGCGACGCTGTCAGTCACTGAGACCATTGTCCATTTCAGCCGGAACAGTCTGATTTACTACCTGCTTTACAGTCGTGATCTCCCTTTAACAAACCTTCCAACGCTAATGCACCATTTTTTTCATAGCTGAGGGGGAAAATATATGACTAGTTTTGTTACAGCATCTGTGACAGAGAGTGCAGAAGTCAGGCAAGTCGGATTATTCTACATGGAAGTGTGGTGGAATTCAAAATAAATCACCAACTCGGGCAGTATTACCACTCAGGACAAGAGTAGCCAGGCGGACAGTTGCCGATCATGGAACGGGCAACATGATATGATCGCAAGTATGATTTCTTCAATCACTCTGCATGCCATTGTTTTAGAATGTTGTTTTATTGAATGATTTGCGTAGTCTGTATGGGATATGAAGCCACATCAATCAATCCTTTCCGTGTGATTAAATCTGGGATAGCCACAGAATGACATTTTCCTTGGTACTTGATCGGGAAATTCTGTCAAATAACATCAAGATCCATCAGTTTATTTTTATAAACGTTTCATAGAGTATTAAAGCATGATTTACTGAATGGAATTATTTCTGATTTGCCAGTGCATGTTATTCAATGGCGTTTTTATTCAGTTCTAATGACAAAATTGGTTATCATCTTTTCGCGAAGGAATTCAATGAACTCAGAGATTAAACAGCAAGTTTTTACATTTTTACATTATATCAAATCTCTTAGTCGGAATGTTTCACTGATCTTGTTTCAAACTAGAAAAAAGAAACTTCCAACATTATGAACAACTGAACCAGTACTGAATGTTTTACAAATATACACCTAGCCGCATTCAGTGCTACAACTGTCATACTTCGGTGTCAAAATTGGCGAGCTGAGATTACGAACACTATCGACGCTTTGAGCAAACAGATAATGGAAAAAATCAGCAACACTCACTTACTAGAATTTTCAACCAAAACGCCAGCTTTAAAACATATGACTGAATTTTTGTGACCTAATGCATTAATGCTTGTTTACAAAGAGACACACGTGTCCAGTTGTGCGTCTGCTTCTTTGTATCACATGACTTGTTACCATCTGGAAGAAGCTTCAGTGTTCTTGTACCAGGTTTAAGCCGGAACCTGTGGTGTATGTTGACTTAGCGGCCTGTGTAGTATGGCTGTGACGAGTCAAAACATGAGGTAACTCATCACGGTAGTGTCTACGGTAACAAACAAAAGTTGACTAATCCGAACTGCTTTAAAATCCGGAAAAATCAGTCTGTCCCAGGCCAGTCCGAAATAGACAGATTCCACTGTACTACCAAGGTACCCAGCCCCATTTATAGGAGTGAGTGAGTGAGTATGGTTTTACACCGTTTTAGCAATATTCCAGCAATATCACAGCAGGGGACACCAGAAATGGGCTTCACACATTGTGCCCATGTGGGGATTCAAACCCGAGCCTTGGGTGTCATGAGCATTTGCTTTAACCACTAGGCTACCCCACCGCCACCCATTTACCACACCAAGCCTTGGTACCTGTAGTCAGTCTCACAGTCCCTGAACCACATTATTTTCCCTACTGCCTAGCCCTTTCTGTTAAAGCCCTAAATGAAGCAAGTATATATTATTTTCCTCAATCTTCCATCTGACTGGGGCTTCTTTTAAATTTAAATGGAATTATTTCTTTTTATCAAAATTATATTCACTCAGAACATATGTGTTATCTATGGTACCTGCTAAAAGTTTCAGGATTTGAGTACAAAATGTCCAATTGGGAATTGTTTCAGTATAGCTCTGGCAATGGCTATTTATATGCTGGTACAAAATGATAGATCAGGCATAGACGGAGGTTGACTGAATCGTCAATCAAACATATATTTAAGTCAGATCGAATTCATGCATTGTCTGGAAGAGATGTGACCATTAGTGATGATTGCTTTAACCAACAGGCTACTCCTCCACCAATCATTATCACATAACTAACAACGGGTGAGTGAGTTTAGTTTTACGCCACTCTCAACAACATTCCAGCTGGTCTGTAAATAATCGAGTCTGGACCAGACAATCCAGTGATCAACAGCATGAGCATCAGTCTGCGCAATTGGGAACCGATGACATGTGTCAACCAAGTCAGCGAGCCTGACCACCCGATCCTGTTAGTCGCCTCTTACAACAAGCATGGGTTACTGAAGATCAATATTCTAACCCGGACCTTCACGGGTCACTAACAATGGGTCTGTGTGCTTCTGTTGGTCCTATTCAAGATACACCCAATCCACCAAAACATAACATGTACTATGTCCAAACAGTGAGTGAGTGAGTTTTGAACATGTGCACACACACAAGTTTCTGGGATCAAATGATGGCACATCTTCAGATGACTAGTTGGTATATACATGTTTGTTCAAAACCGTTACAAGTGACAACAATGGAGATTACTAAATATATAAGAATGTGTTACGTGTGTAAATGTGGTTTTACGTAACTTTTAGCAAAATTCCAGTAATTTCACGGCAGGGGGACACCAGAAATGGGCTTCACACATTGTACCAAACATTGTCTGGAATTGAACACAGGTCTTCAGCGTGACGAATGAACACTTTAACCACTAGGCCACCCCTCCATCTCCTGTGTCCAAACACTACATGGAAGTTTGAGTAATAGCGACATAGTCACCGAACCTTGTGTGGAATGTCATGACAAGTTCACATTATGGTTTTGAACAACAGTTCACCCGAAAGAGACTTCGGTCTAGTTATTGATAAATTCCTCATTAAATGATTACCTGTCAAGGAGGGCTGAATAACAATCTCAAATCATGTTTTAATCTTGAAAAAAGAATTCCTTATGAACAAATGTACTTAACCTAATCAAGTCTCATTATGCTCCGGTTACCTGATAAAAACCTTTAATTAAATAAACACACACCATCTGCTCATTGTCTCACAATATTCCACTTAAAGTTGATCAACATATTTCATCCCTGTCTCTGCTGAAGCATGATGTCATTGCGAATCTGGCCTGATATAATTCTGTGGAATTTGCTGCAGATGAAAGAATTAGTCTTCAGCAATCCATGCTTGTCGGAAGAGGCGACTAACGGGATCGGCTGGTCAGGCTCGCTGACTTGGTTGACACATGTCATCGTATCCCAATTGAGTAGATCGATGCTCATTATGTTGATCACTGGATTGTCTGATCCAGACTCGATTATTTACAGACCACCGCCATATAGCTGGAATATTGCTGAGAGCAGTTTTAAACAACAAACCAACCAACCAAACCAAGCACATGAAACGAACAACGTAAATGTACTGATTTACATCAATACATTGGCTACCAGTGTTCTTTCAATTACTCTATTTCAAGGTTATTTGAAAAAATTCAATTTCCAACAATGAACAGATAATGAAATTGTGATGAATTATTAGTCATTATATTACGTTTCGTTTTTCATGGAAATGTAGCGAAATTGAGTACACTATATATTAAATATAACTGTCTGTCAATAGAAGCTTCAAGTCCTATTAGTCATTGTCTGTTTCAAAGTACAGAATGGTATCATTTTACGTACATGTTAATCGATCTTGTTTCAGTCAGTGTCGCTTGACAACAGTATAAGGATCTGTATCAAAATGTCATTATTACAATGCATTAAACAAGTTGTTATCTACAAATTGTGTCTATCCTTCAAATTATTAGAGGCACTTACAAATATGCTAAACAGTATGATATTATATATGTTATTTTACTTGTAGGATTTACAGAAGGAATGCACTTTATTGTTCTGATAATGATGATTGATTATCACACGATGGGTTGCCTGTTTAAGAAATGATCAATCTTGAAATTGAAACCACTTTTTTAATGATCTGAGTTTTTACCAAATGGATTCATGGTGTTGAGTTCTTCAGAAAATGACTCCATGATTCAATACATCCGAAGAGCAAGGATTCAATTCACAAAGTGAATCAAGGGCTGTGACTATAGTCAGTCCATATAAAAGGTTACAATGGCTGTCATGAATTGATTGGTTGATGAATTGATTGGTGGGTGGGTGGGTGGGTGGGTGGGTGGGTGAGTGAGTGAGTGAGTGAGTGAGTGAGTGGTGAGTGAGTGAGTGAGTGAGTGAGTGAGTGAGTGAGTGAGGAGTGAGAGTGAGTGGTGAGTGAGTGAGTGAGTGAGTGAGTGAGTGAGTGAGTGAGTGAGTGAGTGAGTGAGGAGTGAGTGAGTGAGTGAGTGAGTGAGTGAGTGAGTGAGTGAGTGAGTGAGTGAGTGAGTGAGTGAGTGAGTGAGTGAGTGAGTGAGTGAGTGAGTGAGTGTTGGTGGGTGGGTGAGTGAGTGAGTGAGTGAGTGAGTGAGTGAGTGAGTGAGTGAGTGAGTGAGTGAGTGAGTGAGTGAGTGAGTGAGTGAGTGAGTGAGTGAGTGAGTGAGTGAGCGAGCGAGTGAGAGAGAGTGCTGTACTGTTATACCTGTTAAGTCAGACATTTGTCGATAGGGCCATTTAATTAAAAATAAATCTCAGTGCCCTTTACTGCTGTACACAGAGTGAGTGAGAAATATTTTACACCATTTTAAGAAATATTCCAGCAATATCACGCCGGGGGACACTAGAAATGGGCTTCACACATTGTACCCCTGTGGGGAATTGAACCCAGGTCTTCGGCGTGATGAGTGAACACTTTAACCACTAGGCTACCCCACCACCCCTCTGTACACAGGCTTGACGACATCTCACTAAAGCTATGTCATGATGACCTTCATCTGACAGATCAGATCAAGTGAAAGTCCAAATGTGTTCTCCTATTTCTATCTCATAAAGATCAACACGAGGCATTTCAACAACAGTTACTCTACTGCTTCAAGGTGATAAATTTCGAAACGAAGAACTTTCTATATCCCAAGGGAAATCCTGTCAAATAATCTCACATCCATTAGACATCACAGAATAATCTTTCATTAAGTTTTCAAATTTTGAATTGAATTTGTGAAATATTTTTCAAAGCGTACTCTGCAATGGAAACAACCAGCGTGAATTTCGTTCTGTAAGGCTCCAGAAAGCTGTTTTATTACTGGCTAATGGTGAATATTGTTCATCATTTCACTGGTCAGTCAAACTTCAAAAAAGGTCTTTCTCAATTGTGACCTGTGATGGAATGTTCCAAAATCATTCTTGTTTTCCTCTCATCCTTGTAGTTTTTTATCTTGCTAAGTAACACTTGTACCTGTCATGTCTATACATTTTAACAACTGTCATTGTAAGTGCATTCTTACAGCAGGCATTGTCCAGAAAGAGATGTGATAGTAATGGCTGCCATTTCTGAAACGTCTTCAAACATTTGACCACAATGACTTATGGGTTATGATTCACTTGTGTATTCAGTGAATTGAGACGTATCCCTTCATGAACATTGATAATGCATCTGCTTGCCATACCGAAGACCCCGGATTCGATTCCCTACATGGGTAAAATGCGTGAAGCCCATTTCTGGTGTCCCACTCTGTGATGTTGCTGGAAGATTGCTAAAAGCGGCGTAAAACCATACACACTCACTTCATGAACTCATTATTCATGTCTACCAGAATCAATTTTTATGAATTCTAAAAAGGAGTGTTTTACTTGAATTTGGGGTGTTACTTGTGATGATATCCAACATGGTATACATCCAAGCCAGGCAGGATAAGTCAACACTGTTATATATATTTGACAGTAACATGGTCACTAGTCATTGACGTGATAAGTTAACACTGTCAGCATGGTCACAACATGTCACAGAATCCATTTTTTTATATTGGTTCACTGAATATAATGAATAACTCGCATCAAAAACTGACTTGCAATTGTATTCGTTACCCAATAGTAATGACATGTATCATATTCGTCTGGATTCAATGGATCCCAATCTGGGAGTCCTGTGTCGTGATGCCCTGATTGTTGTTTGGTTTGTTGTATAACGCCGCACTCAGCAATATTCCAGCGATATGGCGGTGGTCTGCAAATAATTGAGTCTGGACCAGACAATCCAGTTATCAACAGCATGAGCAATTGGGATATGATGACATGTGTCAACCAAGTCAACGAACCTGACCACCCGATCCCGTAATTCGCCTCTTATGACAAGCATGGGTTGCTGAAGATCAATTCTAACCTGGATCTTCACGGGTCCACTGTTGCATGGGTCGCTGCATTTAGTCAGTGGTTTGCCAGGTTTCAGCTCGATTGTATACAGGCCGATACAGCAATAATACTGTTGATGTATTCAAATGAATGTTTCAGTACTTAAAGTGCACAGGGACCATCTAAATATTGAAGCCAAATACTGACAATGATAACCTGCTTCCTTGCTGTTGGAACATTGTTTGAGACAGGTAAATAATTTAACACATCAGCTATTTGCAGCTGACAGATAAATGGTGCTATTACATAATCTCCTTGTTGCAGACACATAATGGCACTGCATCGTTACCTCCTTGAAGCTGAGAGGTGAATTGTGTTGAAACATCATCTCTATAACACTGAAAGGTAAACAATGTTAAAACAAAATCTCCTCAAACTTGACAGGTAAACAAGTAGTGCAAATTTACCCCTTCAAAGCTGACAGATAAATAGTGTTAAAACATCATCTCCTGAAAGTTGACAGGTATATAGTATCACAATATCACCTCCTCAAAGCTCACAGGAAAATAGCATTAAGACATAATCTACTTTAAAAGCAGAGGGCAAATTGTATAATTACATCATCTCTGGAAACTTGTGTTGAAAGTCATCTCTTTGAAGTAGACAGGTAAAAGGTGTTGAAAGTCATCTCTTTGAAGTAGACAGGTAAAGGATGTTGAAAGTCATCTCTTTGAAGCAGACAGGTAAATTGTGTTGAAAGTCATCTCTTTGAAGTAGACAGGTAAAAGGTGTTGAAAGTCATCTCTTTGAAGTAGACAGGTAAAAGGTGTTGAAAGTCATCTCTTTGAAGCAGACAGGTAAAATGTGTTGAAAGTCATCTCTTTGAAGCAGACAGGTAAAAGGTGTTGAAAGTCATCTCTTTGAAGCAGACAGGTAAAATGTGTTGAAAGTCATCTCTTTGAAGCAGACAGGTAAAATGTGTTGAAAGTCATCTCTTTGAAGCAGACAGGTAAAAAGTATTACCTCACCAAATCTAACCTGTAAACAGTACTGGAATATCATCAACTGGAAGCTAACAGGTAAATGGCGCTAGAACATCATCAACTGGAAACTGGCTCTGTGTCACCTGGGAATAATTAGTGTTTAATGTCCCCGCTTCATCACTACCTGCATAACGATGCATGCAGCATTATCGTCCCCTTTTCTGCCGGCTGTTATATCACTGCAAGGATCACTGGATATTCTCATTACCAATATGAGTTTAATCCAACATGGCAGCTTTGACAAGAATTCAATAATCATTTAATCATGTGAGAAATATTCCAGGCACAGGAAATAGATTCAGACTACAAACAATTCATATTTTTAAATGGAAATGAAAATGAAATAATTAACGAAAATTATACCAAAATACCAATACAGCATATTCCTGTTTATTCAAACATTTATGATCACAGACTGAAGGAGCCATCCTATCTAAAAATACAGGCAAAGGAAATAAAATCTGAGACTTGATTCACTGATAACACTTCATTATAAACCCTATCAGCACACTTTGATGAAATCAACAGAATATGCAATAACACATTAATTCCATATATTCAGATCTCACCAAAAATATAGAAAGCTGGTAAATTTGGAACTTCCATGAATTTCCCTTGCAGTAAATATTAAGTGAGTGAGTGAGTTTAGTTTTACGCCACACTCAGCAATATTCCAGCTATATGGCGGTCTGTAAATAATCAAGTCTGGACCAGACAATCCAGTGATCAATAGCATGAGCATCGATCTGCGCAACTGGGAACCGATGACATGTGTCAACCAAGTCAGAGAGCCTGACCACCCCATCCCGTTAGTCGCCTCTTATGACAAGCATAGTCGCCTTTTGTGGCAAGCATGGGTTGCTGAAGACCTATTCTACCCCAGATCTTCACGGGTCCAGTAAATCTTAACACAAAATGCTGAAGACCTATTCTACCCCAGATCTTCACGGGTCCAGTAAATCTTAACACAAAATGTACTTTTCAAACATTTATAAATAACTTACATCAAAGATGCAATTAAAAACTTTGTTTTTTTCAAAACATCTCTTGCTACAAAACATAGCTGAATTCAAAGCAAAACGTTGACTAATGGCATAAAAAATGGCTCCATCAGTCAAAATCATGGCAGTGTTTCCTGAGAACCAGATTAACAAACCAAGAACCGTTTCATGGAGTAATCTTAGCACCAATGATCGAAAGCCTGTGTAAAAGAATGAGACATATCATCAACTTAGCGCTAAGATCACACTGTCATTTGATACTAAGTGATTTGGGTTGGTCAATTTAGTGGAGAAGAGTAAATTGAGTACCAGTGTCAGAATGGTTAGTGCTTGTACGCTGGTACTCATAGCATGTATATATCATTAGAGTGATATCATTAGAGTGAGTGAGTGAGTTTAGTTACACGCAGCACTCAGAAATATTCCAGCTATATGGCGGTGGTCTATAAACAATCAAATCTGGACCAGACAATCCAGGGATCAACAGCATGAACATCAATCTACGCAATTGGGAACCGATGACATGTGTCAACCCAGTCAGCGAGCCTGACCACCCAATCCCGTTAGTCGCCTCTTACAACAAGCATGGGTTACTGAAGATCAGTTCTAACCCGGACCTTCACGGGTTTGATATCGTCTTAAATATCGCCTGTCACGTAAATTGCTAGACATTATGAACAAGTTCTTGGAGCGGCATTTTAGAAGTTGACAAGTACAATAAAGACAAACTTTATGGATATTAACTTCTATATTTCTTGAGTGCGACATATTGATACAAATTCTTGCACTGTTGTCAAGCAGGAATGTCTGCAAGAATCTGGATCGAAATCTGTAAGTACAAATCTTGTATAGACCCAGTGTCTATTATTCTCATATTTGACATAATTGTATGAAAGAACAATAAATGTCACTTGAGAATTTACAGTTCATCACATCACAGGTATCCTTCTGTGCGGCAAGAAATACAAGACATCATATGTTGTATTCTGTGACATATTTCTTCCACCAGCTTAACGATGACAGAAGTTGAAATGAACTCTTTTCTGTAAAATGATCAGGTCCTTCATGCCTGAATATCTTTGTCACTTTATACCTTTGAAGCCTCTGTGAACAGAAGCAATAGATTGAGAGACAATCACAATTTGCAGACAATAGGCAGTAGAACACATTATATTAAATGTTTAAATATATTCAGTAAATAATTTCACAAATGCTACTGTGTGCTGGAATAGGTTGCTAGATGATGTTCGTAATGTATAAAACTGTTGGTGCGTTTAGAGATTAAGAAACAGAACATATATATCAATGTGAAGTTCATTCTAAATTTTGGACATTAAAAACATTCAGTGATGTAAATCCCAACATAAATGACATTTGCCTTCCCTTTGTTAAAAGCATTATCACCATATATTACTGTGTATAATGCCTTCATGGCTACAACTTGTATAATCTGCCTTCATGGCTACAACTTGTTTAATGCCTTCATGGCTACAACTTGTATAATGCCTTCATGGCTACAACTTGTATAATGCCTTCATGGCTACAACTTGTATAATGCCTTCATGGCTACAACTTGTATAATGCCTTCATGGCTACAACTTGTATAATGCCTTCATGGCTACAACTCATATAATGCCTTCATGGCTACAACTTGTATAATGCCTTCATGGCTACAACTTGTATAATGCCTTCATGGCTACAACTTGTATAATGCCTTCATGGCTACAACTTGTATAATGCCTTCATGGCTACAACTTGTATAACGCCTTCATGGCTACAACTTGTATAATGCCTTCATGGCTACAACTTGTATAATGCCTTCATGGCTTGTATAATGCCTTCATGGCTACAACTCATATAATGCCTTCATGGCTACAACTTGTATAATGCCTTCATGGCTACAACTCATGTATAACGCCTTCATGGCTGTATAATGCCTTTCATCATGGCTACAATATAATGCCTTCATGGCTACAACTCGTATAATGCCTTCATGGCTACAACTTCATGGCTACAACTATAATGCCTTCATGGCTACAACTTGTATAACGCCTTCATGGCTACAACTTGTATAACGCCTTCATGGCTACAACTTGTTTAATGCCTTCATGGCTACAGCTTGTATAATGCCTTCATGGCTACAACTTGTATAATGCCTTCATGGCTACAACTTGTATAATGCCTTTATGGCTACAACTTGTATAATGCCTTCATGGCTACAACTTGTATAATGCCTTCATGGCTACAACTTGTATAATGCCTTCATGGCTACAACTCATATAATGCCTTCATGGCTACAACTCGTATAACGCCTTCATGGCTACAACTTGTATAATGGCTTCATGGCTACAACTTTTATCAGAATTGTAGAAGCATAAGAATTCTTGACTTCTTTATTGATTTAAATTCTTTAAATAAAAATATCTTGTTTTTAACATAAATCGTATATGTTTACTTCTGAGACCCTCTAGTCAGAAGGCCACTGGCCTGACAAAACATTCAAAATAATATATCAAATTTTGTTTAAATCACATGTTTAGTTCGTGTGTATCTTTTTCTATAAAATCCATCATAGATGGCATTTTTGGCACATCAGTATGGAGGATACTGCACCAACTTCTAAATGCCTCTAAAAGAAATACTTGGGTTATTTCAAAATTCTATTTATGGTATTTCGCTCAGGTTGGTGGATTTCGTGAAATTACAAATGTGTGGCGTCAGCTTATGATTTCATTATCTTCCTGTCACTACGGGGTAATGTCTTCCCTCTGGCTCCCGTAACTAACATATAGATCCATTCTAGGATATATGACAGTATGTGTGTTCCGCCATGATGGATATGGGGGTATTTCTGTATGGACAGTAATCAATGGACCTCTTTGATGATGTGAGTTAGTGTGTGGAGGTATGGATGTACCACGGATAAAGGGAAATGAAAACCAGTTATATCACTAGGCAGGAGCTATAAGCTTGGTGGTAGATGTAGGACGATTCAGCGAGTGAGTGAGTGAGTGAGTGTGTAAGTATGTGGACGGGGGTATGAGTGAGTGAGTGAGTGAGTTGGCGTGGCATGTTTTTTGTTTACAAACATAGGCCATAGACCTTCACTCGTGAAATTTCAATCCTTGAAAAAAAGGAAACAGTTTCTTAATTATCACAAACATCATAATTTAATGATTTAAATGATTGAAATGTTCAATATGCATTAGTATGATGCTTCCAAAATTTGTACCTTCTTTATTGACAATGGGTTAAACACAGAAATCCAATCAACCAAT
This sequence comes from Haliotis rubra, assembly GCF_003918875.1. Taxonomy (NCBI): domain Eukaryota; kingdom Metazoa; phylum Mollusca; class Gastropoda; order Lepetellida; family Haliotidae; genus Haliotis; species Haliotis rubra. The sequence continues at coordinate 184,734 of NW_025766370.1, read as the reverse complement.
TTCTTAATAAAGGAAACATATTTATCAACAAATCATTTGTAGTGAAACAACCTTCTACAAAATGAAAAATATAATACAGTAGAACATGGTTATAGCGAACACGGATATAGCGTACAAACGGATATAGCGAACAAATTTAAAAGTCCGTCAACAGTCCTTTATAATATCATTGAAATTATCGTGAATAACGAACTTCGTGGTCATTAACGGCTATAGTACTGAGTTAATACCCCCAAGACCCAATTGCGGCGTGATTAGCGAACTCACTCAGTGTCAAACAGTACAGTATACATCAATCGATTTTGATGGTCATTAATTTTAACAAAACAAACATCGAAAAGGCGGTATCATTGTATGATTGGCTGCCTTAGGTCACGTGTCTGATTTTGACCAATAATATAGCAACTGTGACATTAGAAACCAATCTTTATCCAATAAAATGCGGCTTTTACAACTGTGAAAATACTGATCAGTGATATTGTTGATGTTCCAGAGAGCGATAATTCATGTTATTTGATATTTCCGTTGTTGTGTCATGTTACAAGCCTGATTACATAAAAGAAAATATACATATTTCACAAATGGAAAAAAAGACAGTTTTATCGTGGTTTTATCTGGACATTATAAATGTGCATTTTCATTAAAAAAAATGTATTTAAGTTGTAATGCTTATATAAAACAAACCTTTTATCAACATGATATAGGTAATGTCTGAGAAGTCTACATCTCTACAATCAAAAATCAATGATCAGCGAACTAAATTTTTGTCCCAAGGACAGTTCTACTGAAATCTATACAGTCAGACAAAACAGTCAAAACATTTAATACAACATCAAAGGTTCTGTGACAAAATAATATAAATGACTGAATTATTATGATAGGTGTGTTCTTTGATATGGTTCACAGAAGATACATTTTCAGCGGAAGAAATCTATCTGGAAGCTGACAAACCTTTTAAATACAGTCTAAAAATCAATGATCATTTTTGCAGGACAGGAAATATACAGTCAGCATTAATATGTGTATTGTGTATCTGTATGGCGACGGTCTGTAAATAATCAAGTCTGGACCAGACAAGTCAGTGGTCAACATCATGAGCATCGATCTACACAATTGGGATACAATGACATGTGTCAACCAGGTCAGCGAGACTGAACACCCGCTCCTGTTGGTCGCCTTTTACGACAGGCATGAGTTGAGGTTGAATTCTATCATTGGGCTTTGACGCATGTTTTGGTCATTGGAAATTCCTGAGCAAGCCATACTTCAAGAAACAATACAGACTCAAACTTCAGAAACCTCTTTCAAACCACACAACCATGACAATAAAATAGTCTCATCATCAGCATCGATCAATATTTGAGACTCTTTCAAATAACTAGAATGGTGTTTAAAACAATACTTCCACAATATAGCTGCAGAGTGTAAATACCACAGTTTCAATGAACCCACAATGTTTTCCATGCTGAATCAATACCAGGGACTAAACACATACCGTGGGAGAGGCCACTGTATTCACCGAAATGTCAGAGTTCCAGGATTATGGATCATCATGGGAGACAATTCACAAAAGGCTCTTTCCAGTTTTCGTTGACAAAGGAAGTTGGAGTCTAATACATACAAAACGTAAAAACACTGTTCTGTGTGCAGATCAATTGACATACATAGATTCCAAGGAAAGGACATTTACACAGCAATCAAAAAGCTAATGGTATGACAGCTGCTTATCAAATATATATCACAAACCCTCTGCATCCTTTGGATAAGAAGGCCTTGGAAAACTCAATATTGAAAAATCTTGTTGTAAAGATGTATTCTTTTACATTTTAGGTCTCGATCTTCGGTTGCAGAGAGGTTCCTATCTATAATTATTCATACAGTATATAGAAAAACCCTTGGTGTTCTAATGTATAAAAAATCTTGATGGAAAACTAAGTACAAAGTCTATTGTTGTCGAGATGTATGTCATAATTTAAAGTTTTGACTTTTGTTTGATCATATGTGTTCCATGTCCTGTTTTTTAACCGTCCAAATGCAGTATACCAGTGAATAATGATCTTTGCACAGATTGTCACATATACTGTGGTTAGAGCTGTTAGAAAGAAGTGTATGTTTAAATGCTGGTTCTTGTTAAGTCATGTAGGGCAGTAGGGTAGCCTAGTGGTTAAAGCGTTCGCTCGTCATGCCAAAGGCCCGGGTTCGATTCCCCACATGGGCACAATGTGTAAAGCCCATTTCTGGTGTCCTTCGCCGTGATATTGCTGGAATATTGCTAAAAGCGGCGTAAAAACATACTCAATCAATTTTAAGTCATGTGTCTTTGCAGGGAAAAGGACATTGCATGTGTGGCTAACATTCTTACAGTTGCATTGAGTGAGTGAGTGAGTTGGGTTTTACTCCACTTTTAGCAATATTCCAGCAATATCATAGTGGGGGGACACCAGAAATGGGCTTCACATATTGTACCACATTGTGGGGAATCAAACTCGGGTCTTCGGCGTGATGAGCGATACTTTAACCACTAGGCTACCCTACCACACCAACAGTGAGTGAGTTTAGTTTTACGCCGCACTCAGCAATATTTCAGCTATATGGCGGCGGTCTGTAAATAATCGAGTCTGGACCAGACAATCCAGGGATCAACAGCAATAACATCAATCTACACAACCGGGATACGATGACACGTGTCAACCCAGTCAGCGAGCCTGACCACCCTATCCCGATAGTCACCTCTTACGACAAGCATGGGTTACTGAAGATCAGTTCTAACCCCGGATAATGCACCAACAACTGCATTGACATCCCACACTGGGATTGTGACAGTTACTGGGATTTGTGAGGTCTTATGTTCTGTTTTCTTGTTGGTCCTGACACGGCAGCAGGTGCTTGTGAAATCATAGTTATGTATTCCACTGCTTTTTCTATCCAAGATCCAACTTGGTTGCCACATGTCATTGTATCCCAATTGCACAGATCGATGCTCATGCTGTTGATCACTGGATTGTCTGGTCCAGACTTGAACATTTAAAGACTGCCGCCATATAGCTGGAATGTTGCTGAGCGCGCGGCGTTAAACAACAGACCAACATGAGCAGATACCTTCACCAAGCAAGCAATCGGCACAACCATGCCTCTAGTTGTAAATGGGCAGGTACTGTACCTTCATCAGGCAAGCAATCCCCACATCAACCCTGTCTTTATCAGTACAACAGTTCTGAATGCCACTTAATGATAAAGATAAACACAGCCATGTTTTACCATGTTCGTAAAAGTTTTTTTCATCCCACAACTAGTTCCAACAACAGCAACAGATGTTTACATTATCATTTACCTCTAATTTATGAAAGGGAACAGCTGTTCCACAATTCAACAACAAGTTTTTGACAACATTAGATTACCTAATGCACTATTTACATTAGAAAAGAGCTATTTGACAACTGTCCAACAGTCTGTTCCAACTCAACATAGCTCTGCCAGCAATACGTAGCCTTGCTCTAAGTCTGTCCTGAATGAGTTGGATGGGTTCACCAAACTTTAAGCAACATCCTGGCATGGGACACCTGTGACTAAGTGTCCCAGTCCACCCAGCTGTGAATGGGTACCTCGTTAGGATGAGAAAGCCACAATAACTCGGTGCGCCTAGTGGCTGCAAGAGTTGTATATTCCCCAGGGAGTTGAGATTGATAATGCGATGTGCCGTTGAGATTGACATCCAATGATCGAGGGAAAAAATACCAGCGCCTTGAGCATGCACTAGTGTATGGATATGTGCGCTATATAAATATCCTATAATAATAATAATAATAATTAGGCTTAACACATCGTACATAGGAATCAAACCTTTCCTTTAGCATGATGAGAGAACACTTTAACCACTAGGCCACCACACCATCCCTGTACTGAATCATGAATCCAGGGGTGTACAGTGAATTCTTGCTCTGAAAAATACTTACAGGTAGAAAAATGTTTTGTTGACAGAGCAGCGGTGGGGGTGGCTAATGGTTAAAACAGTCGCTTGTCATTCTGAAGACCATGCTTCGATTCCCCACATGGGTAATGTCTGAAACACATTTTTGGTGTCCCCCATGATATTCCCCATCAGTCTGTCAATCAGTCACCCACTAACCCATCCACTCACTCACCCACCCCACCACTCACTCACTCACTCACTCAATAATGGCACTGAGTTCGTAGTTATACCAATCTACTCCTGTTAGAGGGTAATACAAAGTGAGACCTGACTGGGAATACCAGTTGCATGGAAGTCTTGGAGGCCAAGTGGATTAGATTGCTCACTTTGTGTAGTGGTGAATCCCAAATGGAAATCAGCCCAAAATAGTACTAGAAGCTGTACCTTACTAAGAAAGTTAAAGCTAAATAAAACATATGATTTAAAGTCGTTGGTTAACTCATAAACCTGTTGAGCAGAATATTTTCCAGGTTCCTTCATTGCCCACTTAGCAGGTAAATTGAAAGAAAACCTGAAACAATATGGATCCCAGGTTTGGGGAGTGGGAGGTGGGGGTAGGTAGGGAGGACATGCTGTACTCATTACTCATATATTCGAGGAATTATAACTTGAGCAAGTCAAACCGACACTGTGATGTATATGTACATCTCTTCGAAACAAAAAAAATACCAGGACACGCAATACCCACATCCAATCATTAGCCCCCCTATAGATGAGCTACATTATCCAGAATCACCACTCAACAACGAAACAACGTTCGGCTACAATCAACGTGCAACGAGTCTCCTGCTTTGCGCTTCCTGACAAGGAAGGTCGCAGCCGGAAACGATCGGACTTAGACGTTGTTACAATGTGTTCTTGGTTCTCGCGGACCCAGGTTGGTGACATTACCGCTTTGTACTGATCAAACGAGAGGCTAAATCTTACATCAGTGTCATCGGTCCGTCAGGTTGGTTTGTGTTGATGTTTCATCAAATCATCATTACTTGGTTCCTAATGGTCAATGAGTGAGATTTTACACCACTTTTATTGGATAATTTTGGCAGCAGCCATTACAGTTCACAAACAAAGTACATGGAGTTTCTTTTGGTACAGAAAGGCAATGAATGTTATGCTTAGTGTCGTCCAATTGCGGTCTACGAGACATTGGCCTCTCTATCAACTTGTCTGGACAGGAGCCAGCTTTTCTTTCTTTGCCACCAACCAGCCAGGATTTTACGGACAAATCTGTAAACTAAAAGTATAAATCCTTAACTTGCTTAAATTACTATCAGTTTGTGGTCAAAAACATCTCAGGAGATGTGGGAAAAGTCCAAATGTTTAGTTGCATTGCAATTTGTCCATCGACCTCAATGTTAGTTTAGGTCCTCAGAGTGAAAATGTCACATGATCACAAATTAACATAAAGGGTATATCAACCTGGGTCACCATAGCAACCAGTGGACAATGACTTTATCTTATCTAACCACACACCTGATCATATGCAGGTACGAGTGTTATGTTTACACATTCTGGGCCTTGTTGTTATCAGTGCCACTGTTAGGCATCATAGGTGGATCCAGACGGGGGGTGCAGGAGTGTGCACCCTCCTTTGGTGCTGAAAGTTTGTTAAATGACCATTGAAACATGGGTGAAAAGGAAATGTGCAGCCCTCGTTTTCTCAATAGTGTGCAACCCCCCCTTCTCAAAAAGCTGTATCCCCCCTGGGCATTTGGCCACTGAGCAGACGACAGAAATTCTCCCAAAATCCATTCAATTTGGACTAGATAGTAAATGCTCAGAGGACTGCATCTTTCATCGATGATTGAGTTACAAAACTGTGGTTGATATGTTACGAATGTTATGCCAACAGTTTGGCAATTCAAGCAGGGAATATAAAACATGCATGTAATACATATTAGCAGCTGACATTGCAAATAACAGGACAGCCTCAGCCAATCAGAATCAGACATTCATGTAAAGACAATCGTAATTACGAACACTGCATGTGCACAACTATTATAATGAATATGGCTTATTCATTTAACGGGCTGTAGTGGAACATTAATTTAATTATGTATATTGTTCTTTAGAGACATATATACTATGCATTGCCATCAGTTTATTTACCAGTTGCTTGGTGTGGCAGCTGCAGTTTCCTGTGGCCTTCAGGTTGTATTTCATCCACTGGGTTGGCAGCTCAGCAAATAAATTACTTTAAAAATATCCCATTGCATGAAAAACTGATTCAAGGAAAATCAATTGAATAAATTCAAGCAAATCAAACCTTTTTCTAGTCTACAAAACCTTTAAAAAACAACCCAGAATGTCTCCAATCAATATCTGAACATAATGGAAAGAAAATATGCATTATTCCTGCTCTTCACAAAATTATAATTTCTGTTTTGGATGATTCATTTCATGGAATATTGCTGAAGTTTGATATGAAAATGAGGAACAGCTGCAATCTGTTTAACTGAAAACACATGTGATAATCAATATGGCTCCCTTGAGAATCCAGCACCTTGTAGTACAAGACACACAAAGGGTAATTGACAAAAAGCCAAGATGTCAGGCTAAATGGGAAACATTGGAATTTACTGAGAGAAAAAAACGACTTAATGAAATAAGTTGTTTTATTGGTGTCTTATCTGGCACCTGGGTGTGAGGAGGCCAAACTTCATCCGCTTCCATGACGGTGAGTGAGTGAGTGAGCAAGCAGTGGGTGAGTGAGTGAGCCAGAACATGAGTGAGTGAGTGAGTGAGTGAGTGAGCAAGCAGTGGGCGAGCGAGTGAGTGAGTGAGCCAAAAGTATCACCTCATTTGATCTAGGAGGTAAGTCCGCAGTGACATAGGTTTGGCACTGAGGGTACTCTGCTGCTCAGAGTTATGTCTCTTGAGTGTGCCTGAGTCCTATATGCTTTCAGTGTCAGCTAACATGATGACTTGATATTGAAAGCATTAGGGATGGGACGAGTTCAAATTTTCTACCCGGGTATCCCACCCCCTATTACCCTCCCCTCCATGGTAATTCCTGACATCAAATTTATAAGAAATGGCAATATATTCTTCAGGTCGGAGGCTACAATTTCGAGCTTTTCAATTTTTCAATATCTTAACCATGTACAGTACAACCAGAAATTATTGAGAATTTAAGATTGTAATTTTTTTTTTTTTCACTCATTACTCACGTATTAAATGTGAATATTAGCAGAACATAACTCCAGATTCAAAGACAGGTGAACAGTTAGTATTTTGTTAAGTCACCATGGGTAGCAATGCAGGCTTCAATGCGGCGGGGCATACTACTGATCAAAGAAGTTAGAAAGTCGTGGTCCATGCTGTCCCAATATCGACCACCTCTTCTTTCATTTCGGCAATATTTGTCAGATTTTTCTTATTGACACTTTCCTTCATAAGTCCCCAAACATTTTCTATTGGATTTAGGTCAGGGCTATAGCTTGGCCAATCTAATAATGTCATATTTTGGGTCCGAAACCAGGCCTATGAATGCTTTGAACGATGTTTTGGGCCGTTGTCCTGCTGGAAAATCCAAACATTTCCATAGAACACGAGAGCAGATGGAAGTAAATGTCCCTCGAGAATATCTGTGTACCGCTCACTGTTCATATTCCCTTCAATACACAGAGGCGTTGCCCCTAACACAGATATGCCACAACACACGTTAAATTTCGGACTGTACTTTGGGCTGATACAAAGTTTTTTCAGTTTGTTTGGTCCAGAATTTCAGTGTATTAGGAAACAGCCACACATAACTTTCATCTGAGAAAATCACATTGTCCCAGTTAAAATTTCTATGCTGTAAGCACCAGTTCAACCTTCGCTCCTTTTGTTCAGGTTTCATGATCGGTGATGGAATTCCTCGACTTTTCTGCCAACCCATTGCATGCAGCTCAGTTCTAATTGTCTCCTTACAGACAGCCACAGTTCCTCTATCTATCATATCCAGCCTTAAGTTTTCTAAACTCCTTCATTTGTTTTCAGAAACAAGAATACCTGCGCCTCCCGGGTGCTCAATGCCATATCCATTTGCAATATTTTTCAAAACACGATAAACAGTGGACAAAGGGATGCCTGTTCTACTTGAAATCACTTTAGCTGATCTGATGTCCTTGTTATAATACTCTAAAATCAACTTCCTCTTCTCTAAATCATCCATACTAAGGCTCACTGAAAATGTCGTCTGCTAGCAAGTAAACAAAAGGGGATAACTCTTCACAAACTAATGAAAAAGGATTACCAGAGTTGTCTCTCTTGAATGAAACCAAGCACTTGATAGCTGGTCAAGGTTGTTTATACTAGAAATCCAATTAAACATATTCCTAAAATTCTCAATAATTTCTGGTCATACTATATTACATTCAAAACAGGTGACAGCACAATTAGATTTAAATCTTCAAAGACAATACAACCTTTTAATCATGAAAGAATAACATTGTTTAATCTATTAGGCACATGATCACGACGGGTCCGGGTATTGAGACGGGTACCCGAGTCCAACTCATTACCCACCCGTTCCGGGTATCTGGGTTACCCAGCTCAGCCCTAGAAAGCATTATGCGTCATCTCCTAACAATTCTGCTGATTTCGTATTTTGGAAAGTAACTTACGTTACCTTTTCCATTGTTATAACATAACTATCACCAGTTAGCCATTTAAAAAAATATTGAGCAACAAAAATAATGTGTCACAAGCCTGAATGGTTCATCAAATACTCAATGAATATGACAAGAATAAAAAGTGAGTAAAACAAGCAAAAAAACGTAATGAAGACTGTAATCTGTATGACTTTTGAATCAGATGAGCTATATAAAATTATGAGGTCATGGACAAAATATTTGAGATGTTGTTTAGCAGGGTTTTTTTAAAAGTATTCTCTGATTAAATAATATTCAGTTTATTACCGCAAGTCTTTGTCACACTGACAGTTGGTCGTAATGTAACATACATAATTTTTCACTATTCTGTTTACATCCACTGGAAATGATCAGATTTTTGTTCAGGTGATCTAAGAAAAATTCAGACAAAAATACTCAAATATCTGAGATGAAACCTTGTTAGAAGTTGTTTTTAGTTCTGTGGAAAACATTCTCTGATCAGATCATAATATTTAGATTAAAATGGCAAGAAAAACCTTTGTTACATCAGATACAGCTGATCACAATACCATAAACATTCCTCCACATTAGTGATTACAGCCAGAAGAACTGACAGGAACATTGTCACACACATGCCTGAAAACTGACAACGGCGTCAGAAATCTACCGTGGCAGACTTTTTCAACCAATGACCTTTCCCTTCATCAGCTGTCTGTAATAACAGTTTCTCATTGTGACACATTAATTCATTTTACTCCAAGACTCAGAGGATAGAGCTAGTTGAAAACATGTCCTCAATGACAGATCCGCAGAGCAAGAACGGAATTCCACAGGGAGGCTGCTTAAAACATGTCTCTGCCATCTTGCGAACATGAGAGTGGAATGGAAAAGAACTTGACAAACATGTCATTCAGAGTCTCTTGATGGAAAATCAACTTTGACAGATTGCCTTTAGGAATGAAAGTTGCTTTTTGATGAGAAGATTCTTTTTGTTCTGTCAAGAAACTGCGGGTTGGGTAATTGTTTACACGTCTTTAGTTGTGCTGTGGAGAAAAAGAAAGTTTGTTTATCCACATTCATCAAATTGCAGCTTACGAGAAAAAGTCATTTCTTTGGTTGTCTGAGTTACTTGCAAAGAGGGGAACAGCTGGCCCTTAGGTACAAGAGTTACATCCCTTAGTTGTGACATGATCCATCGTGGGTTTGAATCCCACATTCATCAAATAGCAGGTTATGAGAAATAAGGCCTTTCTATGGTTGTCTGGGTGTTTTGCAAAGAGGGAGCACAGATGGTCCTTTGGCACTGGAGTTGACTTTGAGTTACATCCCTTAATTGTAACAGGATCATTTGCGGGTTTCAATTCCACAGTCATCAAATAACATGCTTTGAGAAAAAGGATAATATCTTTGGCTGTCAGAGTTGCTTGCAAAAATGGGCACAGGTGGCCCTTTGGTACTGGAATTGACTGTGAGATGCATCCCTTAGTTAGACAGGATCCACTGTAGGTTTCAATTCCAGATTTGGGCTAATTGAGCTTGTCAGCATCCTAGCTGTGACACTTTGGGTTTTTGTTTCAAATTCCATGACACTTAGCGATATATTTGAAGTAATGGCACACTATATCAGGGTATGATGACTTTCAATCGTCACCATCACCTCATATGTTTTCAGGGATAGCCTAGTGGTTAAAGGGTTCACTCATCATGCCAAAGACCCAGGTTCTATTCCCCACATAGGTACAATGTGTGAACCCATTTCTGGTGTAGCCCACCATCATATTGCATATAAACTGACTGACTGACTCAGACTGAGTTGGGTTTCACGCCGCTTTTAGCAATATTCCAGCAACATCACGGTGGGGACACCAGAAATGGGCTTCACACATTGTACCTTATACTGATATAACCCGGTCTTCGTATGACGAGACAGCCAAGCGCTTTAACCACTAGGCTACCCCACTGCCCCCTCAATAAATAAATATCTAAATTCAAAGTATCATTCATGAGAACAAAGTTGTACTTTGACGTAACCTGATATATTAGCGGGCATGAGGAACATGTGTGAGAAAGTATTAGAGTGAGTGAGTATGGTTTTAAGCTGCTTCAACCAATCTTTGATTATTTTGTGATCTTACTACTGATCTGAAATCATATTGTGACCCTACTTCTGATCTATGATCGGGTGATTGACACTAGTAGCTTAGTGGTTAAAGCGTTGGCTCGTCACGCCGAAGACCGGGTTGATTCCCCACATGGGCACAATGTGTTAAGCCCATTTCTGGTGTTCCCATTGATATTGCTGGAATATTGCTAAAAGCTTTAAAACTAAACTCAGTCAGTCAGTCAGTCTGATCTATGATCATACTGTGACACTACAACCAACCTTTGATCATTTTGTGACCCGACCACAATTTTTGGATTATTATTCTGAGACACTACAACCAATCTGTGATCATCTTGTGACCGAGAAACAAACATAGGTTGTTACTGTGTGACCCTGCTCCAATCAAAAATCATTTTGTGACACTACTTCCTTAGTCTACAATCATTTTGTGACACTACTTCCTTAGTCTACAATCATTTTGTGACACTACTTCCTTAGTCTACAATCATTTTGTGACACTACTTCCTTAGTCTACAATCATTTTGTGACACTACTTCCTTAGTCTACAATCATTTTGTGAGTCGACACTACTTCCTTAGTCTACAATCTACACTACTTCCTTAGTCTACAATCATTTTTTGTGACAACTACTTCTTAGTCTACAATCATTTTGTGACACTACTTCCTTTAGTCTACAATCATTTTTTTCCTTAGTCATTTTGTGACACTAACTTCCTTAGTCTACAATCATTTTGTGACACTACTTCCTTAGTCTACAATCATTTTGTGACACTACTTCCTTAGTCTACAATCATTTTGTGATACTACTTCCTTAGTCTACAATCATTTTGTGACACTACTTCCTTAGTCTACAATCACTTTTGTGACTACTAGTTAGTCTACAATCCTGACACTACTTCCTTAGATTGTTACTTCCTTAGTCTACAATCATTTTGGTGACACTACCCATCATGTGACCCTACAACAATCTTTTGTGACAATACTTCATGATTTACGATCACTGCTTTACGTGACACTGCTTCCCATCTACGATCATGCTGTGACTGCTGATGATCATTTTGTGACCTTACTACGAATATATGATCATTTTGAAAACTTATCACCAATCTACGATCACTTGTGACACTACAACTTATCACCAATCTACGATCACTTGTGACACTACAACTTATCACCAATCTACGATCACTTGTGACACTACAACTTATCACCAATCTACGATCACTTGTGACACTACAACTTATCACCAATCTACGATCACTTGTGACACTACAACTTATCACCAATCTACAATCGCTTGTGGCACTACAACTTATCACCAATCTAACGATCACTTGTGACACTACAACTTATCACCAATCTACGATCACTTGTGACACTACAACTTATCACCAATCTACGATCACTTGTGACACTACAACTTATCACCAATCTACGATCACTTGTGACACTACAACTTATCAGCAATCTACGATCACTTGTGACACTACAACTTATCACCAAGCTACGATCACTTGTGACACTACAACTTATCACCAAGCTACGATCACTTGTGACACTACAACTTATCACCAATCTACGATCACTTGTGACACTACTATTAAGATTACCATAAACACCATATTGAGGTAAACCACAATTATTACCAACTGAATCAATCATTAACCTCCTATTGAGATAATAACAACCCAACTTTTGATACAATCACCACACTACTATCAATATAAACGCAACTATTCTTGAGATAACGACAACTCTTGTAAATGCGACTATTATTAGGACGTCATAACATGATGACAATCTGTATCGAGACATTGCTACAAAAGAAGTCTGGCTTCAGAGACTCTGATGAAACACAAGGTGAATGACTTCGACCTTGGCACCACGGATGAAACACGACCCAAACTTTGAACAAAGATCAAGAAGCAGGTGTACAAAGCCGATCAGGAGAATCTCGTGGCAGCAAATCAATGAAGTAAATGTCTGCTGGGTTGTATATATGCCTGCAGTGACCTCCATGTGTGGCTTCCTCGTTATCGAAGGTATATGAGCAAGTATTGGGAGTGTTTTACCACTTCAGTCAAGTACTGATGGTGCTTTAGGACGAGGTAGTGTGTCAGAAATTAAGTTGTGTATAAGTAGTTTCAGTTTTACGTTTTGTGCTACAGTATTGTCCTGGGTTAGTTGGTTGGTTTGTTGTTTAACCCACACTCAGCAATATTCCAGCTATATGGCGGCAGTTTATAAATGATTGAGTCTGGACCAGACAACCCAGTGATCAACAGCATGAGCATCTCTGATTTACAAGGGCTGCAAGGGGGTGAATATGACACATATTTTTTTTTTGTTTGTTGTTTAACGCTGCACACACCGATATTCCAGCTATATGGCAGCGGTTTGTAAATAATCGAGCCTGGACCAGACAATCCAGTAATCAACAACATGAGCATCGTTCTACACAAATGGGATGCGATGACATGTATCAACCAAGTCAGCAAGTTGGACCACCCAATCCCATTTGAAGCCCTCTTACGACAAGCATGGGTTACAAATGACTAATTTTAACCCGGATCTTCATGGGTCTGTTGCTTACGGTCGAGGTAGTGTATTTAAAATCAAGTTGTGTATAAGTGGTTTCAGTTTTAGGGTTTGGTGGTGCTGTATTGTCCCCAGTGCTTGTTGTCTAATGGAACTATATATAAAGCTGCTGTTTATATTTGAAGCCTTACAGCACTAGCTGTTTTCTCAATGATCGTGGGGTAGCCCAGTGGTTAAAGCATTCGCTCGTCATGCCGAAGACCCCGGGTTCAATTCCCCTCATGGGCACAATGGATGAACCCCATTTATTGTGTCCCCTGCCGTTGTGTTGCTTGAATATTGCTAAAAGCGGCATAAAAATATACTTACAGTAGTGAGGAAATATCTGAGGACTGCATTATTTTGGACTTTTCTCCCACATCAACCAGAAGTGCCATTATATCTTCAAGTCACAGCAATTCCCTTCAAAATTTAAACCCATCTGACTAACTCGCTCAGCAAGAAATCCATGAAAATTTGGGTAAGAATAGGTTTTCAGTTCCAATGAAATAACAGAACTGGGTGGTCATACTGAAAGAGTTGGTTGATACATGTCATATTATCCTAATTGTATCAATGCTCATGACGTCAATCAGTGGACTGTCTTGTCATAGGTGATAATTTGATAGTTGGAATGTTGAGTGTCACAACAAACAAAACTCAGCAGGAGATGTACACTTCTTGTCAAACATCCTCCATGAACCAACACGAAGAAATGAAGTAGCATCTTCCAGCAAAGGAGATGAAAGTATCTGTGCAAGAAATCTGCTGTATATATTTATGTACATGCACACGTGTCTTTTACAAGTACTGGTAGTCAAATCAACGGAAGGAAATGGAATTTGCACTCTGCAGAGATTGCTATCATGATGTTTCTTGCACTGACACTCTTTGTTTAAAGAAAGCCTCTGCTATCTACTATGTGGCCCAATTCTTGGTCAGGGCAATGCAATCTCCTGTCAAACTGAGACACTGTAACTGTGTGTAATCAGTACGACTGTTCTGATTCACTCACATATTCCGTGAAACAAACCGTATCCTTTCATGAATTCAATACGTTATTCACAATCACTACAATAAAATATTCATGAATCTTGTAAAAGAGGTGTTTTTTTAACTAAGGCCAGACAAATTTTATATCTTGTTTTACGAATCCACCGGTCATATTTTTTCAAGAATAAGAAAAAAAATTAAAATTAATTTTCCCCGCTCAAAAAATACAATCCTAATGTTTTTATTGGAGAAAAAAGTGAACTTACAAGAAAATGTTTTTCGATTGTATTTTGCCCCATATACACTTCATAATTTGCCGAAAGTAAAATACTTTTAGTATTTAGAAGGAATATTACTTTGACTGGTGATTCTATTTTTTTTCCCCTCCTGGCTTTAGGTTTTCAGAGGACAAAAATCCGTAAAACAAGAAATAAACTTGGTCTGGCCTAAAAATTAAGATACGTAAAATAGAATATATCCTTGCCATACATAGAATGAATTTTATCATGGTGGTTTTTTGTGTGGATGACATTACATGATGACATAGTTGCATGAAAAAAAAATACAAACTTGTGTCCAGTGGGAAATCAGTAAAATATGCTGTGATCTGTGGCCTTGATGAAAGGATGAATACGGACAAGTACTCGTGAGAAAATGAACCATAGTCAACCATGTAGATGTGAGTATGACAAGAGGGAAGGATGCTTCTTTCTGTGCAACTCTAAAGATGTTCACAGAGTACCAAAGTGGCAGGAAGAGCCTTGAAGAAAATCCCCGTCTCGTCAGCAACACCAGAAATTATCCGGGAAAATCAATGATATGGCACCGACCAGCTGGCAAATGACCGAGTATCATGTTACCAGTTCAACTGGCATTGCACAGGGCAGATTATGTCCTTTCACTCCACTACTAATGCAAAAGGCTCAACATGTCTCCTGAAAATTTATCTCTGCTTGAAGCTGATCCAGAAAGGTTTTTGCAATGACTTGTGACTTATACAGCCCATAAGTAAGTCATGGCACTTGGTGACACCTTAGTGCTTCCGATGACAAACAATGTTTCATACCTTTTTTAATGGTCTGATGATTGTCAGTTGGCAGTAAGGAACTAATAATCCTTGCAGGAATAACAAATTTCCGATCTAACCATCCCCAAATTAGCCTACTGTTACGACTGTCAACAGCTGTGACAGCCAGGCATGGTTGTACACTTGGTCCGGTCCAGTAAAGTCATATTTTGTGGACGCGCAATTTGGAACCAAAACTGGTTCTTGAAAGCTGGGCTCCGTCTCGCATATCACAAGTTGGCGTGCACAAAGGGAGTTGGGAACCAGCTTCGAACCGGAAGTCTAAGAGCCTCGCGAGACTTACAGGGTCTATACGTAAGATCTGGGTTCATGAAATCCAATCTGAGTCCAAAGAACAATCAAAAGGAGGGAACCATTTAACATCACCACCACCATAGAAGGCTAACACTGTCCCATTGCTGGAAAGTTTATGGCTTCTGTGTTCTGAGATGCCAAATGTGCCATTATGGTGCCACCATTTTCCAATAGACCAGGCTACAAACATAGGTTATTAGGCTGCACTTCTGAGACAATTATAGAATGAAAATGAGACTAAGAGATGTGGGTAGCTGAGAAAAGGTGTTCTCTTCCATCAGGACCACTGCCAATACACAAATGGCTACAATCGAAGTGTGTCTTTGAAATCTTTAACATCAATCTTATTCTGAAGTTCTGGCTGTCATCTGTTTCCAAACATTGAGAAAGCTCTAGCCATTACCCATTTTGATTTGAGCAGGGATGGCATGTCAGTGAGCAGCTCTGACAGCCCAAACTAGGACAAGGTCCCTCCAACATTGTGGTCAAAGGTGAATTAGTGTGGAAGGGGATTATGTTGAAAATAATATCATTTCAATGTCTTTAGGTCAAGTCCGTCTCTTTGAGGCTAACAATATATAAATCACTACTCACATCTGCACAAGGTTTATGATCGAATATCAGCCTTGAGCAGGCCAAGATAATTTCCTGGATAAGTCCCACAGAATGTCCAGTGTTTATTAATTAATATCAACCAGACAATATGGCAGCTAATACCTTTAAGCAACAGAAGCTTCAAACTCCTCCAAGCTTAAAAACAAAATGGCAAAATGGCAAATCAATGAGTCCACTGCCCCCATTATTAGAAAATGACTCGGAGATTAAAACAGCAGACATTAGGCTATATTTACAATGGAAGTTCTTCCCTTGATCGATGACTGCCGACTCCATACTCTTTGATTACTAAATGTCTTCTCAGTAAAAAACAAAGCGCCAACCCTGTAAGGAGTAGTAGGAGGATAACAGGGCATCAGATTACTGGATTTGTCTTTTGAACCCAAAATACACTGTGGTGAGTTGTGGGCGGGGACCAGCGGGCACTTGGTCATTTGGTTACATTTCTGGCCGAACAAGATGGTTCGTCATCCCTACCTGGACATTAGGGTTACTGTGCATAGTACAAAGCTAACCTGATTGTTGTAATTACCAACATTGATTGGTTAAGATAGATTATGTTGTGGTGTCTTTCAGAGCTGTGCTTGTTCCGAGGTAATCGGCATTCAGTGACACTTCTCAGACTGACCGGTTTGGTGCTTTGTCTGAAGATATGTGAGTGAGTGAGTGAGTGAGTGAGTGAGTGAGTGAGTGAGTGAGTGAGTGAGTGAGTGAGTGAGTGAGTGAGTGAGTGAGTGAGTGAGTGAGTGAGTGAGTGAGTGAGTGAGTTAGCAATACTCCAGCAATATCACGACAGGGGACAGCAGAAATGGGCTTCACACATTGTACACATGTGGGGAATCGAACCCGGATCTTTGGCGTGATGAGCAAACACTTTAACCACTGGGTTACCCCACCGCCCCTGAAGATATGTACTTGACCCTACACTTTCCTCTTCAGGCTAGTTGTATTATGGGTACCTGGAAGGTTTTAGTGGCCCTTTATGTTTTCAGATATCTTACATGGGATGAGAGTGATTAATTTGTGACATCAAAGGTCAGACCTGTCTCCCTTCATGGAGGAGGAGTTTGTTTATTAGAGCCACATCTTGGCCAAAATGCACCAGAAAATACACTGATTAAAAAGACATTCTTAGAGAAATCTCAATTAAAACAACAACACTGGCTTCACAACACCACTGTCACCATGCACTTTAAAGGAAAGGCAGCAACCAACCCCCTTTAAGAGTACAAATGTCTTCCTTAGTAATTAGAGAGCTTGAAAATACCAAACAGCCTTGTACTTTCAAGGAAACAAACAAAATAGCTGACCCCCTTTTTGAGTGAGAAATTTTCTCGCAGAGCTGAATGGCACCAATTTCTCAACATACTTTGTAGGAAGCACACCAAACAGCACCCTTAGAGTAAAAGGACTCCTTTTTTACATATGGCACTGGTGTTAAACACGAATGCCATTAAGTGTGAGAAATCTCCTCTCAACAAATGGCAGAGTGGAATTACACCAATTTCTCCATGTGCCTTCTAGGAAGCTCACCAAACAGACCCCTTTAAGAGTGAGAGAGGCACTGACTTCCCAAAACCCAGCTTCAACACTACGCTGAGTAGATAGGTCAAACACTACTTTGATTAGACAGCTTCAACACCACTTTGACTAGACAGCTTCAACACTACTCTGACTAAATAGTTTCAACACCACTTTGACTAGATAGTTTCAACACTTCTCTGACTAGACAGCTTCAACACTACTCTGACTAGATAGTTTCAACACTACTCTGACTAGATAGTTTCAACACTACTCTGACTAGACAGCTTCAACACTACTCTGACTAAATAGTTTCAACACTACTCTGACTAGATAGTTTCAACACTACTCTGACTAGACAGCTTCAACACTACTCTGACTAGACAGCTTCAAATAGTCTCAACACTACTCTGACTAGATAGTTTCAACACTACTCTGACTAGACAGCTTCAACACTACTCTGACTAGACAGCTTCAACACTACTCTGACTAGATAGTTTCAACACTACTCTGACTAGATAGTTCAACACTACCTGACTCAGACAGCTACTCTGACAAGAGATAGTTTCAACACTACTCTGACTAGACAGCTTCAACACTACTCTGACTAGACAGCTTTCAACACTACTCTGACTAGACAGCTTCAACACTACTCTGACTAGATAGTTTCAACACTACTCTGACTAGATAGTTTCAACACTACTCTGACTAGATAGTTTCAACACTACTCTGACTAGACAGCTTCAACACTACTCTGACTAGACAGCTTCAACACTACTCTGACTAGACAGCTTCAACACTACTCTGACTAGATAGTTTCAACACTACTCAGACAAGATAGTTTCAACACTTCTCTGAATAGATAGTTTCAACACTACTCTGACAAGATAGTTTCAACACTTCTCTGACAAGATAGCTTCACCACTACTCTGATAAGATAGCTTCAACACTACTCTGACAAGATAGCTTCAACACTACTCTAAGTACACAAACAAATGTCTGATGATTTAAATACATCAATGCCTGTTGCTCCAGGCCTTGGCCTTGTGTTGCCTTCCCTAGTCTCAGGAAGAAAATATTGTAAGCGAGAGCGAGAATCCATAATTAACGGACCCATGAATTCTCAGCAACATCAGTTCCAGGCATCTTCTGGGGGAATTACTAACGCAGGCTTTTGACAATCTTATTGAGGGATGAATCAGATTACAATACCAGTTTGCAAGTAACACTCTCATGAACTCCCCAAAGCAAGCCAATGCTGAATGGTTAAGATACAAGCTGTCAGCTCTTGGGTGTCCGATGTCAAATTTATTTTTATGAATTCTTCCGACTTTTGACATATGTGGAGTCGGATTGAATTTGTTAACATGTTACACAAGTTGAGTAGAAGATTTACCCCTCCCAAGGCCATCCAGGAAACATATACATCCACGCTTGCTCACACATGTGCACAAAGTTACAGTTACATCACGGCAATAAAATATCGGAGTGTGAAATAATATTAACATCCGTACAGTCAGGGTACGGTGACACGTGATCAGCTGGGTCACACATGCTATCCTCATCAGTTACCTCTTACAAACATGTTAAAGGAGGATATAATCTAACCAATCCCACAAGAGATACATTAACAACTGGTGGTCTGTCTTCCCAGAATCCCAACAGGCATCAAACAAAGGTTATAATAAATGGTGGTCTGTTTGACCTGAATCCCAACAGGAGTCAAACAGGGGTTATAACAACTGTCGGTCTGTCTTCCCAGAATCCCTACAGGAGTCAAACAGGGGTTATAACAACTGGTGGTCTGTCTTCCCAGAATCCCTACAGGAGTCAAACAGGGGTTATAATAACTGATGGTCTATCTTCCCAGAATCCCTACAGGAGTCAAACAGGGGTTATAATAAATGGTGGTCTGTCTTCCCAGAATCCCTACAGGAGTCAAACAAAGGTTATAATAAATGGTGGTCTGTCTTCCCAAAATCCCTACAGGAGTCAAACAGGGGTTATAACAACTGATGGTCTGTCTTCCCAGAATCCCTACAGGAGTCAAACAGGGGTTATAATAAGTGATGGTCTGTCTTCCCAGAATCCCAACAGTTGTCAAACAGGGGTTATAATAAGTGATGGTCTGTCTTCCTAGAATCCCTACAGGAGTCAAACAGGGGTTATAACAACTGATGGTCTGTCTTCCCAGAATCCCAACAGGAGTCAAACAGGGGTTACAACAACTGATGGTCTGTCTTCCCAGAATCCCTACAGGAGTCAAACAGGGGTTATAACAACTGATGGTCTGTCTTCCCAGAATCCCTACAGGAGTCAAACAGGGGTTATAACAACTGATGGTCTGTCTTCCCAGAATCCCAACAGGAGTCAAACAGGGGTTTTAATAAGTGATGGTCTGTCTTCCCAGAATCCCTACAGGAGTCAAACAGGGGTTATAATAACTGATGGTCTGTCTTCCCAGGATTCCTACAGGAGTCAAACAGGGGTTATAACAACTGATGGTCTGTCTTCCCAGAATCCCAACAGGAGTCAAACAGGGGTTATAATAACTGATGGTCTGTCTTCCCAGAATCCCAACAGGAGTCAAACAGGGGTTATAATAACTGATGGTCTGTCTTCCTAGAATCCCAACAGGAGTCAAACAGGGGTTATAATAACTGATGGTCTGTCTTCCCAGAATCTCAACAGGAGTCAAACAGGGGTTATAATAACTGATGGTCTGTCTTCCCAGAATCTCAACAGGAGTCAAACAGGGGTTATAATAACTGATGGTCTGTTCGTTTGCTATTTAACACCACACTCAGCAATATTCCAGCTATATGGCAACGGTCTGTAAATAATCAAGTCTGGACCAGACAATCTAGGGATCTACAGCATGAGCATCAATCTACTGTTGATCAGTGGATTGTCTGGTCTAGACTCTATTATTTACAGACCGACGCCATATTGCTGGAATATTGCTGAGTGTGGTGTTAAACAACAAACATACAAACTAACTTGATAATTGTGTCCCTGCTGGGATTCAGGACAGAATAGACCACCGGTTATCGTAAACAATTATCAAGTACACTAGACCAATTCTACTTGAAATCCCAACAGGAACACAAACAGGGTCCTGGTGGTCTGTTTTACCCCATACCAACTTTCCACTGGGTTAGAATATCGATTTTCAGTAACCCATGCTTGTCATAAGAGGCGACTAACGGGATCAGGTGGTCAGGTTCGCTGACATGTCATCAGGTCCCAATTGCGTAGATCGATGCTCATGCTGTTGATCACTCGATTGTCTGGTCCAGACTCGGTTATTTACAGACCTCCGCTTTATAGCTAGAATACTGCTGAGTGTCGTGTAAAACTAAACTCACTCACTCACTCACACACACCATATTAACTTTGGGTTGGCACTAGCTGAAGCAGGTGCAGAAACAAAACACACAGATATCAGTTTTCATGCAATGAGACGATATACAATACAGATGTATGGACTCAATGAAGATATACCAATTAAGTTTAAAAAACACAGTCTATAAATATCTATTTGGCCAAAATAAAAATCGTTCAACACAATTTGTTGACAAGGGAACTTTTTTTAGGATACAAAATAAATCCTTGATTGATGTATTTAACAGTAAGAAAGATTTGATGCTGCATATATAATTCATCATTAATAAACTGCAACCATATATTCAATGTTGTAATCTTCATCTATAACAATTAGCAGGCTAACTTACTGCACTGACAACATCACTTTTTGATCAAATTGATCAAACAGAAATTGAACAGAGCTATTATTTTTCTCTTCACTAATAATGCAATTATCAGTGCTCAGCTTTGAAGTTCTTTATATCAGATTTTAAGATTTTCAATCAGCTGGTTGAGACATTATTTATCACTGCTAGTCCCACACAGCTGACAGTGCCAGTAATTCACAGATACTTTCCCTGTGAACTCTCGGATGTGTTCGTGAGGCCTGTTCTTTAATCCAAGAACAGCATGTTTAAGCTGGTTAATAAGCAGTACAATATAAGTGAGTGAGTATGGTTTTACGCGCTTGTAGCAATATTCCAGCAACATCATGGCAGGGGACACCAGAAATGGGCTTCACACATTGTACCTATGTGGGGAATCGAAGCCAGGTCTTATAGGATATCTATATAGTGCACATATCCACACAATTAGTACATACTCAAGGCGCTTGTATTTTTCCTCGATCATTAAATGTCAATGTCAACGGCACATCGTATTATCAATCTCAACTCCCTGGGGAGTATACAACTCTTGCAGCCACAAGGCGTACCAAAGTTATTGCAGCTTTCTCATCCTTAACGAGGTACCCATTCACAGCTGGGTGGACTGGGACACATAGTCACAGTACTTTGTCCAAGTTTACTGCAGTACCGCAACTAGGTGTTTACATGTACCAACTGGTCATATACTATGGGTGTTTGTGTACGTACATTCATGTGCCCACCAACTGTGGTCATATACCAATGGATTCATGGGTGCACAGGGTTGTGTACTGTACACTAGGGGTTGTGTACTGTACACCAGGGGTTGTGTACTGTACACCAGGGGTTGTGACAACACTAAGCAAACCCCACCAACCCCAGTACAATCAGATGGAACCACAGACTATAAATGATTTTAATTTAGTCTTCTGATGATGGCATTATGCCATGTCTTAATACAAGGGTGTATAGTTTCATGCTGCTTAGAGGAACAATTTGTATAATATTTTTGCTGCTTCATATTTTCAATAATATTTTGAATAAACATATATGCAGTATCAGTTTGTATATGAGTATATAAGTGCTTATGGAAATAGTGCCATCTGAATCATGACATAATCCCCCTAAATATTATTTTTTTCCAAGTGGAAAAATTCAAATTTACGAAAATGCCAACTGAGAATCACATGTTGATCTCACTTGCAAGCAATACATAAACCAGTCAAACAGATTATAGGGGGACATTGGACATTAGAAACAATGGACACTGGACATTAGAAACAATGGACACTGGACACACAATAGACACTGACCAGAAATGTAGAAACAATAGACAACATTAGACTAGACACATAGAAACATAGAGAACATTGGACATTGGACTAGAAACAATGGACATGGGACATATTGGACTGGACTAGAACCATAGGACATTGGACTAGAACCATAGGACATTGGACTAGAACCATAGGACATTGGACTAGAAACATAGGACATTGGACTAGAAACATGGGATACTGGACTAGAACAGTAGAAAACTGGACTAGAAAAGTAGGGCACTGGATTAGAAACATAAGACATTGGAATAGAAAAGTTGGACATTGGATTAGAAACACGTAGGACATTGGACTGGAAATGTGTAACAGTCTCTGAAACACAAAACTCCAAGATCCAACTGTGTTAGAGTTAACATTGTATTCAAATATGTCAGAGTTTGAGACAATAACAGCACAACCGGTGATACGTCAATACAGAACACTGAACTGGAAATGTGTACCATTCTCCTAAACACACCCTTCTGAGACACAGCTGTAGTGGAGCCAGCACAGCATACAAATAAATCACAGGAAAAACAGCCAAGTTAGTGAGAGGTCAATACTGCAGAACACTGAACTGGAAATGTGTAACATTCTCCTAAACACACCCCTGGAAGATGTAGAACAAGCCCAGTGTACAAATCAGTGTAGAGACTCACTAGGCTGTAGGTAGTCAGACTCTCTAGTTGCCTTGTCTTAGCATCATCTCATACTGTTATTCATGAATAGCTCCATGTAGACTGTGTGCAATGAAGGAGTGTGGAGCCATACATGCAAGTGAAGCCACTGTGAGTAGAAATGGTTATTTTTTTAACACTTGGTTTTTAAACCATATGGACATTCCTATTTTGTACGATCCTACCAATCTTAAAGAAGACAAGACGATAGTTAATTGGACTACTCAAAAGATGTTTGGGAAGACCAAATACTTTCATATTACTGTTCTTAATCTGTCATACTTCTCAACAAAAGTTAAGGAAGGCCTCATACTTTCATCACTGTCGTGTATCACTCATTCTCAATATAAGTGCACAATTACCAAAAATTCAAGTCGTCTCCATATACAATACATTTTCCGGTAAATGCTTGATTAAAATGTTACAATATATGATTGATTTAATTTAAAATTGAAGTGGCAACATAATAATTAACGTAAGTGTCACACTTTGCATCCATATTTGTGAGAAATGCCCCAGCTAAGAAAGAACTTGTCAAAATAGGAATGTCGCCAACAGGAGATGGTATATACGTTAGAGAGAAGACATACTGAGTTGTGGAAGCTGAAACAAGTGTCTAATGACAGCACAAGATCTAATTAGACAACTTTTAAGAAGTCATACTGTAAAGAATTTTCTTAAATTTCACAAAAAAAAATGAAATATTCTATGTTGCTGTTTTCATGTATTTTATGTTATGGACTAAAATTCAGATGGAATTTAATTCTAACTTGAAGTGAGCATATGTATAATCGCGTAGTTAGTTTATTTAATTCTGGAATAAAAGAAAAACAAAACGTTTCATATGACATGGTGTCCATACATACTTGAGTTTAACAACTTTCTATTAAGATATAATCGTATGATTAAGGATGTACTTTACGTTATGGCCTTACTGGCTAAATGGAGAAAATAAACACGTGTCAACTCATACTATGGGTTAATTAGGTGCTCATGATGCCAGCAAATGGAGAAATGTGCAAAGTCATGCCAAATATATCAGTTGGCTACCACCTAACATCGTCGTTGTATTTAACGTTATGTATTTTACTCTATATACTTATTGTCCACACATGATCAGCTATACATTAAATCCAGGGAGATAAATTGTCAAATATAGGTTGCAACATACATGGGTGAGTTAGCACACGTGACGATACGATAGTACGATACGATGCTCATGTAATGAACGATGGTATAACGTAATATGAACCTGTAAATTTGCGGAAATCTTTAAAACTGTGTAAACATTACATTTGCAGTTTGCCTTTACCGACAATGAGTGTTATCAGTTGGAAGTTACTTGGGTGTAGTTTATGCTCAAAGATAGTCGCGTGTAAGGCCAAATGTTTCTTCCATGAACATAAATGTTTTTCAAAACGTAAAATACAAGATTCATAACGTAATATACAGAGAGAGAGAGAGATGTTTATATACAATCAAACCTACTTACTTCCTAATTAGATATTATACTACGGATGATGTTTAAGAGTCTATTTTTAAGAGTCTATGAATATACATTCTTGATTGTAAATGAATACAATTTGAAAAGTTTACACATTTATTTGTTTAAACTACGGCAATCAATAACATAACAAAATCATAAATTACAACTTTTGGACAATGATAACAAGAAATTAGGTTTGAATTGGATGTTAAAAATTCATAAATGTGGTTCAAAAATACGTGACCTTTGCACCATGAAATTTACAAACTCTTATTCCAACTGTCGACCTTTTTGAAATACATATTCGCCATTGTTCACGTGAGAATGAGTGTTATCTGTCACGCTACTCAAAACAAGTAAAGGAAGACCCTACAGTTATTAATCTATCATTCCAATTCAGCTTAGTATGTAACACGAGTTCTGATTGGTCAATGCTATAAATTTCCGACTGTATAATCAGCATATATGGTCGCAATTTGGAAACCAATTCACCAAAACCTTTGAATGTATCCCTACACTGTTGGGGTAACGCTGTTTTTCAGGGCATTGTCATTTGCAGAAGCATTAGGTCAATTAACTCCCCCCATCCCGCTAAAATGGATGGAATTTGTGCTTAAAAAGACCAAACAGTATCATAAATTTAATTGTAAGTTCAAACAACTTACTCGCAACGGGCTGTTGACCCAACACTATTAGATCATGAAACAAGATTTATGACGTCATTATGGAGCGTGACGTCACTTGCTGTGACGTCATTTGACAGCAGAACTGATCATGGCCTGTAGTTGAGGAATCACCGGGCCGTTATTATCTGCAGCGGCCCGCTCATTTCTGATAACTAAAGGGCGGTTTCACGATAATTCTGTCCATTTTAGCTATAACACTATGATTTATTCAACATTGTCAGATTTAGTCATTGTGCACATAATAAACGTGTTGAAGTTTGAAAAGGGAACTACTTTTTCTGGTGATAGTTTAAGTTCAAGGAGTGATATGATTAACCTTTGACCTAGATGAATTTTGACCTGGTTTAAATAATGAATGTCTTTCCCGAAAAAAAAAGTGTAAAATGAGTTGAACAAGAAGACAAAGTCATCAATATCCCCCGCAATGGCAAGATACTCTTCATGATTATGTCTACAAGTTATGATTATGTCATATATTTAGGCTACTAAAGTGGAAGGAGAGTATTGAAAGGTTTTTAAAGTTGAGACTGCTCCAGAAAGGAGCACTATCACCAATTTCAGTCTAAGTCAAACTTGTTGCCATGGAAATGCCAAAAACATTTTATTCAGAATTTCAAAACTACCAAAAGGCACCAGTACACCGCCAAACCAATCTATGTGCCAAGTTTGGTGAAGAAATAGTGAACGGTTTTAGAGTTCTGCTCCGGAAAAGAGCACAACCACAAATTTCAGTCTAAGTCGAAATTGTTGCCATGGAAACGCAAAAAATATTTTATTCAGAATTCCAAAACTACCAAAAGGCACCAGTACACCACCAGATCTATCTATGTGCCAACTTTGGTGAAGAAATAGTGAACGGTTTTAGAGTTCTGCTCCGGAAAAGACAAAAGTGCACACACGGACAGAGTCAATTTTAATACCCCCCGCAAAACGAGTTGCAGGGGATAATAAGAATGGGGATAACTGTATAATACCTTCCACGTTGCCGATTACATAAATTTGCGGCTATACAACCACCGGTATACGTCCCCAATTCGTCAAACACAGTACAGTTCTCCCCTAATTCTACTAAACTAGTTAAGGAAGATCAAAGTTTTCATGCTACTGTAGTTAATCTGTCATTCCACACAAAAGAAGTTAAGGATGACCCATTATTTTCATATTATTGAAGTTAATCTTTCAAATGCATGACAGATTAACAATATCAATATCAAAGGAATGAGAGTGGAATGGGGGTGATATTGTATCTTCTATGCACTCAACATGGTTTATCAATCATCGCCTTCTTGACTGAAAGTTTACTTTGTTTCTGGTTTGCAGGGGTTAAACACCTATCAGGTTTCAGATGATTCATGTTTAACAAGCATCTCTGACCCAGCATCACTTACTGAAAAGGATATTTACATTTTCATGATTTTTCTGTTGATGTGTTGCCAAAGGAACCTTGTACAATGTAGGTACTACATACATGTCATCAATCCAAAAATTCAGAAAGAAAAATTATTACAATTAGTTTTTAATCAGATTAAAGTGTACTGAAACAAAAAGGATTTGAAACATGTTAAATTACACATAATGAATGGGTTTTGTTTATCATTTCAAACTAAGGTCCCAACTCTGGGAAAAAGAATGAATTCTATTTGCCAATACCATAAAAGGAATTCTGATACTCCTGAAACATCAGAAATATTCTGGAAACCTGTTAAAAATATCAAGAATTTGAAAATCTATTTTAAAAAGATAATCTGCAGACATTAATGAAAAAAATTACACCATGGATTCAATCATAATTCGACACAATGAACATGTTTAAACATTGTGGAAAAGAACATCCTGTTGTTCTCTGGTTATTTCCAAATCAGAGTATAAATAGTTTTATTATTACCATTTTTGGCGCTGACAGTTGGCGTGTGATTGACAGTGATGATGCATTTAGCCACAGCACATTATCTAACTCTGGTATTAGTGTAATTTTAGAAGAAACGACTTTCGGGATAGGATAGAGTCTTCTACAGGACAGATTTCATTAGCCAAGTTATTTTTACCTCCCAGTGAAATAATTTCTTTCATTAATTCTGACAGCTGGTACTCCTTTAGTTGGTTACTGAGCAACAAATAACGTTTCTGTTTCATATGAAATATTTATACAGCATATGTTGTGTGTTCTTATGAAATAATAGGAAAAAAGTGGCAGATATTTATGATGCCGTGGGTATCTTTGTCAGAATAATATTACAAAGCATCTTTCAGAGATCATGAGTTAGCCGAATCTGGAAGAATTAACATACTGCTAAATTTTGATGAGGGTACTTTTACTTTCAAAGAAAAGACTGATCTTGTAATGTACTGTCTGAATATGTTGTCAGACAAATAGTATTCAACTTTGCTTTAGAATTTTGATAAGTGTACTGAGTATAGTTCTATGGTTTAGTCCCGATTTTGACAGTCCCAATTTTGACAGTGAAATTTCACACTTCTGTAATTGATCTACCAGTTGTCCCAATTTTGACAGTGAGCTTACCGGATGGTATGTGGCACTGGTCTTATCAGGAATGAGACAAAAAAAGCTCAGGCAAAGTACCATGTAACCTATCATGGGTGTGGATGATATATACTTGATCAAATATTTTGGGACAAATCTTGAAAGTGCCATCCATTGAAACAGTATCACTTTGACACAATCTGGATAAACTAGAGAGAGATCCAAAAACAATGATCCTACTACCGCTGTTGTCATCTACCAGTAGGAAGTCTTCTCCTTGGTCTGTTGTAGCCCAATCCCCATGACCCTGTAGAATCCCCATGACGCTACAGAATCCCCATGACGCTGTAGCTCTTTAGAGTCTTTTGGAGTACGGGGGGGACCTTCTTGGTTCTTTGTCTGTACAGACTTGACTTGATATTCTCTGATACATCTGAAGTCGGGCTGCAATCTCTTGAGGAGTTGCTTCTTCATACCCATCTCAAATCTTCCTCCTCTCTTCCTCGTAAATTGTTGGTACACTTGTCAGCTCTTCTCGTGCCGTTTTTCCATATTACTGGTATGGATATAGAAACCACTAGAGCTGTACTCCTGTACTTCTCTCAGTTGATTGCATTCACATAATTACCCTTAATTGGTACAGCTAGTTATCCCAGTTTTGATAGCGAAACTTCACACCTTAATGGATCAGTGACCAAGATGCTGTCAAAAATGGGACACTACCTAGTTCTATGTTGCTTTTACCAATATTCCAGCAATGTCAGAGTGAGGGACACCAGATGATCACTGGATTGTCTGGTCCACACTCGATTATTTACAGACCGCCACCATATAGCTGGAGTACTGCTGAGTGTGGCGTAAGACTAAACTCACTCACTCACTCTTGTAAATACATGGCCATATTCTCATCCATACACAGAGTGAGTGAGTGAGCATGGTTTTATGCTGCTTTTAGCAATATTCCAGCAATATCACAGCGGGGGACACCAGAAATGGGCTTCACACATTGTACCCATGTGGGGAATCGAACCCGTCTTTGGCATTACGAGTGGACGCTTTAACCACTAGGCTACCCCACCGCCCCTACATTAGACTAACAACTAGTCTCTATAATGAACATATATTACAGAAAAAAAGCTCATTGTGAAACAAAAAATAAAATATAATAAAAAGGCGCCCTGAGATTTTCTTCAGAAGCTGTGGAAATCTAGACCTGCCACATTTTCTAGACTTTCGTGGGATTTCTTTGACATATTTGCTTCAGGGTCTGTATGACAGACTACCCCTACATATACAGAGGTGTTCTTGTTGGTATATACAGTCATTCTGTCAAATACATGGAGATCAGGGCCCCTATTCTCGAAAGGATCCTAGCCCAAGGATGTCATAACTTTGATCCTAGGGTCTAGGATAGGTGTCCTACCTTATTCTCGAAAAGTATCCTAGCGTTAGGATGTCCTAACTTAGGACAAATACTAGGATAGGTTCTGACGTGTCCTAAGTCTATCTTAGTGGAAGTCAACATAGAGTGGTACTTGTTTGTTCACCAATTTTGACGTCAAACAAAATAACTCGTCAAACTTACATTTGAATTTACAACAGCACACAGTTTTGATGAGTTATGAAGAGTTTCTTCAGTTCATATTATCAATTAATCGGTAATGAATAGACACACGTGTTGCAATGCACGCATTCTTTAGATCTACAAAAGAGATTTGTTCAATTCTTACCTATTCTCGGCCTTTTTAATCACAACATTGTTCTGTTCAGTCACATTCACGTAAAATGTCAATGTCAAGGCCAACTTGATAGGGGAAGTAACTCCTGTTTATTTCCTAGGTGATTTTTTCAGTTTGTGAGATGACGCATAATGAGAGTTCAAGTCATGATTTTCATTAAAAAAACAAATACAATGAAAATATGTTTTTACACATATCTTTAATATCCTTATTTCTTTTTGGCAGACTTTCAAATTCTGAAGTAAAATTGTTATCGCCTTGTCAAAAAATGAATTTTCCAATTACTATAATGTGATGAAAATATCGAATAATTTCTTCTAGATCTAATAAGTCCATCAAAAGCTGAATTTCCTTATAATATGTGTTTTTTTATGCCACGAATATTGGGTATTATTTAGGGGAATCCCCAACTAAATGAAGGTTTTTCTATCTCACCTACTGAAGAGCTCGCTATCCTAGCTAGGATAGGTAGCACAAGTTAGGACAGGGATAGGATCATTTCGAGAATGGGTCTTATCCTTACGGTAGGATGTCCTAACTTCTGTCTTAACTACTTAGGATCTGTCTTAGCTGGGACACTTCCGAGAATAGGGGCCCTGATCTTTCCAGCTAAATGAAACTAATTATTTCTAATAAATGAAATATATCATAAATGCCAACATTTCACATTCGGAAATATATTCTGTAAAGGTGTTTTTTACAATTAAGTTGAAACAAAGAAAGGTTTCTACATGTGCAAAAAATGGAATTCCAATTGAACCTCAAAAACATTACATTTAAAACAAACCCAGAATTTAGACTTGTACATTTTTCATCAATTATTCCTGTTCGAAAAATACAACCCCAATTTCCATGATTTTCCATGTAAAGAGGCAGACACTTCTTAAAGGGCATGGCCAACAAGCAGTAAAACTAAACCATTAAACCGCCCTCCCACAAGATATAATTGCATTTTTAGAGCTCACATCTTTTGGAACGACTGTTCTTGCACTAAACTAGAAATAAAAGAAAATGACTGAATACTTCTAAAGATAAGTCTCTGCATCCGAACCAGCAGAGTATGTGGTTAGAAAAAGACAAGTAATGTCAAAGAGGAAAAAAACCCTAAAAAGTGTCCACCATGTTGTGTTTAATTCAGATTAGTGACCAGGAGAGTAGTATAACACACAATTGTATGTATCTTTTACTGGGTCCATAAACTCCCGGCAGTGCATTTAACAGCAGAGAGCCAAGTCAATTCATGTTTAATTTACAGTTCCGGTTTTATGCCCTGTGGGGAGTTCATGATTGTAGGTTAAGTTTCCCCATGACAGGTTCTTGCACCCAGGTGACTGAATGCTGCTGAGCCAAACTGAAGCTGTTTGGGTATTTGACTGACGCATGCCTTGAGTATTCCTGTAATCTTGTACACAGTGCAATGTTGCGTGTATGTAGAGCTGGAGTGTATCTAGAACTCAAAACATGTCAGTTTTTGTTGTTTAAAGCTGTATTTAGCACGAGTGGTTTTAGTTTTATGCCGCACTCAGCATTACTCCAGCTATTTGGCAGCGGTCTGTAAATAATCGAGTCTGGACCAGACAATCTTGTGATCAACAGCATGAACATCAATCTACGCAATTAGGATACGATAACATGTGTCAACCAAGTCAGCGATCCCGTTAGTCTCCTCTTATGACAAGCATGGGTTACTGAAAACCAATTTTAACCCGGATTTCATGGGTGTATTAAGCAAGATTGTGGCCCACAAGTTATCAAGTCTGGACCAAGCAATCCAGTGGTTGATATTATAAGCATTGATCTGAGCAATTGAGATATGATGATATGCATGACCAAGTCACCGAGTCTGACCACCTAATACAGTTTAGTGTCCTTTTATGACAAGCATGGCTTGCTGAAGATAACACCCATCCTAGATCTTCACGGGAAGACAAGTATTGGTTAATGAAGATCTGTTGTTACCGAGATCTACATGGGGGATAAGCATGGGTTGATGAAGATCAGTTTTCATCCAGAACTGCGGGGAGACAAGCATGGGTTGATGAAGATCAGTTTTTATCCAGATCTGCGGGGAGACAAGCATGGGTTGATGAAGATCAGTTTTTATCCAGATTTGCGGGGATACAAGCATGGGTTGATGAAGATCAGTTTCTATCTAGATCTGCATGAGGGAGACAAGCATGGGTTGATGAAGGTCAGTTTTTATTCAGATCTCATCCAGATCTGATGAAGATCAGTTTTATCCAGATCTGCATGGGGAGACAAGCATGGTTGATGATGATCCAGATCTGCATGGGGGAGACAAGCATGGGTTGATGAAGATCAGTTTTATCCAGATCTGCATGGGGAGACAAGAGCATGGGTTGATGCGTGAGGGAGAAGATCAGTTTTTATCCAGATCTGCGTGAGGGAGACAAGCATGGGTTGATAATGATCAGTTTTTATCCAGATCTGCATGGGGGAGACAAGCATGGGTTGATGAAGATCAGTTCTTATCCAGATCTGCCTGGGGAGACAAGCATGGGTTGATGAAGATCAGTTTTTATCCAGATCTGCATGGGGGAGACAAGCATGGGTTGATAATGATCTATGGGGAGACAAGCATGGGTTGATAATGATCAGTTTTTATCCAGATCTGCGTGAGGGAGACAAGCATGGGTTGATGAAGATCAGTTTTTATCCAGATCTACGGGGAGACAAGCATGGGTTGATGAAGATAAGTTTTTATCCATATCTGCATGGGGGAAACAAGCATGGGTTGATGAAGATCAGGGTTGATGCAGTTTTTATCCATATCTGCATGGGGGAAGACAGGCTGAGGATACTTCTAACCCACATCTTCACATCATTTTAAGCATAGAAGGGTTTCATGCAAATCGTGTTATCCTGTCAAAAAGTACTGAATATCTTTTAATATTCTATGCTATTTTCACTGATTGTTAAGACTCCTGACACTTTTTAAATGGGTCTCCCTGGACATAAATCAACCGACACTATACCTAAACACTTAATAAAGATTTTGCAAATGAAATATGAGCCATAATTTTACCCTAAATTATTTTAGTAAATTGTCAGTTAAAAGCATTAAGCATGAGTAAAGTAAAACATTGCTGTATTCTGCAATCATCCTAACTTTTGTAAATGACTAGATACCATGACAAGACAGATTTTTGTATTTGCAAACCAGAAATTGCAGCAATGAATCCCATGCAGAACCAGCTGTCTCAATATTTCATGACAGACTGACGATGGGCATTTGTGTCGAGATTTTTCCATTTTTAGTTCAATCTTACCCCTTGTCTTCTATTCAAACATGTTATTTTTAATTAGCTAACAAATAATAACTACAGACCAAAGGCCCACAATTTTACCTACCTGTACCACCCCCATCAAGACCCTCATTAAAGCGGAATATATCACCCCCATCAAGACCCTCATTAAAGTGGATTATATCACCCCCATCAAGACCCTCATTAAAGCGGAATATATCACCCCCATCAAGACCCTCATTAAAGTGGATTATATCACCCCCATCAAGACCCTCATTAAAGCGGAATATATCACCCCCATCAAGACCCTCATTAAAGCGGAATATATCACCCCCATCAAGACCCTCATTAAAGAAGAATATATCAACTTATAATTGATTCGGTCAGTTAAATGTCCACTTCATGCAGAAACAATACTTGATGAATAACACTACCCTTTCAATACAATCCAAGCTTGGACACAACATGTTGAACAACATCAATGAAAGCTATAAAACAATCGCCTTTTATCAGAAACCTATGATGGATCATTCTTGGATCAATGCACCTAACATATGGAACTAATCAACACTAACAATGGTCAAATCTGTCCTCAGACTGACCCATGAGTCATTGATCCTGTTCCTGTTGTGATTGGACGTCAAGAAGGACCTGATTGACCATCACAAGTTTCCGCACTCCGATCCCCTCCGCAACCTGTCACTCAAATTGGTGCAGCCTTTTAATGTATTGTAGTACAATGGCTGCTAATGGTTTCGGTCAGTATTTGTCAATATATTCAGTGAATTAGGATCAATGTCATAGGCCACCTAATGATATAGGCCACTCCATGTGGATAAATATGTCATTTCTGCAACAACACCCCCACGTGGATTCCGAGTTAGATGACCCTGGTATGTCATTAGTTTCTACTTATGGGATCTAAATGATGAATTGGTCCAGAGTTCCTCGTGATTGTCTCCCCTTGGGAATCCCGGGCAGAATATGTCCAACTCTATTGATTGTCGGCTCTATTGGGTGGGTGAGTTACTTGGGTTTAACACCATTTGGAAATGGATTCATGGCAGGTAAGGTGTTGGTTCACTTTAGTGGATTAGAATCTGCTATGAAATGTTTTATCACAACTCTTAGGATGAAGTGACGGAGGTCTCGGACATATAGCACTTTGGTGGCACAAAAAGGTATGGGTGTTGACAAAAGTAGAAACATAACTGAGGCGAAATGGGATTCAAACCTGTGCCAAGGGACACAACTCTGCACAGCAAATTGTTGCGACTTCACACTGTCCTATGTCCCCTTGGGATCCCACAGTAAGAAAAAGTCCCTGTACCTCTAGTCCAACAAGTTCTCCAGGGTAAAGTAGGTACTTACCTCTTTACCATGCCCAACTGACAAACATTTAATGTCATGCTAAAAGTATTGTCTAGAAACCACATTGTGTAGGCACATACTGTTGAGAGACATTGGCTACCTATTTCTTAAGGTGAGTCAGTATGTTTTACGTCATTATCGGCAATATCACAGCAGGGGGCTTCACTCATTGTACGCAATAGGGAATCTAACTCATGTCACACAGAGAGCATATTAGGCCAGACTCAGAAAACCTAAAGGCAGGAGGGAACAAAAAATAAAAATAAAACCACCAGTCAAAGTAATATTCCTTCTAAATACTAAAAATATTTTACTTTTGGCAATTTATGAAGTGTTTATGAGACAAACAACAATCTAAAAGACAATTTCTTGTAAGTTTACATTTTTGGCCAATAAAAACATTAGCATTTTATTTTTTGAGCGGGGGAAATTAATTTATGTAGTTTTCTTATTCTTGAAAAAATACAACCAGCGGATCTGTAAAACAAGAAATAAAATTGGTCTGGCCTTATGGGGATTTATAATATATCACGAAATGGCATATTATTAATATATTATTATTACAACCATGCCACATGTTGCAAATATTTTTTATGTGAAACAGGATGTTTTTCATCCAATTTGACCTGTCAGATGAACATGCTGCATACTAACACGACTGTAATTTGCCAATATGTCATTCATGATGAGGGACAGGATGCACACTTGGTAAAGCTGACAAAATGTTGCATGAAGTATCCTGGAGGCAACACCAGGAAGTGTCAGTCACTATCAGTGGCATCTCGACATCCTAGAAACCTGGGGGTACCGAGCCTGGGGCCTACAGGTAACACCAGGAAGTGTCAGTCACTATCAGTGGCATCTCTGCATCCTAGAAACCTGGGGGTACCGAGCCTGGGGCCTACAGGTAACAACAGGAAGTGCTTGTGCTCCGCTACAGACAGACGTAGAGACACAGAAGTTATATTCTGGGTGAGTGAGTGAGTGAGTGGGTGAGTGAGTGAGCGAGGGAGTGGCTGGCTGGCTGGCTGGCTGGCTGGTTGGTTGGTTGGTTGGTTGGTTAAGTGGAACAATTCTAAGTTCTAAGTGAATCATTTTTTCATATCTTACATAAAAGACAATTTAGTATTAACCGTATTTGCAGTTTTTTCTTATGTTTATCTTTCTCATCCTGAATTCACTGTAAAAAATATAAATTTCATATCTAGCTAGTATTTTACGTTATGTAGTTCTTTTGATAGACATTAAATCTTCATAAACTCAAGTTTGGATAATTAAAAACACACCTTCTTCTCTGTTTACTAATTCCAACAAACTGTCCTTTAATTGTAATATATCGAGGCAATGAAAACAAGCAGTCAAAAATGTTTTATTTGTTCAGAATTCATCCCACTGTTAAGGAAGGTTGATTTAATGTTCGAGGCTGCCAGAGGAGGTGATGCACAGAACCAGAATTAAATCTAATTATCAAATACCATGGAAGAAGCCCAAAGTGGCTGTTAGTCAGCTGCTGAAAGGCACCTGTTTATTGCTTAGCAACTGTGGTCAAGCTATGGTCAAGCTATGGTCAGCATGATACTGAAATGCAGTTGTAAGAATTCATGAATCAAGTGAGCTGGCCCGTTTGAGAGGTCATTCAGTGTGTCCCCTTCAGTTACTGGGAGCCAAGGGATGTGCCTTGCTGGCATTGTGTAAGTTGATTAGATGGACCATGAAACATATTAATGTTTATTGTTTCTCTGGTAGAAGGAAAACCTTACAGTGGATTATTGATGTAATAACATCCAGCAAGTATTGATTCTACTTAGTATGACTGTGGTGTCTGTAGTAAGGTGATACTGTGACACTTGTATCAGTCCACTGCCAGCACTGGTTGTCAAGATGAGCACGGGCATGAGGATCTCGGTTCATATCATGCTAAATACTGAACAATTCAGTCCATGCAGTACTTGGGGATGACCAATTCAGTTCAGACAATACTAGAAGAGTTCAGACCAGAAGAATTCAGTTCGAACAATACAGAAGATTTAGAATTCAGTTCAGACAATACTAAGAAGAATTCAGTTCAGACAATACTAGAAGATTTAGAATTCAGTTCAGACAATACTAGAAGAAGAATTCAGTTCAGACAATACTAGAAGAGTTTAGAATTCAGTTCAGACAATACTAGAAGATTTAGAATTCAGTTCAGACAATACTAGAAGATTTAGAATTCAGTTCAGACAATACTAGAAGATTTAGAATTCAGTTCAGACAATACTAGAAGAAGAATTCAGTTCAGACAATACTAGAAGATTTAGAATTCAGTTCAGACAATACTAGAAGAAGAATTCAGTTCAGACAATACTAGAAGAAGAATTCAGTTCAGACAATACTAGAAGATTTAGAATTCAGTTCAGACAATACTAGAAGATTTAGAATTCAGTTTCAGTTCAGACAATACAGAATTCAGTTCAGACAATACTAGAAGATTTAGAATTCAGTTCAGACTAGAAATTCAGTTCAGACAATTAGAAGAAGAATTCAGTTCAAACAATACTAGAAGAAGAATTACTAGAAGATTTAAATTCAGTTCAGACTAGAAGATTTAGAATTCAGTTCAGACAATACTAGAAGAAGAAAGTTCAGACAATACTAGAAGATTTAGAATTCAGTTCAGACAATACTAGAAGATTTAGAATTCAGACAATACTAGAAGAAGAATTCAGTTCAGACAATACTAGAAGATTTAGAATTCAGTTCAGACAATACTAGAAGAAGAATTCAGTTCAGACAATACTAGAAGAAGAATTCAGTTCAGACAATACTAGAAGAATTCAAGAATTTTCAGACAATACTCAGTTCAGACAATACTAGAAGATACTAGAAGAAGAATTCAGTTCAGACAATACTAGAAGAAGAATTCAGTTCAGACAATACTAGAAGATTTAGAATTCAGTTCAGACAATACTAGAAGAAGAATTCAGTTCAGACAATACTAGAAGATTTAGAATTCAGTTCAGACAATGCTAGAAGATTTAGAATTCAGTTCAGACAATACTAGAAGATTAACAATTCAGTTCAGACAATACTAGAAGATTTAGAATTCAGTTCAGACAATACTAGAAGATTAACAATTCAGTTCAGACAATACTAGAAGATTAACAATTCAGTTCAGACACTACTTGGAGATGAACAATTCAGTTCAGGCAGTACTTGGAGATGAACAATTCAGTTCAGATAGTACATGGGGATGAATAATTTGATAAATATCCAAGGCTGAGCCTTATGACTGTCATAACATGAAAGATGGTCAGACTTAGTGACTTGCTTGATGCATTGCATGATAACGGCAGTCATGGATCCTCATGATGTCCATCACTGGATTGTCTGGTCCAGACTCATTTTTTTACAGACTGCTATCATATACTGGAACATTGATGAGTGTGGCATTACAAGATAACAAACAAACGTAGGGCTGAGCAGTTCACTTGAGACATTACTTAGGGCTAAATATTCACCCATTACTTTAGGCTGACCGATTCGGTCAAGGCAGTCCTAACAGTAGACTAAGGCTTAGTCTCTGAATATATATCATTTTGATAGTAACAAACAAGCCCATTTATATTGAAAAGGAGTCCTAGGGAGACCAGAGATTCAGAACCTGAGGAAATCTAGACTTGCTATATTTAGGGCTTTAGCACTGCAGAGAGGGCTTGGCAGTAGGGAAATTAATGTGGTTCAGGGACTGTGAGACAGACTATCCTAACAGATGAAAGGCGGGTCTTAAAGGCTAGTGAGGTCTTACTCAGATACCACTGACCACACACTCCTGGCTGGACAGACTGGGAGGGCATTAAAGGCTAGTGAGGTCTTACTCAGATACCACTGACCACACACTCCTGGCTGGACAGACTGGGAGGGCATTAAAGGCTACAGCACTCATACCTTTGAGCACAGGCTGAGGATACCGCTTTAAATGCAAGGGTTTCAGATCTGTTTTTAGCTCTATCCCTACATCCAGTGTCTTCCTGCCCTCAGGATGGTCAGCTGAGACACTGGTCAAGCATCTGGTCTGAACAACCCATCGTTAATTAAGACTCACAGCCAAATTAAGCCAGAATTTCCATGGTGCCACTATCGGAATTAGCCAAGCCCTCATTCCCCTGGGGAAATGCTGTTTTTCTGTCTGATATATTACACAATCTCTTCTCCGAAGTTGGCAAGATACTGATGAACCCGATATTTAACCCCAATTTCCCTTATCTGTCATCAGCTGTAGCTTCTTTCCACTGTAGTAACCCAACACGACATTCTCGTAAATACTTTTGTTACTTTTAGACGTGTATTTCCAGGTAGTGTTAATATGTCCATCTATCAACAAGCTGGAATTGAAAAATGTTTATGTTTTAAAAGCATGAATCCTAAAATAAACTATTCCCACTTTTACTTTGGAAGTTTCAAGCTTTAGGAAAACAGTATTAAGATAAAACTATTTATCAGACATTAGGAAGAAACTGGCATTTTGATAAAACGTCCACTCGTAGGTTGGAGATTTTATCAATCTTTCTGGCATTGTGCCACCTTAATTCCATTATCTGTGGTTGAGCGTCAGTAGTTGATAAGACTCCGATTGGTCAGATCTGGCATTAATACTGTTACATTTCAAATTAAAGAAGCCACAAACTTAATTGGGAACCATTCCGCCCCAAACCCATATCTCAAGTTTTTCAGGTTTAGTGTTAGGGTTGCTTTAAACCTGGTATATTGGAAGCAGAGAGATTCCTAGACTAACAACTAGTCTCTGAAATGAACATATTTTACTGAAAAAAGTTCATAGTAAAAAAAATATAATATAATGAAAAGGAGCCCTGAGACTTTCTTCATTTTCTAGACTGACATGGGCTTTCTTGGATATATTTGCTTCAGGGTATGTACAACAGACTAAGAGATTCCCAGCAGAAATTGTTCTCCAAATATCTACCTTGTTCAGAGACAGAACAAATACCAAAAAAAATAGTTGTACCTGATTCACTGAGTGCCATTATATTCTCTGAATTGAATCTATGTCTCAGACATGCACTTTCAAGGGCCTTCGGACAATGTGACATTGCCTAAATTTTGATGAAAAGAACATTTAATTATTATCTTGTGAAATACATGGAAATACACCTGGGGCTTTAATACAACAGTAAACAGAAAGTACAAGAATGTTTCGCCTAGTCCCTAATTTGTCATATACTGAGAGAAACAAATAAAGGGTCACAGGAAAATGCAAGCGTACCTTTAATATTTTCCAGTTTCCATCACCAGCTTTGAATAGCGCTGTGGTGATGAAAACTGGAAAATAATAAAGGAATGCTTGAATTTTCCTGTGATCCTTTATTTGTTTCTCTCAGTATATTTACTCCAGTTCACCAGGTGGCACTGAAGCTGTGGGACGACGAGCATGATATCAATCACTGGCTTGTCTGGTCCAGATTCATTATTTACATGTCGTTATCCTACACCTGAAGTATTCCTGACTGTGGCGTTACGCAAACCATCCAATCATGATAGTAACTCTTCATTGGAAAGTACAAGTAGGATTACCCCTTAAACAATTTCTTTTTTGGTCAAATTTAATTTAACTGAATCTATCATTTACAACTGATACACATTTATCATTTGTCAGCTTCTGCATCGTCCAGACATTATCTGGCTTCTACAGAGACAAACTCATCTGGCAATAATCGGTTATATAAACGCTGGCAGTCAAGTTGAGATAACAGAGTTATCTGGGAGTGATAACGACAGCAGCATTTCCAAGGTAAATAGGCCACACAAACAGAATCAAAGTCATCCCAAAATATACAAGCACTGGAAAACTGGGAACTTTTTAACATGGCAGCCATATGGATTCTGAAACAAAAATTACTAGTGTATCGTGACGTTAATTGTAAGTGAGTTGGATGGGAAGCTTTTTCTAAAATATTACAGTTTCTGCAGAAACTGACAACTGCCCTTCATGCGAAGGTCGATAAAAACAAATTTATTCTGCAATTAAATAATGTTTCAATGTGTACTCATAGGACATGTCCTTGACTTTGAGGTCAACAGCAGATACCCAGCACACAAGTTGGATGTTTTCTAGGAGCAGGAGACCATCCTACGTGCTTTAGTTTTATTTTTTGCTTTGTTCTGTTAGTTTTACACCACACAGCAATATTCCAGCTATATGGTGGCGGTCTGTAAATAATCAAGTCTGGACCAGGCAATCCAGTGATCAACAGCATGAGCATTGATCTACGCAACTGCGATATGATGACATGTGTACACCAATTCAGACAGCATGACCACCCGATCCTGTTAGTCGCCTCTTACAGCAAGCATGGGTTGCTAGGACCATCTCTAACCCAGGAGCTTCACGGGTACTTTGTCATCAATGTGTACAGGAAATAATGATTTTTTTATCAGGTGCTCATAAAAACACCTTTGTATTGCCATAAATAAAACTTATGCAGTGCTATGACTTCAGTGATAGAAATGCAATTATTTTTTAAGGGTGCCCTATGACACAGAGAGATAATTTAAATGAGCTTTTGTGAAAATAAGTGAGTCATTACCTCTTGATGATCCAACTAAACCTATAACATCACAACAATTGTGTCATTTCAATTTATCATTTAATTATCAGTAAACATCATGCAAACTGTAAACTTGAGAGCTGGATTTCCTGAACACCATCATGGCTGCCAGAATAGTAGACTAACAACAAGTCTCTGAAATGAACATATTTTACTGAAAAAAAGTTCATAGTAAAAAAAAAAAATAATAATGATGAAAAGGAGCCCTGAGACTTTCCACATTTTCTAGACGTGCGTGGGCTTTCTTGGATATATTTACTTCAGGGTCTGTACGACAGACTACCGGAATAGTTCAGCTTCATTTCTCCTGGACCCATAAACTAACCCATAAACTATGCTATCAAACAAACGGGATTTCCTGCCATGCGTAGTGGCCTCGCAAATGGCCACTCCCACGTTACGCTATGAGATAGAGTGTCACCGATAAACAGTTTGATAGGCTTTGTTTCAGCGGTATTCTAGAAGTACAGAGATGACAAAACTTTATGGATGATCAACTTCCTTATTTTGACAATGGCGACTTTTCGGTTCAGATTCTTATACCATTTTCAAGCATATGATTGGGGGCAAAAAAAGATTTTTAATCATTTGAGTTGGTCAAATTTATCACATTTTCCATAAAATATATCATGGTGTGTTTTATTTTTATAATTTGAGTCGTGCCACCAGGGCACACATAAATATTCCATCAGTGCCATTTCAATATTTACCGGTCCAGGGCACTCAAATTAAGCACTATTTCGATCACAGGACGTGGTACAAATCAACATCTACGTGCAGTGGCTAGAAGGAATGGTTCAAGACAAAGTTGTCAGACATGTTGTCATGGGTTCAAATGCCAGACTCGTCCCATCCATTAATTATTGCCCAACGCACAAATTCAAGAACTTTGTTCATCCTCAAAAATATCCTTCATAAACAAATGACAAGTTTCCTTCTAATATATACTGGACAAAATAAGTTAGGGATATTGTTAATTTTATGGTTGATATTTTATCAGTGTATCAATGAATAAATAGATCACTATTTATAATTTTAAAATTTACATATATCCCTAACTATTTTTGTCCAGTATATTTACTCACAAGCGAGCTCACTTTAATTCAGAGATATTTCTAACACATACTGATACAAGTCATAGTTTAATTATTTTCTAGCCGTAATCTATTTTCCAATTCCCTGACAGTAGGTAGTAACGACAGTTAAACTAATTTAGCTCAAGGGTGTTATCACCTTGTCACAACATAATTCAATATAGTGATATGGCAGAAGTTCAAGTCTTCAAATTATTGGACAAGCTGCTCCCTCGACAGTTGGCCTCAGGTACTGTGCATTGTTGCTCTTACCTCCAGGCAAGACACACTGTTTGAGATTGGCTGGAGGTGGAATGTGGAAATACTTTCAAAAGTGAACTAACCCTTGAAGATCCGGTTTAGAATTGGTCTTCAGTAACCCATGCTTGCAAGAGGTGACCTACGGGATTGGGTGGTCAGACACATATGTCATCGTATCCCAATTGCGTAGATCGATGCTCATGCTGTTGATCACTGGATTGTCTGGCCCAGACTCGCTTATTCACATACCGCTGCCATATACCTGGTGCCCTGGTCGGATGTTCGGAAAACTCCATATTTTTTCTTGGTCCCATGAATATCGAGACAACCGTGCTTGACTGTAGCTGGAATATTGCTGAGTGCCTCGCAAAGCTAAACTCACTCACTCACTCACTCAAGTCTTAAATAATTGTGACAAGTTGCCCCAGGCTAATAGTGTTAGCTAAAGGCACTGGACACTGTTGCACTGACCTTTGAGGCTGGCCACACTGTTTGAGATTGGCTGGAGGTTGAATGTGGAAATACTTTCAAAAGTGAACTAGACAGGGCCAGCCCGAAATGCTATAAAGTTGCCTGAAGGCTTAAATTTCACTGTGCTGCCATAATGAGGCACAGAGTATAGGTATTGCTATTTAGCTGTGGATGCTGCTGGAAGCATGGAAAGGTTCACCATCTGTCACAGATTGCAGATGTATGTCCATGTGACGTGAGAGTCGGTCACAGATCACACATGTGACATGTTTGCCATCATGCTCCTTTTGTACAGGATAAGAGGTATGTGTGACATTTGGGTGGTAGAGTGAGTGAGTGAGTGACTTCCGTTTGTATCCCCCCTAAATTTTAACAATGAGGAAAAAGATTATCTATATATTCAGGTAATATGATTTGACTAGATGCCATTCCAGGGTTAGGGTGGGGTTAGTGAGTGCTGAAGTTAGCTATCTGTCACCAGTGTCACTAGAATCTTGCCAGCCAGAATCTTTTCATATTTGGGACACTGAATTCCCATGGTGTCTGTGAAGGTTTAGGTGTAAGTGCAATCTGTGCTGTGATACTAAGCTTCTAACTTCACTCTCAGAGAGGTAGGAGACACAGATTACATTACCATTAAATGTATCAAATTATATAACCTTTTTTCTTTGATAAGCCTATTGTGAAGATTAATCAGGGCTTTGTCCTACTGCAGGAATCTAAATATAATCATTGAGATGACTAACAATACCCTGAGGGTTAAATTGCAAGCAAATCATTTTTTAGGAATTAATGTTCAGGAGCCCAAGGTGAACTGGCAAATGTTAAGCAGTTCATGGCTTAAATCTAGGGTAAACTGCATTGTAGGTCAATGGATTGACTTGCACAAGTCTTTAAGGTAATAGTTAATAGTTAAATGATAATTTCTAAAAAAATTAAATATCCCTCTAACAGACTGGCCTCCTTGTACTGTCCGGTTATCTATAATTGCCTCTTTAAAGCATAGAATTATATTACATCTTAGTCTTCAGTACAGCCTTGGAGCAACTCTAGCCAATGGAACTCATACTGTAATCTAGACAAGGTATTTTAATCCAAAAGCTGGTCTTTACAGGAGATATCCTTCAGTAATACTAGTACCTGGGAGATATCATTGAAATGAAATTGCACTACAGTTCTCTACAGACCATTATATTGTGATCAGTTACTGTGATGTCACAATCAAATGACATCATTATTATCTCTGCTGCTGAAGCAGGTTTGCAGTACTTTTATAAATAGAACCTTAACCTAGGAATTTT
The DNA here is from genome assembly GCF_003918875.1 of Haliotis rubra. Taxonomy (NCBI): domain Eukaryota; kingdom Metazoa; phylum Mollusca; class Gastropoda; order Lepetellida; family Haliotidae; genus Haliotis; species Haliotis rubra. Next base: position 140,489 of record NW_025766370.1, on the reverse strand, counting down.
AAACTTGTATTGATTCGTGTAGATATGTTGGATAGCGACAATGAATTGAGTGATATTCTCTGTTAATTATTTGTTTAAATGAAATTTACCCTAGTTACAGTAATTTTACCGTACACTGTGACATGAAATTTACCCTACTCTGTGACAGTACCGGTAAATTTACCTTTCACTGTTACAGTAAATTTACCCTACTCTGTGACAGTAAATTTACCTTTCACTGTGACAGTAAATTTACCCTACTCTGTTACAATAAATTTACCCTACTTTACTGTTCAGGGCCTAGATTTTCGACGCTCTATTAGCGCTAAGATAGTCGTATGTGCCATACATTAACACTAACTTACGACTATCTTAGCACTAAGAGAGCCTCGAAAATCTAGGCCCAGGTTATGTGTGAATGGACAGTCTTTCTGACAGTCGCTACATGGTTGAGATATGGTAAATGTGAACTCAAGTATTCTTGTGGCTGGAATTAAAAAACCAATGCCAGACTTATCAAAGAAAACCAGCAGAGCTACAACAGTATGGAATGCATACACACGTTTAATAGAGATAGCCACACACATTAGCCAATACCCATAAGTCAGCATTGTAATGATGAGCACCCAGCCCATTTAGTAGAACCAAACACAGTAAATCACACAGATGTAACGATCTGGCGCCTAGCTCCAGCACAGACAAGACATACAGACGTACCTTGAAGAAATGTCTTGTGTAATGGATCGAAATAAGTTGTGTTATAAAATACAGGGTCCACAAAGCATTCATAATGTTACGACCTGTCGTAACTCTACAATTTATCATAGACTTACAAATGTCATAGCTCTACGAACACTTTGGGGATCAGGGCCCAGGTCTTTTTCTCCATCATGTAAACGGATTAAGATTATGAGAAAGTTCTTATCATTATGATAACTTTATGGGGACAGTGTCTTTGTACTGTGGTTGCCTAGTTCCATTTATAGTTTCGACATATTCCCGTACTTTGGTAGGTCGCTGAAGCATCCTTTGCTGAGTCTGTTAATGTATTCCAATACAACCTTCCCTTGGTGACTCATGGTCCACAAGAAGCTATGCTTGTTTGGGATCGGTGGTTTGGTTGTTGAGTTTTCATTGATTCCTTTATTGTATTGGTAAATTTTATTGTATTGCAATACATTGCTGTCCATATTGGGATACATTTGGACCTCCAGTGTTTGACAGTAACACTGGCTGCACATCCAGAAGGTCCAAACAATATATGTTCTGATAACAGCAATCTCAAAATAAGGTTGGATAAATAAGGATTCTTTCTTTCTTTTTTATACAATTTATTGTGTATAAATTATGCTGTTTTGTCAACATCAGTTGTGAATGAAAGTATCTGTAGATTTTTAACTTAAAGAACTTTAAACTTAATATTACAATATTATAAACAAATACTGCAATACATATCGTTTGAATTATGTATTGCGATACCATACAATTATAGACTGGTGAAGCAATATTGATCGAGGACGAAGTCCGAGGTCAACATTGCTTTTCGCAGGTCCATAAAAACAGGTATTGACCAAATTCACCAGTCCATAATTGTTTTATTATGTAATTTCGAAAAAGAAATCTTCTAAAAACAAAAACATGTCCATTTAGTCAAGAAAATAATGATATTTTCACTATAAACCATTAATGTTACGTCAACAATACTATGACATGTAAACAATAGAATGACGTCATAGCTTGACGTCAAATTCTATTTTTAGTAACTCAAGTCAATATGACTTTTGGTCGGACTTGGGTTGGATTCAATATGCTTCTCTGTTGACGGTCACGTGACTGCCTCTAGAGCAAGCAGGTAGCTGGTAAAATATGCTTACATAATAAACCAGTATACAGGTGTACCTGTGATGTCTTAACTTTGACAACGATCAATTCCACAATATCAATCACAGGATTGCCTGGTCCAGAATTATATACAAGCTAATGCAATATGGTTAAACAACAAACAAAAACGGCAAAACAAACATCTAATTTGACATTTGTATTTTTGCAGAGTAACGAGTTTCCAGATCTACAGTTCACGTCTGCTCCACCACGACTGCCTACCAAGGAGTGTTCCTATGTACGTTCAGGGAGGAACAGATAGCACCATGGCATCAGACACAGATAAACTGTTTGATGAGTTTCATCCCGAAGTCGATTCTTCAACAGCATCATCTATCTATTTAAAATGGACGCTGGAAGAGACTGCCGTACCATACATTCAAAGATTTCAGGTGCACTACCAGAAGGTGGCTAGTACATACGTTCAATACAGCAACATGCTCCCTGCTTCTTCTACGGGATATAATATTACGTAACTTGGTTGCCGATACTTACTATAAGGTGTGTGTTGTGCTGTATCGTAATGATACAACCTCCCATTACGACAGTGTGTGGACCAGCGAATACGACGAGTTGGCATATTCCTGTCTCGATTGGCAGTAGTATTGGAGCAATCTTAGCTTTGTCAATCATTGTGTTGATTGTGCTTCTGTCCCGATGTCCTTCGCTTATTCGGCAACAGCGACAAGTCGCTTCAGACTCGAGTAAATATGACAGCATGTCATCTCATTTTCCGGAAGATCATTACGAAATGAGCGACACGACAATGCCAGGGCATGAACATGACGAAGAGCTGACATCCGAACATAAAGTTCACGTTCACGTGTTCGACGATGGTTCAGGGCGTGACCATTTGCAGGAGCGGAAATATCGCCCTGCAACAGATCCGTTGTGTAACGGGAATCGTAATCACGTGACTCATCACTCAGGGAGCCATCGATCTCAGTCCCAAACTGAACGGAGCTCAAGTCATCATCACCATCATCATCGACATCCTCATCTTCAAGCTATGCGTACGCATCACCACTCCCTTGTGCTGGAGCACCACCCAATACCACAGCTCACGCAAACAAACTCATTGGACGACCAAATAAGCCTGAAGGATTACACTGTATAGGAACCGACTGTTGTTTGTCACTCCCAGTTGAGCTCACTACCCTACCGTGTACCACACTGTGTTTCCATCTGAATGGATTTAATATTCATGTTTTAATGGAATCATTTTGTCTATGGATTATCACAGAATGGATCTACAGAGATCAACACAGCATTACGAGAGTTCATAATTAATGTTTGATCATAACCATTTATAATCAAATAACTTTTGTAAATTGGTTTAGGTTTTCAGATATTTATCATTGTCACATTATTTATCATAGATTAATCTATACTACCCAAAAGAAGTTAGGGAACACACCAGAGTTTTATACAACGTTATTACTCACCCTTGAAGATATTACTGTTTAATAAATCTACATTGTTATTACACATGGTGTAATAACATTGCGTACTGTCAGAACTATTTGCACTCAGGGCCCCGTGTTTAACCGTTTAACCCTGAGGATTTAACTCAGCATTTCAACGGTTAAACACGGGGGCCGAGTGGTCTAGCCTATTTAAACCACGGCCATCTTTAGATGGTTTTAACTTCATCGGTTATTCTGTAACTTTAAGTTAAAACAGCGATCTGCATTTTGTGTGTAGGTATGTTTTGTGTTCATGGTTGTGAACAGGCTTTCCCATCGAAGTCACTGATGTCAGACGCTGGCTAGCATGTGTTGCATGACCTGCACGTGCATTTCAAACTACTTCAAATTCTTAACGATTAATTATTCCTGTTTTGGGCTGCTATTGGTTTCGCTCCGGCCATTTGATATGAGTGATTATTTGTTTTCTGAATACCTCAAGGCACGCGTATGCATATCGCCACTTTGGTCAGAGCACATGTACAGTATGGACGCACACGTATTTGACAGTGCCATCGCCTCCATCTTCATAAATAGGACTGGATATGTACGTTATGATGAATTCAAGCAGTGGTGAAGATATAGCCAGTACCTTTGAGTGCCTTGAGAATACTTGTGCAGGGTGTCCCGGCAAAATGTCCGAAAACTGTTACAATCGACATGTTAACTCCATCGTTTACAGTGACTGCTCCGGCAGTGTTCACCTCTTGTTAATATCTCCCTCAATATCCACTTCAAGTGAAAAAAAAATCGCGAAAATGTCAATTATCCCGAATAAAATTTTATTGCAAATTCCTAGTTTGTTGTTTGGAAAGTAGTTCCGACCCAGGGTTTAACTGGTTTGGCGGTCAGTTAAACCCTGGTCTGAAACAAAGGAGCCATGGTTTAAGACAGCGTAATGCACTTGTTCTGTAAGATGAATTTTGAGATATTATTTTGCTAATGTTGGGTGAGTAATAAATAAAATACTAAACGATGTCCCATGTTATACCATATTTATGACACAAGTGAATGGTTTGGTATTTAACAAGCGAAAGTGAGTTAGATACCAAACCATTCCATCGTTTGATAAATATGGTATTACACTGAACATCGTTTAGTATTCTCTATATATTTATTATGTCATGGTTTGTGATCAGTGCATCACAAGCCTTCCAATTATGGCTGTTTCTTAACCTTTTTTGAGTAGTATACATACACCAAATCATTCCAAACCTCAAATAAATAGAAAGCACCAACTGTTTGACGATGTTGAAAGGGAGCATGCTATTTATATTTGGCAGATCAAGAAAACTCAATCCAAGTGCACCTTGTACGCCAGCAAGTTCAAATTTTATGACATATACTCATAAATAAATTAAGGACCACCAATTCTTTCATATTACCACAGCTCATTTGTCAAGAGTCAGGTGATCCTTCATTTATTTTTAGTAGTATATTTCTGGCAGGTAATGATTACATTAATTACATTGCCTCCATTATAAAGTCACTGAACTAATTACAGTTATCGAGACCTGGGCAGAAATATCCCCAGAGCATTGCACCCATATAAAGTTCAATGAATAAAACAGCACTTCGTAAAAATCTATAGCTTGACATAACATTTAAATCTTTCCCCCAGCTCATGTTACCATGAAAGAAACATTCAAGTCATTTTTTATTGTTTTCCATGTAAATAGTTTTCTTCTAACTGTTGTTTGAAATTGGACTTGTTCATTTACATTTCACAAACTGGTTGTATACTTGCACATCACAATGGTGCTGATTCTAGGCCTCATCTTCTGGCCAGACTTTTAGCTTTAACCAGTTTACTGATTCTCTTGACCATAAAAAAGTGGTAAACCTGAAATTTTGTCCAACCCAGAATAATTAGAAAGGGGAAAAATAAAATTGTGTAGCACCTTGAACACACAATGCCATTTAAAAAGTGGTCAAATGTAACAAATGTTATGTTTGGGATAACACTTTCTCAGCAAAAACACGGTTAGATGTGCTGCAGAATAGGTGCCTGGCTCTTAGATTGAGGGTTCGAATCCGGATGGGACTCAACCCAACAAAAGTATGAGAATCTGTATTTTACTGAGAAAGTGCAACCCAAAATATAACGTGTTTGACCTTAAAGAAATTAATGGAAAAAAGACTATTTTGTGACTTTGTATTCCAGATGATGCTAAAATTTGTGGGTTTTGTTTAGGTTCTCAATCTTCCATCCATCTGGGATTACCACAAAAGAATCTGTAAACAATGAAGTAAGAAGTCTGGTCTTATCATTAGTTTCAACTGGACACTTTTATCTACTCATGTGTCAAGGCCATGAGGTCAGAGTTGAAAGCCTCATTCTGAGTAGTTCATTATGTCACCTATCATATCTCACTCCCACAATGCATCTTATTTCATGAATATATCACATTGTCTTGAAATGTTGAAATATGCACAACTGTTGTCAATCCAGTCACCTCAATCAATATCATTATATGAAACTTCATGGTTCTATTATAAAATATTGGAATATTTAAGGCATCCATTGGACTAGAGGGATTACTGTACTCACAGTAATAAGGCCATGGCACTTTCAACATTGACAGAGGGCATTTATCAAAAACGTACTGACATGAATAACATTTTATTTTTGCAGTCACGCAATAATTAGTAGAAATGTCAATAAAACAAACTTTTTGATAGAAGTTCAATATATATGTCAGGGCAGAGACTGCGATCTGGTAGAATCGGAGATTCTACCAGTAGAGATTGCGATGGTTTGTCACACTGTATTTACATCATGAGACCAACCTGCCAAATTTGGACTCCACTCAAAAAACAAAAACAAAATACCCCCACTTATTATACTTGCTTGCATAAGCTTGCACTTGCTTGCAGAGGTTATTCCATATAGTCGTAGTCTCTACCAGTAGAGACTACGATTGCAATCTCTACTAGTAGGATCGGAGATTCTACCAGTAGAGACTCCGATCGCAATCTCTACTGGTAGAGACTCCGATCGCAATCTCTACTGGTAGAATCTCCGATTCTACCAGATCGCAGTCTCTACCCTGACATATACATACCCCTTCTGTAAAATAATTGTAAGACATGTATACATATGAAAATATGAATGATCATGTAAACGTTTGGTCACTCTAGGAGCATATATAAAGATTACTTACACTCTGGTTTAGAGGGTGCTGATTGGAGCAGGGTGATTAATACAGTGAATATGGTACAACATTTTGGAAATTGCCGCACAATATACAATTCATCTCTCTTGAAAGATTATAAATTTTAAACATTTTCTTTCAACTGGGACACTGGCTTATATGACAGAATGTATATTTCTTGAAAAAGGTCAAATTATTTAGAAAAGATAGATAAGCCTAAAATATTCAAAAGATATCTCTCTAATATCTCTGAAAGATTTCAAAAGCATATCTAACCAAAGATAATTCATTTTCAAAGTCAAGAAACAGGAAAATCTCACTCCTCCTGTTTGATCTCCATTTTCAATCAGCAAACAATAAAATGAATTTAATTTAAATTTTCTCATTTCATATAAATTGATACAAGTTTACTTTTTTTTTAAATTACATCTTGTGAGATATGCAACTGCAAAATGGATCTTGAATAGAGATGTAGGAGAAGTTAAAAGCACTCAATCCTGTAGGATAATCTACTCCACACTATGCCACACATACTGCTGTATCTTTTAAGTAGGGAGACCTTGGGATGTTTGATACTTTACATTTTTTGTCGCTTTGTTTGTTTCTCAGTGAGCTGACAATTTCTTTTATAAAATTCAAAACACAGTTGCCATGCTTTTTTACAAGAGATACACACGTTCAATGACCAAAATATTTTCTTTGCAATTAAGTAATTTCTTTCAAACATATCCCAGGCACCACAAAACAATCAAATGGTTGTTCTTAGATTAAATGTGAGAAGTAAGGTTTAAAGCCCCATTTAGCAATTTTCCAGCAATCATAGTGGGTGACACCAGAAACGGGCTTCAAACATTGTACCCACATGGGGAATTGAACCCAGGTATTGGCTTGACAAGTGAATGCTTTAACCACTAGGCTACCCACTGCCCTTGATCAAATGTGAATTGATACACACAGTGACAGTGGCTTGAGAACATACCCAGATAGCATTCGGACGTTGGGCAGCGTCTGAATGTTATCTGGGTAAGTGTTATAAATGGAAACCACTACAGGCATAACTCAAAATGGATTAGTAAAAAGATGGAATATCAGTGTTCCAAAAGTGCATGAATCATTGCGTTTATAGGCAATCAAAGTACACATGGTTTGAACTAAACATCTATTTAAAAAAATCAATGTTACAAAAATGTTAGAATCATTGGGTTTACAAGGCAATCGAAGTACCCTTCCGAACACATGGTTTTAACTTCACCCCTCCTCTCATTACAAAACCCCATCAGCCATGTAACAAGTAGGTAGGTAATCAGTATATGCCACTTCAAATTCGCACACTTATCACACTCCGCATGTTCAGCCTCCATTACTGAAGGTTAACAATATTGTCGCTAACTGCAATCAGAATATTTCTTTCAATACACCTCTCAGCAAAAGAGTTCTTCCTGTTTTTGGAGATTGAATAAGTGGGAATATGAACAAGCACTGCCATTAGTGGTTAGCAATCATGTTAAAACCATTAGATGTTAGACCTGGTGACAACATCTCAAGCATCTTAACTTGCTGAGGGTAATGGGTCTCGGTCTGCTAATAACTACAGCATCTTGATGAAATTCCCTAAGCATACCATTTCTAGTTTTAACTGCCTTTGGGAATGCAACTTGAGAAGGGATAATTATGGATTATCTCCCTTTTGAAAGATTACTGTAACACTTCTTGGGAAGATCTAAATTTAGAAATATAATTTGGACTTGGCAGGAAGGATTCTTTGACAGATCCATCTCCATTCAAGGATTATATTCCTGTCTGAGTTAATTTCCATAATGGCTGTTCTGATGCTTGTCGGTTTTTCTTTAATGTAATGATCTGTTGGTTTACTATGATACTGATTTGCTGATGTGAAACCTCCAAAAATTATTAGAAAGTCGTATTGAAATTAATAAGAAGATTTAGGACAACTGATTAAGTGTGGTAATTGGTAACATCCATGCATTTCCGTTTCAGTTGCAATCCAACTTTTTATGAAACAATTCAAATACAGTCAAACACTATTGTGTTTAAGCTGATTAAGAGACCTATGTAAATTCTTCAAGTAATTCAGGGTTTGGATCAACCAAAAATTGATTCAATAAGGAATATGTATGGACCAAGTTTTTTCTTTGAGACAGCCATAAGCTCAGACAAGACATCAAATGTTGACAGAATGGTTTTGGAGTGTATAATAATATCAGATTAACATAAAATGAATTAGCTAAAAATAATTTTGCGTAGCATATTTTTTCAGATATTGTTTTCCTTTGCAGATAAAGTTGTGTTAGTTTACCTCTATCCCTGAACAGAATTATATCTAACAAAGATAAATATTATACAAATAAATATAATAATAAACCTAAAAATATCAACCCAAGACCCCTTGAAATTAAAAGTATTTTTCTGCCTTCCATACTGACATATTTTGGTTGTCCACCACATTTTTTACAAATCGCACTGCCAATATGGTTCTAATATTTGAAGACTGTTATATCCCTCTGGCCCAAGGATGTCAAGAGACAAGCACACGTTAAAGGACATTTAAAATCGTGTAAAAAACATTTGAGGTGTACACTGGAGTGGAATGTATCTTTGCTGTACGATCATCAAACTGTTATGCAATAATTATTGAAGCCCATACCAATAACAATACAATCTCATTAACTACATCTATTTGTTTATTAAACAAGGAAGTTTTATTGTAATAATCCAAAGAGTCTGTGCAAAGGACTGATACAAAATAGCAATGTTGTACGTGACACGCGGAATGTTTGCAATACTTCTATTAATCAGTATCATTTTTGAGAATGTTTTTCAAGTACATGTTGTATATGAACATTGACGTTTTGCATCACATTTGTACAAATGTGTAATATTGTGTACATTATTTATTTCAAATGGAGATCTATTTTTGGACTACATCACCATGTTTTTAACATATTTTGCAACCAACTGATTGTGTTTTCAGTGTTCTCTCAACTATGACACATTTCTCAACACAAGGGCGAGAGGTGCTTGCATGAACATATGGCTTGATTTAATTAAATGAAACCTACTTGCACCAAGTGCAACCTTAGGTAGAAACTTGTTGCACCAGAAAAGAAAAAGAAAAAAGGTTGCACTTGCTATAAAATGTTATACAATGCTTGAGTTTTGGTATTAGTGATTCAGAACATCAAAAGAATGACATGTACAGGGCTTGATTTAAGGAAATGAAACCTACTTGCACCAAGTGCAACCTTAGGTAGAAACTTGTTGCACCAGGGGAAAAAACAACAGGTTGCACTTGCTATAAAATGTTATACAATGCCTGAGTTTTGGTATTGGTGATTCAGAACATCAAAAGAATGAACATGTACAGGGCTTGATTTAAGGAAATGAAAACTACTTGCACCAAGTGCAACCTTAGTTTATAGCCTTGTTGCAGCAGACAAACAGGTTGCACCTGCTGCTCAATATATAACTTAATACAATGCTTGAGTTTTGGTATTAATAATTTAGAACAGCATTACAACCAAAATATTCTGGGTCTGACAAGTTGGTAACATATGAGGCTGCATTCTGCAGTTTAAGGTTGCACTGTGCAAGTTCCATATGCTTAAATCAAGCTACAGTATAGAACTGGAAATAATGCAATGGGTAGTTTCTACTGCCTTATCACTATATATACTACTCAAATGTTGTTAAGGAACACCTGATTGTTATCATATGAATATAGTTCATCTGTCATGGTGGGTACTGCTCCATATAGCCTTCCAATGTTTGGTGTTCTTAACTAAATTTAAGAAGCATATATCTTATACCAAGTAGTCATAAACAAGGTGTCTTATAAAACAGGTTTTGATCAAGGTCAGAGCAACTTCATAAATTGTTTCACAGTTTAACCGGTTCTTTGGGGTTATTTAAAACAATAATTTACAGAAAAATAAAGTTACAGTGATCAGTTATCGGAAAATTTACAGTTACATGTTTAGAGTTTGTAGCTGTATCCTGAAATATTTAATCAGAAAAATGTGTTTATGTAATATTCACAAACAAATAATGAAAGAAAAATACACAAATAATTTCACTTTATTTTACTGTCATTATTTTTCTACATCTCTATAAGACATTGTTTTATCTTATTTTTCCTTTGAATGTTTTTTGGGTTAGAATCTGTGAACGAAGTATTCTGGTTATATAGCAGCTTAATAAGTTTATTAATGAGGTCGGTCGTTTTCATGCAAGGACTGCTCCCCTATACTTGAATGTCACCACCAGTATTGAAATACATGTCGTACTCACTCCACTCGTTCTGCATTGTTCTTTCTCTGTATACCACCAGATTACGACTTGTTTATACCACGCCCTGGTCCACTGTGGTTCAGTGCACTCTACAGATTCCATTACACACCAGAGTATTGATTGCAAATGTGGACAACAGAATGGCAGATTTATTCTAGATGGTCTAACGCTTCCTGCCAGTACTGAAAAACATTGCACTTAACATCCCTTATCCAATGAGGTTATGTTCATTTGTTTCTCATTCTGACATCTTGCGATGCTTCTGATGTAAACATGTGCATCAATGCTGATGAAACTGCAAATCTAAATGCAAACAGCCTCTATTAACATCACCTGGAATGCCTTGAAACAAATTTGATGGAAAATTGATTGAATTAAATTGAAATTCTATCATCTCATGCTTTAAGCATAGACCTTGATCAACAAGATGGTTGACTGAGTCATCCACACACCATAATTAAGTGTGCTGAAATAGCAAGGTAGTAATGATCTTGGATCATGGAGTTGAGTTCCAGATCACTCTATTTGTTCTTAATTTGGTGGGGTAGTCTCGTGGTTAAAGCTAAATTCATTCAACACACTGAAGAACCCAGCCCACTGAAGACCTGGGTTTGATTCCACACACGAATGCAATGAGGGAAGCCCATATCTGTGTCCCCGCCGTGTTATTGCTGGAATAATGCTAAACACGGTGTTAAGCCATACTCACTTACTCACTAGTGGTGGTCCGATTAATTGAAATAATCGAAGATTGGTTGCAGTGACTAAACGACCAAGCAATCGATCATGTTTTTTCTTTGTTTTTGTGCATTAACAAAAATAACCAGGAAAAATTCAAAAATGACGCTAACCAATTATTTTCGATGATTGATTGGTTGTAATGAAGCAATCATCAATTATGAGATTTTAACCAATTCCCAACACTAGTACTCACTCACTAGGTTTAAACAGAAGATGAAGCCTCTGGTACATCTAAGGAACACATCTAAGGAACACATCTTGGAACACATCTAAGGAACACATCTTGGAACACATCTAAGGAACACATCTAAGGAACACATCTTGGAACACATCTAAGGAACACATCTTGGAACACATCTAAGGAACACATCTAAGGAACACATCTAAGGATCACATCTAAGGAACACATCTTGGAACACATCTAAGGAACACATCTAAGGAACACATCTTGGAACACATCTAAGGAACACATCTAAGGAACACATCTTGGAACACATCTAAGGAACACATCTAAGGAACACATCTAAGGAACACATCTAAGGAACACATCTTGGAACACATCTAAGGAACACATCTAAGGAACACATCTAAGGAACACATCTTGGAACACATCTAAGGAACACATCTAAGGAACACATCTAAGGAACACATCTAAGGAACACATCTTGGAACACATCTAAGGAACACATCTAAGGAACACATCTAAGGAACACATCTTGGAACAAAGACTTGTACACATTAGACGACTCTGCTACTGGTGATTCCCTCCCGTTCAATGAACGATTGTTGGGTATCAATATCTCATGTACAATCGGTACCATGTCATATGTGATGACAGAGTCACAAATGATTTGTGCAACCTGATGCTTAACAAGAGCAGGCGTACATTTTGTGAGTGAGTGGGTGAATGTGAGAGTGTGAGTGAGTGTGAGAGAGTGAGTGAGAGTGAGTGAGTGAGTGAGTGAGTGAGTGAGTGAGTGAGTGAGTGAGTGAGTGAGTGAGTGAGTGAGTGAGTGAGTGAGTGAGTGAGTGAGTGAGTGAGTGAGTGAGTGAGTGAGTGAGTGAGTTTAGTTTTACGTCACCGTTAGCAATATTCCAGCAATACCACAGCGGGTGTCACCAGAAATGGTCTTCACACATTGTACCCATGTAGGGAATCGAATCCAGTACTTCGACGTGACGAGCGAACGCTTTAACCACTAGACTACCCCAGCACCCCCTGTATACCCATGAATAAAGGGGGAATAACTCACATCACCAAAAGTCACTTTTATCAACATAACTTTATCAGAAAAAAATAAAAATTAATGGGAGTCAGTTTACTAACGTTTGTGACACATTTGTTATCGCAAATAAGAAAATCAAAATCATCATAACAATGACTCTGGAGATTTTATGAATGCTTCTGAACGACCTGATTTTGCACTTTATCAAAATCAGGTAAGGTTTTACAGGTCACTTGGCTTAGGTGAGTGAGTTTAGTTTTATGCCACACTCAGCAATATTTCAGCTATATGCCGGTGGCCTGTAAATAATCGAGTCTGGACCAGACGATGCAGTGATCAACAGCATGAGCATCCTGCCTCATTAGTCGCCTCTTATTACAAGAGTCATCAGAAGATGACATATCCCCCCGGCCCCCACATCTTTGAAAGAACAAATCATCTGACAGTTACTTAAAGTCCAGCTTGATTTTAGACTAAGTGCAAATCGTTTCCATGGAAATCATAAAAAAAATAAATGACAAAAATCTGCAAATAGCAAAAGGCACCACTTTGGGATCTGCCTCACATATCTGCCAAATTTTGCTGAAAAATATTAAGAAGTTTTCGAGTTGTGCTCCGGAAACGAAACCCACCCCTCCTTTTGGGACTAAGTCTGAATCGTTTCCATGGAAACCCAGAAAAATAAAAATGCCCAAAATCTGCAAATAGCAAAAGGCACCACTTGAGGTTCTGTTTGATATATCTACCAAGTTTTGTTGAAAAATATTGAACGGTTCTTGAGTTATACTCCAGAAACATAGCCCACCCTCCCTTTTGGGATTAAGTCCGAATCGTTTCCATGAAAATCGGGAAAAATAAATATGCCCAAATTCTGTCAAATAGCAAAAGGCACAACTTAAGGTTCTGTTTGATATATTTACCAAGTTTTGTTGAAAAATATTGAACGGTTTTTGAGTTATGCTCCGGAAACGAAGCCCACCCCTCTTTAAGACTAAGTCCAAAACGTCCAAAAATTGACAATAATCTGTAAATAGCAAAAGGCACCACCTTAGGTTATGTTTGACATATCTACCAATTTTTGTTGAAAAAAATTGAACAGTCTTTGAGCTATGCTCCGGAAACCAAATGATTATGGACGGACGGACAGATGGACGAGGCGATGACTATATCCCCCCGCATTACATGCCGGGGGATGACAAGTCGTCTAACACCAAGCTTAGTTTCACAAAATATTTCTGTGAGAAAGTAATATCTCCATTTAAACTGAAAAGGAGCCCAATTGAGACAGTAGGTTCAGATTCTGATCCTGAAGAAATCTAGACTTGCTCTATTTAGGGCTTAGCATTACAGACAACGCTGGACCATAGAGAACATAATATGGTTCAGGGACTGTGAGACCGGAGTGAGATATGTGTCAATCTGACACTGTCTAGACCTATACACTTGGAGGTGATCTTTGTCACAGTTTCTCCCACAGATTAACTGTCTATTGTAATGTAGTGTGACTTACATCAAGATTTACTGACAGTCTTAAACATGACACAATGTAGACTACAGGTAAAAGCATACATTTAAACAATATTCAATTTATTACAACTGTCAAGAATTGTAATAGTCTGATCAACAGAAAAATATTTGTCTGGTACATAATGGTTATGAGGCATTCATGCTGTCATGAAGAATATTGCTGTTAAGGTCAAAGTGACCCAAATATATGTATATTGGTAGGGATTACAGACACAGATGCTAGAGTCTATATCTGCTCACATCATGTGTAGTGTGTGAATATGTAACTGGAAATATGCATCATAAGGGTATATCTGTAGTCAAGTAGTACATTTCATTGGGAATATATATAACCAGTAGTGTTGGGAATTACTTAAAATCTCATAATTGATGATTGGTTCATCACAACCGATCAATCATCGAAAATAATTGGTTAGCATCATTTATGAAATGTTCCTGGTTATTTTTGTTAATGTTCAAATAACGAAAAAAGCCATGTAGTTCTTTGGGGTTTTTTGGTGCAAAATTTCACATCTTTAAAGGATGACAAGTATGTAAGGAACATAAATTTCTTAGAGTCTTTAAGATATATTCAATCATGACTTGGAACGAGCTTGTAGTGCTTATGAAATGTAACAGACAAAACCAACCTTGTGAAATATATTGTTTATGAAAACAAGTGTTCCAGAATTGTTTGTGTTCAATTATGAGAAAACATGATCGATTGCTTGGTCGTATTGTCACCAGTCTTCGATTATTTCAATTAATCGGTCCACCACTAATAACCAGGTGGTACGTATAATTGGGAATATGTGTAATCAGGTGGTACGTATAATAATATATATAATTAGGTGGTACATATAATAATATATATAATCAGGTGGTATGTATAATTGGGAATATGTGTAATCAGGTGGTACATATAATAATATATATAATCAGGTGGTACATTTAACAGGGAATATGTATAAACAGGTAATACATGTATGTATAAGTGGGTATATGTATAATCAGGTGGTAAATATAATTGGGTATATGTATAGTCAGGTAGTACACATAATTGGGAATATTCATAATCAAGTGGTACATATAATTGAAAATATGTAGAATCCGGTAGTACATGTATGTCACTGGGAATATGTATAATCAGACAGTACGTATAATTGGGAATATGTATAATGAGGTGGTACATATAATTGGGAATATATTATATAATCAGGTGGTACGTGTAATTGGGAATACGTAGAATCAGGTAGTACATGTATGTATAACTGGGAATATATATAATCAGGTGGTACGTATAATTGGAAATATGTAGAATCAGGTAGTACATATATGTATACCTGGGAATATATATAATCTGTGAATATGTGCACTGAGGGATTATGTACAACCTTACACGATGTATAATTAGGGAATGAGTATCACATGAGAATATGCTTCATTAGGGAATATGTGTAGCCTGGAATATGTGTAATTAGTTAATAAGAATATGTATTAATGATTGAAGCTTGTGAAAACAGTCATTTGTCGATCAACTCTGGACCAAACAATCCAGTGACTGAGATTAACAGCATCAGTCTACAGACTTCTGATGATAACATGTTTCAAACAAGTCAGGAAGCCTGACCACCAAATCTTCTTTAGCCATCTCTTACAGGTTACCATGGTTACTGAAGAGATCAATTCCGACCTGAGTGAGTGAGTTTTAGTTTTACACCACTTTCAGAAATATTCCAGCAATATCACGGCGCAGGACACCAGAAATGGGCTTCACATACTGTACCCATGTGGGGAATCGAACCCAGGTGTTCGGCGTAACGAGCGAATGCTTTAACCACTAGGCTACCCCACCGCCCCAATTCCAACCTGAATCTTCACCAGCGTCATCAATATCTATGACTACAATCTGCAACTGTAGCATCTGGTTTGTTGTCCACGTCTAGCAAAATTCTGTTTGATTTTGAAGTGAGGTAAGGTGAAATTGGGTTTAACGTTGTGCCTGAGAATATATCACTCATATGACGACGTGCATGCGTGTGTGTGTGTGAATGTGTGGCTGCTTGTACTAGCCCAGACCGAAGCTGGTTTAATAGTGCTAGCCCACTGAGATACCATGCCGCAGTTAAGCATGAATACCCCACTCAGACACATTATACTGACTCCGAGCTAACCAGTCCTTGTTGTACCCATTAATGCCGAGAGCCAGGCGGGGACCAACAAGTACCATATTTTAACGTCTTTTGGTATGACGCGGTCGGGGATCGAACCTGCGACTTTCCGCTCTCCGGGCGGATGCTCTAACCACTACACCACGGAGGCGGTCTTGATTTTGAGAGTTCAGATACTTATTAAGAATTTACATCAACAAATTGTTCATGTATATCGTAAAAGTAAAAACTGGTAGTCAAATATTTATAGAAAATGGGATGTCCAAATAATAACAGAAAAGATAAGGACCAGGGCACTCTGATTTTCGAACCTATCTTAGCGTTAAGATAGTCGTAAGTTAATGTTAATGAATGGCACTTACGACTATCTTAGCGTTAAGAGAGCTTCGAAATCTAGG
Source organism: Haliotis rubra (assembly GCF_003918875.1). Classification (NCBI taxonomy): domain Eukaryota; kingdom Metazoa; phylum Mollusca; class Gastropoda; order Lepetellida; family Haliotidae; genus Haliotis; species Haliotis rubra. The sequence goes on along the minus strand of NW_025766370.1, from coordinate 123,658 downwards.
CCCTGCTTTATGGATGATCAACTTCTTTATGGTGGTATACCTGCTTGACAACAATACAAGAATCTGTATCAAAACGTGACAACACCTGAATAAAGAAGTTGTTCATCCATCAAGTCTGTCATCTGACTCTCCAACTTCTAGAAATACCACTCAAAGAAGAAATAACAGAAAACCGACAGGAACCGATGCCAATCCATGTTCTGTGTGCTGGACACCAAACAATGTCTGGCACACTTATTCACTACTCCCAGACAGCACATGGTACATTCTGGGACAATGGTGAAAAGTTTTCGCATTTTGTTGTTCTTTTTGTCTTTTATTGCTCAGCGCCATACTAACTATACTCTAGCCATACGACTGCAGGACAGTGAACCGCTTCCAGCAGACCTAGTCAGACTGACCAGGGGAATACTGTAGGAATCGGCAACAAGGAGCCCGTTGTGATGATGATAATCTAGTTATTAATCCATTTCTTCTACAACCAGCTAATAAAAGAATAGTTCTGGAACTGGCCTACATCGGAGCTTCACACATGATTAGTGTTTGATGGCTTCCAGATCTCACACATGGCACAGAATTATCAATGAGAGAAATTTCTTGGCTCCATCTTGTCAAATAATTGGCAAACCTTCTTGTTCCCAGATTGGAAGTACAATGCCACTCTCTGCCATTCGTAATTGTGCAGGTCTTCATTACGCTAACGGGGGCGGTGGTGTAGCCCAGTGATTAAAGTTGAGGTGAGGTGAAATTGGGTTTAACGTTGTGCTTGAGAATATTTCATTTCATATGACGACGTGCATGCATGTGTATGTGTATTTGCGGCTGCTTGTACTAGCCCAGACTTAAGCTGGTTTTACAGTGCTAGCCCACTGAGATACCATGCCGCAGTAAAGCATGAATACCCCACTCAAACACATTATACTGACTCCGAGCCGACCAGTCCTTCTTGTACCCATTAATGCCGAGAGCCAGGCAGGGACCAACAAGTACCATATGTTAACGTCTTTTGGTATGACGCGGTAGGGATCGAACCCGCGACCTTCCGCTCTCCGGGCGGACGCTCTAACCACTAAGTGATTAAAGCGTTCGCTCGTCATGCAGAAGACCCAGGTTCTATTCCCCACATGGGTACAATGTGTGAAGCCCATTTCTGGTGTCCCTTGCCGTGATATTGTTGGAATATTGCTAAAGGCGGTGTAAAACCCAACTCACTCACTCACTCATTAAGCTAACAAGACTTGCAAGGCTGGATTTACCTAGACTAACACATAGTCTCTGAATAATATATGATTTTTATAGAAACAAATTATGACATTTAAATTGAAAAGGAGCCCCAGTGACATGATAGATTCAACCTGAGGATATCTAGACTTGCTTCATTTACTTGCAAAGCTGGATTTAAAGAACTGCATTCAACCTCCACCAGGTTTGTTTGTCTGTTAGTTAATGCTGCACTCGGCAATACCCCAGCTAGATGGCAGTGGTTTGTAAATAATCAAGTCTGGACCAGACAATCCAGTGATCAACAGCATGAACATCAATCTACGTAATTGGGATACGATGACAGGTGTCAACCAAGTCAGCGAGCCTGATCACCCGATCGTGCTAGTCGCCTCTTACGAGAAGCACGGGTTACTGAAGACCAATTCTAACCCAGATCTTCATGGGTATATTTGCATAACTATTTTTAAGAAGTAAAATCTCAGATTTTTCATGTACGGAAATGTAGTATGGTCAATACACCGATCTAAATTGTATTGCCATTTAATAAAGGTTACGTGAAGATTGGATTCTCTTTAGATTCATTTAATGAGCATCGAGGCAATTTTGGTTCTGTTGTTCAAATTGGAAAATTCTAAACTTAAAAATATACTTAGGAAAATCAAAAAGACATTAGGCTTTCAAGCTCGCTTCACAAGTCCTTGATCATAAAAAGTCAGATTGGAACTCTGTGAGAACTCTACAGACACCATAGCTGGGATCAATCTTTCAAGGTTTTCATCATGATGTGGGCGTCTCGCGGCATAATTATTCTAAATATAATAGTTTAATAGGGGGTGGGGTAGGTTAGGTAGTTGGGTGGGCGGCTGACGTCGTACCTACCTTTGTAGTCCTATGTGTAGAAGCTTTGGCCCATGCGGACCTCGTGGCTGGGGAGACAGGACGATGTCACGCTTCTTGCATGTTCCGCCATATGGAGGGGCAGAGATACAAGGAGCGTGCGCATTGGCCGAATTCGGGGTTTCCCCAGTCACGTGGCCCAATGTTGGCTATATAAGCCTACCCTAGGTAGGGAATCATCAGCCGTCCGATACCCGCATCAGGTAAGTTTCTGCGACCTCGAGTCTTGTCTGACTGACTGACTGAGTTTAGTTTTACGCCGCTTCTAGCAATATTCCAGCAATATCACGGAGGGGGACACCAGAAATGGGCTTAACACATTGTGCCCATGTGGGGAATCTAACCCGGGTCTTCGGCATGACAAGCCAACGCTTTAACCACTAGGCTACCCCACCGCCCTCGAGTCTTGTATCAAGACCAAATTAAGTTTCCACTTATTGTTTATTGTGTTTAGGGTATGTCGTGCTGATTTAGTGATAGCTTGGGGAAGGGAATAAATAGCATAGGAATAAGTGGTTTTATCTTGTTATTTTGGGGAGTAGGTTTAAGGGTTGGACGTAATTAGAAGTTAACTGTGTTTAAGTAGGATTTAGGTAGGTAGGGAAGGGGAGAAATACGTAGGATTGTTTGTTCTGAATATTTGACTAGATTTAACTTCCTGATCCATTTTTTTTCCAATAAACAAGAATGGAAACATAATACTCTTTTGTTGTGACTTTCACTGAGTTAAGTTGGGAAAACCTGTCAGGAATCACTCACACAGAACCTGCAGACAAGATGTACTGACCACGCCAAGGGACCAATTCTAAAACACAATGCAAAGCATAACGTCTCAGTAGCCAACTGACGCTTGTCACACATCCGCAACGTTCTGCTGTCACTGGGCGTCTATTTTACATCACTCACGCGCTAGGTGCCTCTTACAATGATGATAATTCATGTAGTTTCTGATGAGATGATTCACAATGCAGTAACACAAGACACACAGGGTCATGTGGCTGAATAATGGTCCACAATGTCATTTTCAATATGGCTGTCATGGCGGCCATGTTAAAATTTGAATGCAACATTCTATGAACATGCTGAAAGTGTCAGTTTAATCCAGTCAGACAACTAGATAGACAGAAATCTGGATGCCTTCAATCATGTGAGCGAAAAATGTTTTGGGTGTTTTTCATGTAACCATGGCTGCAGCAATATAAATAAAATTGTGGTTTAGAGTTATTTTTTTGCATCTACCATATTTATTGGCTCTGTGGATCTTTAAACCTATTTATAGTGTTTTCAACAAGACTGCCATATTCCACAGCATGGCCTTAAAGCCATGTTATTCTGTGTATTCTCAATATCAAGATAAATACTGACGTTTCACATATTCAACAATGTATGAAATGAACAAGGGGATAGTTCTACAGACATACAAGACTGACTGACTCACTGACTGACTGATTGATTGATTGATCATTAAAAGTTCATACGTGTTCAGACACCTAGAGCCATTTACACCTTGCCAAACATAAAGGTTTGCTAAGTTTCTAAACTTTTATAAAGTAGTTAAGCTGCCACATGCTTTAATATAATCAAGAATGACATTCTGAACTTCATGACGAACAATATTCCTTGAGCACAAAAGTCTAGAGGGGTCAATACTGAGAGCTGTAAGAGATTCCATCACCACTTTACGTTGATTTACACATTTTTGGCAATGCAGTAAATAATGCGCCACATTATCAAGCTGATTACACACTGAAAAATTCACAGAAATATCTTTATTCATAATACATGCACATTCATCGATCCAGTTATTACTGACAACATGTTACAATGACAACAGATTATGGACTAAAATACTATGACATAATGTCATCTTAGCTAAAAACAGGGCCCTGTGTATCTAGGAGCCATGCTATAAAAACTACAGGATCTACTGTATGATCTCAGTGTTTCAATATTTTCAATGTTACGCGAGCCCAGGGACTCATCAGCAAATAATCTTCTTAAACATGTCAGCTTGAACATCAAGAAACAAGAGCGAGCCCCGTGTCAATCCCTGTGTAAAATCTAATTTAACAACCTTCAGTGTGAGACAATGTGGCGTTTAAAAAGACAGTGTATGCAAGCTGTTACGTAATCAGCCAGTCATTTTCATGATTCATCTTTTTATACCATAACAGGGGCGGTAGGGTAGCCTAGTGGTTAAAGCGTTCACCCATCATGCCGAAGACCAGGGTTCAATTGCCCACATGGGTACAATTTGTGATCCCCATTTCTGGTGTCCTAAATTGAATTGCTTAAGTAAACTAATTGACTTATAGCATAACACTTCAAACTACATTTGGAATCGACTATCAATGGCAATTTCAACAAAATCAACTAATGCCCAGATAGCATTGGACATTGGCCCAATGTTGGCAATGTTGGCAAAACCATTGCCATTGTTGGGCCAACGTCTGAACGCTATCTGGGTGGGTTCAGGACAAACTAATTCTTTATAATCCTAGGAAAACAAAATCAATCCTGAAAATGATTACTATGATAATGGTGATTTCATTATTGTGGATACATACATTGGACACCAACAGCCTCTGGTCCAAGGGAGACAACTCCTATGTACACATCGCACATTACTGTCTGTTAACAGATGACAATCTAGCACATGAAATTCCCCCAAATCTGCAACCAAACCCATGAAACTTGCCAGCCCTGTCAAATGTTACTTGTCCAAGCTCTTCATTTATCACGTTGCCAGATTTTTAGTACATAGAATCAATGAATCAGTCAGTTTTGTTTTTTATGCAGTGGAAAGAATCATGTCACTTTCAGACTGATCACTGCCACTGTTCACTACAGAGACTGAAAGTTATATTTCAAAGTCAACACTACTAAAGGTTTTGACTCACAAATCATAATTGCACAAATGCAGTAACTGCCCCAAGCTGTTACAGTACAACATGAGATTCCATTAGTATTTCAAATTCCAACAAAAGTCAGTACCAATGCTAAAGGATTTGTCCCCAGGGTGTTTTACGATGACTTACAAAAGTGGAGGTCCAGGAAAGCCCAATCAGTAAATGCTAGGGGTTGTTGCTGGTAATATGACTGACTGACTGAGTTTTGGTCTTACGCCGCTTTTAGCAAATATTCCAGCAACATCACGGCGGGGGACACCAGAAACAGGCTTCAGACATTGTACCCATGATTCGAACCTGGGTCTTCGGCGTGACGAGCCAACACTTTAACCACTAGGCTACCCCACCGCCCCGCTGGTAATATAACGGTCCTGTGAAGTATTAAAATGGTGTAGTGTATTGTATGTTCAGATAATTACTGGCCGCCTCCGTGGTGTAGTGGTTAGAGCGTCTGCCCGGAGGGCGGAAGGTCGCGGGTTCGATCCCCAACCGCGTCATACCAAAAGAACGTTAAAATATGGTACTTGTTGGTCCCTGTCTGGCGCTCGGCATTAATGGGTACAACAAGGACTGGTTGGCTCGGAGTCAGTATAATGTGTCTGAGTGGGGTATTCATGCTTCACTGCGGCATGGTATCTCAGTGGGCTAGCACTATAAAACCAGCTGAAGTCTGGACTAGTACCAGCAGCCGCACATACACATACACACGCATGCACGTCGTCATATGAGCGAAATATTCTCAAGCACGACTTTAAACCCAATTTCACCTCACCTCACCTCAGATAAATACTTCAGAGCCTGGAATGAATCAGTGTTCATGTTGACAGTGGTCCTGACTGACAACAGACACAGTTAACTACTCTTGATGTGTTATAGGTACGATCTCAGTATCTTTGTGCATCTCTCTGGAGTCAGTATTTTGGGGTTTCTGTGTCCATTTTCTACATTTGAGTGTCGTGTAAAACCTTGATACAACATGAGATCCACCATTATTTTAAAGTAAAAAAAATAAAAAGGATTTGTCTGTTGTTGAGACCTGCAGATCAGAAAATCTCAGATGCAGCCCAAAATATTGTCACAGCATCTCATATTACGGGAGCAGCATTACGTTTGAGGTATGGATGCGGGACTATTCATTGGTTTATTTATCTATTTGCTGACAAACTTTCATGATTTACATGATTTACATGTTTTACGGAGTGTGACATTGTTGTGAAATGCAATTAGCACTGTGATTAACTTTGTAATAGATTTCCTTATAAGAAACTCGGGGTCACAAGCATCACAAAGACTTTAGAACTTAACTGTAACTATTGATTCTATCACATACTTCTCTTCAATAATTATATTTTATGATCAAAACATACTATTGCCTAACGTGGAAATATGCCAGTCAGGCAGTGAGTCACTGGATGGTGAGAGTATGATAAATATTGACTATTCCGTTCAAGCTTTATGGTCCAAGGAAGACAACTCCCACAAAGGCATCTGACATCACTGTGTTTCAGATGGTGACAGTGATGTCTATATTTCACATGAGTACTCCAAAAGGAAAATGAACTCACCAAATGTTTGACATAATTCTGAATTGAAAAATGATAGCCTTTTTGGGTCCCGATATTAAAATCTTACTGTCGCAAATGTAGGTTATATACACCCTTCTAATCCTGAATACTGCATCAAGTAAAGGCTCTGTTCCATAGAGCGATCTTAGCGCCATGATTTTTGGCAAGTCTATGTTAAGTGTCAGATATATAATAACCTAAACACTAAGATCACATTGCGGAACTGAGCCAAGATCTCACTTCAGATGAATTGCTTATGCAAAGATGTATGTACACAGTATTTACTTATGTAATTGCTTTTTTACTTCATGTAACATTGTCAACATAGTAAGGAAGGAATTAGTCCTGATAGACTTTCATCCATCTTGTGATTAACTGACATGCTGTATTGATTCTGTCACACCCTTAAAACAATAGTGTAAACATACCATATTTAAAAAGGCACTGTGATTTATATACATGTACATTGAATGAAAATACATTCACTAAAACAGAATGAGTACATGATTGTATTATCTCAGTTGGGCCCGGGATTTTCCTCGAGTCCTGTATTTGAGGGTCCCTTGGACTCATACGGTTTATTTAAAAAATCAACACGCTTAATTTCAGGGGTCCTGGGCTACAAAATGGGGGTCCCAGACATTTAAATAGTATTATTAATGCTATATTGTAATATTGTTGTAATTCAGTTATTGTATTGTGGAAATGATACCATTGTCCAGCTAGTAGCGAACTCAGTGATAACTTATTGTTACTTGATTGGAATTTTACAAAAAGTATTTGAACTTTTTCTGCGTCCCTGTGGACGTGCTATTAAATTTCGTTGCGTCCATTGTCATTTTTATGCGTATAGGACGCAGGAATTCGTAAATCCCTGTTTGAGACTTCAACTGTCTGACTGTGGGTGGATTACAAGCTCCATCCTAAAACTAGAAGCTAGGCCTCTATTTGAGGCCAAATCTCAACAGTTTACTGCTTTATACTGATGGTTAATAATGACTGTTTCCTGCAAAAGTTTCCTGTGTGTGACGACAGAATTAGGGATTTTTGTCAGTGATGAGTTGCTGCTATGCCCGCATTAAACATATTAGATGCTGGGGTTCTAATTGACGCTCTGTTAATGACATGCTCAAAATTAATTGATTCCCAGGTGTTTAGAAGACTCTAACAAACACCTGCAAGACAAGCTTAACAAACACATACAAACATATTGACGCAATAAGATTACAAAATCTGAAAAATTTGTAAATATCCACCAGGAATGTTGACTGGGATTTACACACCTGGATTTTGGACACACACAATTATTAAACCAACAAATAAAAGGAAATTGTAGATGAAGTACTCACATTTCTCAAAAACTTGACCTCTGCAATGATTTTGCGTTCCAGCTTCAGCGCCCCCTTGATGTGGCAGAGTCTGTGACACTTCTCACGGAGCTCATGGGCGAACTGTAGATAGCAGTCTGCAGATGGGGAACTACCTTTGGCGGCCATTATCCTGGAAATTATTCTGAAGTTGTACAGGCCGATCATAAAATCAAACAATTGGTAATTCAGTAAGATATATCCTGTTTGATACCCACTTCAGCAAAATTTCCAGCTGCTGTAAATGATTGAGTCTGGACCAAACATTCCAGTGATTGATAACATGGCAGCAGACTATAAATAAATGAGTCTGGACCAGACAATCCAGTGATCAACAGCATGACACATCGATCTGCGTAATTGGGAACCTATGGCATGTGTCAACCAAGTCAGCGAGCCTGACCAGTTTCATAAAGAAGTCATAAATGTTCCATTCGATCACGAATAACAACTTGAATTCAGGAAGGGATGGGGTTCGATTCAGTGGGGTAGCCTAGCGGTTAAAGTGTTCTCTCATCACCGAAGACCCGGTGTAGCAGGCCATTTCTTCTCCGGTCTAAAGTTTTGTCCTAGGATATTGTTTCCCCGGGGGAAAGTTTGGGCTAGGCTAATATTTCCCTGAATCTCCACATGGCCATTGTCTACACACAGGTAAGCAGTGATCACGGAGTACTCAAACATCATGGCTTGGAGCAGGTAATCTTCAGGTGAGTTGTGAAATATTCAAATCATTTTGTGAATTGAAAATACTGCAATTGCTTTTCTAATTTACATACAAATGGCACAGTTTTGACCTACAGCCCAGGTAGCTGAAAGCGGCAATGGGGCCAACAGTCAAGACCGACATTTCTGGGTCCATAGCTTGTGTTTAGTTGGGGATGATTTCTATTCTGACAAAGAATTAAATCAGTCTCATTAAAATCATGTCCTCAGATCTCCACGCAGACAGAAGTAAATGATAGGACTTGAAAGTTATACAGTTATAAGTGAGTCATCATTAGTGAAATTTCCATAGATTTACATGTTAATTAACCGTTGCAAGAATAATATTCATAAATTGAGTAGAAGTTATTTTATTTTGATATTTTGCAAAGTCTTGGAAATCATCTTCAGCTACGTGTACATAATTTTCTTTCATTTTTCTGTTGATTAGGTATCGAATGACACCTGATTAAGCACCATAAGTACAACTTAATTTTAATCTATCCCATGGCCAGCCATGTTAAACCTGATTGGTATGTCTAATATATGTTGTTTAAATAGTTGCAGTTTTCTTAATAATCATTGGAAAATTGAATGGAAATTATGTGTATGTAGCTGAGATGATTTCCCAGCTGGTAGATAAGTATTGAAAGCAATTCGACCGAAACTAAATTTATGAAAATTATTCTTGTAAGAGTTAATTAACATGCAAGTCTATGGGAATTTCACGAATGATGACTCTCTTATGGCCAAATACTGTAGCTGTATTTTGAACTATTATTTCTGACAGCTCAGGGGCATGTAATCTTTTGTATGAATGAATGAAACATGTAATTCATAAACACACCATTTCAATTAAACCTTCTCTAACCACTTTCAGTCTCCTAAGTGTTACTATATTGATGCAAAAGGTCGCGGGTTCGATTCCCGACCGCGTCATACCAAAAGACGTTAAAATATGGTACTTGTTGGTCCCTGCCTGGCGTTCGGCATTAATGGGTACGACAAGGACTGGTCGGCTCGGAGTCAGTATAATGTGTCTGAGTGGGCTAGTACAAGCAGCCGCACATACACATACATACGCATGCACGTCGTCATATGAGCGAAATATTCTCAAGCACGACGTTAAACCCCATTTCACCTCACCTCACTATATTGATTTCATCAAACAACATATACTCTGTGAATACACATTACCATTTAGAAAGTGGTCAAATATAACATATTTTACATGTGGGACTACATCTCAGTGCAGAACAAATTCTAATACTTTTGTTTGATTCAGTTACAACCAGGATTCGAAACCATACTCTGAGAGTTGAGTCCCATCTGGGATTCGAACCCATACTCTAAGAATGGGATAGAATCCCAGTTGGAACTCAATATTACAAAAGTACTAGATTCTTTACCTTACTGAGAAAGTGCAATCCCAAAGATAACATTTGTTCAGAGGTACGGAGAAGCTGCGTATCTGCGTAAATTACACAAATATTTATGTGAAAACTCAATTCCTATTTTAGCATATTGCGTACAAGTACGCTTGAATTTTTATAAATACTCAATAAATGTGATCTTACATGCGTACACATAAAAATGTCAAATCTTAACTTTTTGTGGATAGATAAAATAACTGAGGCATACTGAGAGGTTCTATTTCAGGACATGAACTTGACAACTTGCAGTTTCTCATAATACAGATAAAAAAATAAGCAACAAACCCTAACATTTAAACTTTATTACATTTTTAAAATTAACGTAAAATGGCAAAATACCCAATTGAGTTTGAGTGAGGTGAGTACAATTCGGTTACTCAAAAGAAAATTAGGATACCCAATTGAGATAAACACAAGCAAGTACACAATGATCCAAACAGTTATCTGTAGCTCTGTTTGTTACAACGTATACTCTGCAAAAATAGAAACACAAAAGCAGAAAAATTGGAATTTTGCTGATATTCATACATAATGAATAGCAAATATGAATTTCTCATGTCTGCGTGTGTTATGTCATCTACATCCGCACGTATGAGCAGGTGATATCACATCACATAATCACGTCAGATAATGATGTCATGTGCAGTGCAATTCCCTTCTGTAACTCAGTGAATAAATAATGGTATGAAACATGCTTCGGATGCTCTTTGAAATGAAAGAAGTCAAGTACGCAACATTTGTAAAACTTGGCCAAAGCTAACGAAAAGGTAGGGGAAATGCAAAAACACAATAAGAAGACAAAGTCATCAATATCCCCCGCAATGGCAAAATACTCTTCATGATTATGTCTACGAGTTATGATTATGTCAAATATTTAGGTGTGTATATAGAAAAGTGGAAGGAGAGTATTTCAAACTTGTTGCCATGGAAACGCCAAAAAATGTTTTATTCAGAATTCCAAAACTGCCAAAAGGCACCAGTACACCACCAGATCTATCTATGTGCCAAGTTTGGTGAAGAAATATTGAACGTTTTTAGAGTTCTGCTCCGGAAAAGACAAATGTGCACGGACGGACGGACGGACGCATGGACGGAGTCCATTTTAATAACAAGTTGGAGTGTAGCGGCAAAACACCAACAGGAAATGAGTGTGCAACATGAATTGTTGGGCTGTGAATGTGAGTGGTTTTCATTTGTCTGTCATCACACTTGTACAGCAAGTGAGAAGTGATGCCACGACTGACAGAAGCTCAACACAACACCATTGACCAATGCCGACAGAAGACTCAGCTGTAACCATGTTTTTCTACATATCGCCAAACACAAATACAACACTGCAACAATTATTAGATGAACGGGTCAACATGTGATCTACCATGGGGCGGTGGGGTAGCCTGGGGGGGGTAAAGTGCTCGCTCGTCGCACCGAAGGCCTGGGTTCGATTCCCTACATGGGTACAATGTGTGAAACCCACTATTGGTGTCCCCCACCATGATATTGCTGGAATATTGCTAAATGCGGCGTAAAGCCAAACTCTCACTCATTCACTCAAATGTGATCTACCCAGATTTTGTCAGCCACGTGTCACAACTGCAGCTCTGGATAGGTTCACGGGTGTTCGTCACTTAGACTGACCATGTTTGCCTCTACAGCAACAGCAAAACCAGGATTTCAGCCCAGACAGCGAGGAACTGTCTATGCGCCACATGTATTCACTGAAGACGACCAGTTCGAGGTGTCATTCCAACTCCACAGCATCGTTGGCTGCGACGCCAGTGGTGTCATGGAAACAGAGTGTGTTCACATCAACGAAGGAAACATGTTTGGTAAGTGACGAGTCAATTTTTTTGCTTCTCCGTACAGGCGGAAGATGTTGTGTTTACAGATGTTTTAGTTTATGCTCCAAACTGCACATAAGAAGTGGACAGGTTTGGTGGTGGAATTGTAATGATGTGGGCCACCATCTTCCACACCAGTAGAGCAGAATTGGTACAATTTGATGGCACAACATTACACAAATGAAACTCTGCCACATGTCCTTCCCATTATGCAACAGTCTAACATCATTTTTCAACACAAGGTGAGGTGAGGTGAAATTGGGTTTAACATTGCTCTTGAGAATATTTCGCTCATATGACGATGTGCATGCGTGTGTATGTGTTTGTGCGGCTGCTTGTACTAGCCCAGACTTAAGCTGGTTTTATAGTGCTAGCCCACTGAGATACCATGCCGCAGTGAAGCATGAATACCCAACTCAGACACATTATACTGACTCCGAGCCGACCAGTCCTTGTTGTACCCTTTTCAACACAAGACTGACAATGGCGTTTTTGAGGAACCACAACATTCAAGTACTGCAAATGGCCCTCAAGGTCACCCGCCATAGAGCTGGAATATTGCTGAGTGCGGCGTAAAACTAAACTCACTCAAGGTCTACTCACACATATATGTGATCCTCTTGATCAACAGTCACAGAACAGGCACTGCAGGAAGGGGGGATGAACATTTTCCAGACCACAATTCGTAAACTCTGTCTGTGTGTGTGTGTGTGTGTGCGTGCGTGCGTGCGTGTGTGTCATATAAGATACTGAAAATAGATGACCTTCTCCTTCACATTCAACTGTTTAAATTTTGTGGCTCAATCATAATATATTATATCCAATACAACCAACGGAGTGAGTGAGTTTAGTTTTAAACTGCACTCAGCAATATTCCAGCTATATGGAAAGCCAACGAGCTTGATCCCCCGATCCCGTTAGTCGCCTCTTAAGGCATGCATGGTTGCTGAAGACAGATCTAACCCGGATATTCACAGGTAATTACTTTATGATGGTCTGTGAACAATCGAGTCGGGACCAGACAATCCAGAGATTGACATCATGAGCATCGATCTTCACAATGGTGATACAATGCCATGCATCAAGCAAGTTAGTCTGTCTCACAGTCCCTGAACCACATTATTTTCCCTACTGCCAAGCCCTCTCTGCAGTGATAAAGCCCTAAATAAAGCAAGTCTAGATTTCCTCAGGTTCAGGGTCTGTTAACACCTGCAAGACACTGAATAAACTCCAGTCAAAATGTGAAGACATGTTCAAGCATTCACTAAGTGATTCCCCTACTTCAAATAACAAATAAAGAACATACAGATTGGTCAAGTCATCTATAAAACTCGAAATTACCTATTTCATTGTAAACACAAAGCTCATCGATCACATTTTTCAAAACTACGTTTAAGTAATCATAAACTCAAAATTGAAACTGGAAGATATACAAAACCTGCAACCCCTTTAGAACAACGTCTCTGTGAAATGTGCAGTGTCTTAGACGATGAGCAACACCATATAATATCATGTACCAAGTATAACGAAGAAAGGGAATCACTTATACACACAATGCTTTATTATGACCAAGAATTTACTACACTCTCAAAAAAAAGAACAATTCCTAATAATTTTCACGAACAGAAGTCCTGAATTAATTTCCAAAATATGTCACCATCTTTACAACTTTAAATGAATTCTATATCTTACCATAGTCTCCTCATATATTATTTCCATGTCATTATACCACATGATTTCTAAAAAATTGTTATAATGTACATCATTTATGTGTGAAATGTATCTTTATTTCTTGTACCTACTGTGTAAATATTTGTAGCTTATAGAATATTGCCACTGTTTCTTCATGGAATGCTATGCAATAAATATCTTATCTTATCTCTTATCTCTTTGGGGGTCGGATTACAAAGTAAACATATCTAACTGCCATCCTCACCAGTGATCTGGAATCTTGCCTCACATTTTCATCTGTCAACTCTTAATTAACAAGCACATTGGGTGACATGAAGCTATAGTGGAGGCCTTGTGTACAGTTTCTGGTCTTGAAGAGACAAATCAAGCAAAATCTTGGGGAAAGGTTCCTCCTGAATGTTATGTTGTAGAAAGTATTGTTTCATTGCCTGACTCGGGTCCACACATAGCAGCCCAATTGTTAATGCGGTTAAGGTTTTAATTTTAATTAAAACAAGGGTTATTTTTCTTATTCCTGATATAGGATTATTGTGTGAAACTCTGTTGTGTTTTGAGTATCTCACTTGATCTAATTGCTCAACAGTAAAACTCTGTGTCAACATATGGCAGGGACCTATTTGTGCACAGGTTCAATCTGATTGATTTGATCAAGGCATTACTATCGCTCCTTTGTTCATATGCCAGGATATGTTTCAGAAACAGATATTTGTTTTGTGTTAGCAAATTAAACACAGTGAATTTGAACAGAAATGAAGATATCGAGAAAGACATAAAAGTAGGACTTGAAAAACTATGAATAGAAGAAATACGTCCAAACCAACGAATTGGTATCATGTCTTACCTGAAGGGAAATGACATGCTGTACTGTTACCTAACTGGGAGATGTAAAGCTTTGACATTTGAAATTGTACCATTTGTTTCACAAAACAAACGAAGCAACAGTAACCGTAGCACTCATGAAGAGTGAGTGAGTGAGTTTGGGTTTACACCGCATTCAGCAATATTCCATATATGGAGGCAGTATGTAAATAATCGAGTCTGGACCAGACAATCCAGTCATCAACAGCATGAGCATCAATCTACGCAATAGGGATACGATGACGTGTCAACCAAGTCAGCAAGCCTGCCCACCCAACCCCGTTAGTCACCTTCTCATGAAGAACCAGATTGAAAAGGCACAGCATCTCGGAATTAAATCTGTTTACCTTCGTGATGTGATTGAGGCATGCAAGGTGAAATCTAGTGAGGATGATCTAGTATCTAGAAATACCCAGAACATCTTCAAGCATAAGACAGACACTGGTCTTTTCACTTCTATTAAACAGTTTGTTTAAAAAATATCCTCTTCGCATATTATACAAATGAAAACTTTTGAATTTGGACATTAATTTTCTTGGTGTTCCAGATAGATCTTGCACCTTGGTCATCTAGTCTCCAAATGACATTGTTGGCTGCAAGATTCCCAACTGTAAAATGTTAGGCAGTAGAGGGGCTGGACTGGCCCACATGAGTTGATGACATAATGGAGATAGGACAAGGCTTAACACGATGGCCAATAAATATGCCTGTCACTTATACCGTTATCTGATGGTTGTATGATGTGACTTCTAATTGGTAATGACCCCAGCCAGTGTAGCCCCAATGCAGATGTTCTTAGTCTCTGAATCTCTGGTCCTTCTAGGGCTCCTTTTCAATTTAAATGGGCTTGTTTGTTACTATCAAAATTATATATATTCAGAGACTAAGCATTAGTCTACAAGCAAGTCAGCAAGTCTGACCACCTGATCCTGTTAGTTGCCTCTTATGTCAAGCACCAATTCTAATCTGGATCTTCAAAGGTGCATAAATACTAGTAAGCAATCTGCAAAGTTAATTGCAATTATTAAAAAGAAATCACACCAGGTGTTTTTATGTCCGTAGTTATAGCGGTACAAACTGATGTTCACGATGTGCATAGCATTTTTGGCATTTGCACCTCCATTAACACAAACAAAAATGTAATATTTTTTATATAACATTATCTAATAATAACAATTATTGTTACAACTCAACTTTTTTTAATCAAAGCATATTCTTGTTGCAGCAACAGAATGACAAAAGAACAAACGAGTACAGCCGTGTATCCAGTATTTATGTTGACTTTTGTCATTTTGCCTACCAGCT
This sequence comes from Haliotis rubra, assembly GCF_003918875.1. Lineage (NCBI taxonomy): Eukaryota > Metazoa > Mollusca > Gastropoda > Lepetellida > Haliotidae > Haliotis > Haliotis rubra. The sequence goes on along the minus strand of NW_025766370.1, from coordinate 107,868 downwards.
ATACGCATCTAGTACGCATGCTCATGACGTCACTTCCGTAAACAACTCAGAAACTACCTATGACGTTTAAGACTCAAGTCAAGGGTAGTCATGGTGCTACACAAGCGAGCGACATTTTATATGCAGACTATTAAAACAGTTTTATATTGAAGTTTTTACTTACGATAGATGACGTCACGTCGTGGATGACGTAACTTTCAGGAATAATTTGCAACCACGTTTCGTTGACAGATACCTTGATCAGCTGTTACGTTTCTGTTGACAGTATTTACAAGGTGTGTTTCTTTCATTTGACACAGTGACAGCAAACGAGGGGGTATTTAGTTGGATCCGTCTTCTTTTATTTTAGATGAAGGGTTATTTGAATTGATTTCAAGTTCGATGCATTATACCACGAAAACTGAGCACTCACAACATTAACACGTCGAATAGCGCGCGAGATCATGGAGTACACGCGAGAATCTAGCATATACTATTTTCCCACAACTAATTACTGTTATGTTGTCAAATCGGTAGTCTACTGATCATACTCTGAAAAAAATTATACGTTTGGGAGGATCCTTTCGTTGATTTATTAGTTCAGTAAACAGATGAATTCATCGTCGTAGTGCTGTTTTGACAATGGAGTAATCGCGCTAAGATGCGCTGAACATAACCATTTCTTTTTGTCTTAAACATCAAATACTAGTGTGGCAGAAACAGCATTTTAAAATCTAGACAATAATACGAGTGGATGCTTGACGAAAAAACATTCACGTGATTATTTCTAGAATCAATGAATAGCTAGTATTGTTACGCAGAAGCACAAAGACACATTCGATCTTTAGTACATACACCTAGTCCTATATGACAGCAGAACATAAGTATTTTATTAACAAAGATTATTTTTTTAAAATACAACTCTGGGAAGCTCCTTTCCACATATGTATTTCACACCAGGAAACACATCAAACAAGATTTTTATTGTGTACTAAACGAATGTGTACACCATATGTTCGTCTATAGGAAAATATGTAGATAATTTGGACTTGGGGAAGTCTCAACTCACATGATAAATATTACGTCATGAATGGAATTAAAGTGTTTAAATATGTGCGTCGGAAAGGCATTACAATTCCGTTTCAGTGTCTTTGGGTTTTTTTTAGAAAATATTATTATAAGTTACGTACTGTCTGTGTTTGTTTAATGTAAACAGATGTTTTGCATGTTATTAACTGCAGACATTACTCAATATCCTATTAATTGTCAGTTACTGATACGTGGTGTCCCATGGGTAATAATGAAATCTACGAGTGTGGATTCGAGAATGACATTCATCATGTTTCTGGGCCTATCGGCACCATACCCGGGTCCTTCTCACCACAGTGGCAGTCGTCTGAGACCTGTACCCCTATCGGCACCATACCCGGGTCCTTCTCACCACAGTGGCAGTCGTCTGAGACCTGTACCCCTATCGGCACCATACCCGGGTCCTTCTCACCACAGTGGCAACCGTCTGAGACCTGTACCACTTTGGTTTGGTTCTTGTTTTACGCCGCACTCAGCAATATTCCAGCTATATGGCAGTGATCTGTATATAATCGAGTCTGGACCAGACAATCAAGTGATCAACACCATGAACATCGATCTACGCCATTGGGATACGATGGCATGTGTCAACCAAGTCAGCGAGCCTGACCACCCGATCCCGTTAGTCGGCTACTACGACAGGTATGAGCTGCTGCAGATCAATTCTAACCCGGATCTTCACAGTTGCTGACACCATTCAAGACAGGTTAAACCAAATTTCAAACAAGTGTCCTGGGTAAAAGCTTGCTTGATGATATCTAATTCCCTCCCTCAAACACCAAAAATGATATCGCCGAGTGGGGTTTACAGTTAATCTTTCAAAAAGGCACTGGTCAGACCCTCACTAACCGAAAACGTTACCCGACGTCACCGTTTTACGTTTGATCCATCCTCGTTTGTCCAAGGAATTATATCTTCCTGGTGTGGTAATAGAAGGGAGATATGTTACAGTAGGTAGTCGATGACGGTCTCGAGGATGCTTTTATCGCAGTGTCTTTAAACAGCACCAATGAGGTATTGCGAATGTTTGGTAAGAATAATACTTGATTATACTTGTTGAATAATCCCTTAAATGGTAATATCCACATTGACGGATCCAGAGGGGGGTTCAGGGGGTTCGAAAACAAACCCCACCCCACCCACCCCCGGCCGCGCTTTGACGTTTTAGCCTATATACTGGTATATTTGTTCACTGACCGTGTGTGATTTTACGACGCTTTAGGACTATTTAAACAGTAACACAACGCGTGGATTTACACAAAAAGTCCATTTTGGAAATCGAAGCCGGTGACGAGCGAATACTTCAACTACTGCAGGCCGACTCGGTATATAATGTCAGGAGTTCTTCTTTGAGAGGCAATTTAGAAGTTGTATAGATGAAGGAGAAACCAAGTTCTATTGATATTCAACTTCTTTATTGCAATGTGTGCGACGTTTCGGTGTAGGTACTATAGGTACTAACACCGTTATCAAGCAAGTGATACAAAAGAGTTGTATCATGGAGAATATATACATAGCTGCAAAGTGTGTATATACAATTGACATGGTTGATACACATTGGATTGCTAATTAGTGATTTGAGCAGGGTAGGTTGATGTACATATCAGGAGGCTGAACGATTTATGTCAGAGCGCGCAAATTTGGATCAAATGCTCAATGTCAAGAAACATTTTGTTCAGTAGTTGACAATATATGTGTCTCAGTGTGAATAGAAATGTTTATTTAATGTGCATCACTCCGTCGTATATGGGTACCCGGTAGGATGTAATGATTGTTGATATCAACTTGTAGATGGTACTCTGGTGATATAATAGCTGTGGCTGTTGACGGATATTTATGGTGGCGTATTTGACCTCGTTAAGCCAAAGATAATAAACAATTAAATAACGTCTATATCCACGCACTTCTGCATGCTCAGAGCGCCAAGACATCATTACCCCCGTTAAATCAAGTTGTCTGTGAGGAGCTAAAAGGTTAAAAGCCATATGACTTATCCCACCGGGTACCCATTCACTGCTGGGTGAAGAAAGGTAATTTTTAGTTGATGAAGTGTTCCTTCGAGACTAATGAGATATTTTACATTAGGACTTCCATGCATCTTTCGTTGTGTTTGAAGATGTCAACGGTGTACATTTTGTCTTGATGAATAAAATCGGGTGAATTTACCAGAAAACTGACGAAAACAATAATTTCGAATTTCAACAGACCCTATGTGTTGAAGACATTTTCTCCAGCTGTAAGTTTAAAAATACAAACAATTCTTTTAGAGCATTTTATGATGATTTGTATGGAGGAGCTACGTGTTCAAGATGAATGACCCCCTTCCCCTCTAAAGTTAGCGCCCCCTCATGTACAAAATCAATTACACTCCCCCCTCACGCTTGATTTTCCTGTGATCCTTTATTTGTTTCTCTCAGTATATGACACCAAAGTACATGTGTACAAAATTGATGACATTGTCGTCGCAATTATCACTTGACCTTCAGTAACCGTTTTAGAAAGATGAAATATGTGACGTTTGCTGAGCGCCCTTTTAGTTTGCATTAGTGTTTAGGGAAATACTTCCACTTTTCCGGACTCGAGAGTTATCTCATCTTCGCTAAATCCTCTCGGGCTGACGATTTTTTTCATCTGCACATTATTCTGCACCTCGTGAGTACATGTACACCGACAATAATCATCTGTGTAAGCTAAATAAACAGGAGACTACAACACAGGGACTTCAACAGGATCATGTTCAATGCACGATCGTTTTACACTCATTGCGAAATGTCAATTTGGGGCCCTGTTAGGGTGTAATATTATTAGCACACCGAGTGGTTCATGACAGAAGACACTACCCGAGCGGTTTTGTCGCTCTGGAACCAGTTTTAGACCGACATAATTCTGGTACTATTCTTAGGCGATGCTTGTACCTGAACGGATACATGCTCCGTCTATATTTTAATGCATACGAGTGCCGAACAAAGTGATAACCATTGCATGAACATATTTTACATCTGTTTACATTATTTCAACTAGTTCATACGTCATTTGCGAAATCACAACTAAATATGATGTCCATGCGTATTGGTAGAACTAAATTAAATCATATGAGTTTGCACCAATATAGTTGGCAATGTCTCAAGAGATGTGACAATGTCAGGTTTTCCTCGTGTTCCCAGTGTATCACATCTCCATTCTAAAGTTTTAATTGCTGCATCAGTTCTGGAGTCCAAGTGGCTCTTGACAAGTAATACATTTTGGATCCAAGGTACATGAGGGTCCAAGGCTTGTGGTTTGTGTTCAATTCCCAAACAATACTGGATCCAACACTGAATCATTCCACATGCTCAGAAGTTTTAGCCTCTTATTGATGAGGTATCAAAGTTACATTTAAAGAATATCAGTCTTTGACATACTGAAGATTGAGTACAGCAAAGTAAAAATGTCATGGAACATGATATATACGATTCTGATATATCAAATGATACAAATAGCTATTTTTGTGGCTTGCAGTGTTAATTATTTGTACCATTTTCAATCTGTATGTATGTACATGGTATTATACACACTATTTTGTTTTTGATTAAATCCTGCGTTTCTCTGATGATATACATACGTCCCTGGCCCATATGTTATTTTATTACCCTTTAGATAAATTTGTCGAATTCTGATTGGTCGATAGCCAAAGTATACCAAACCATGTAGGTGGATTTGCCGGGTGTACGAACCGTACACCCGGTCAAATCTGTCATGTGACACATCACACGGGTTGTACGAATGACCTTGACCTTAGATGGAATGTGGCTGCCAAAAGGCTGATTGGTTCGAAATTTTAGAGTTGGCATATATAATTATGAGTATAAACAGAGTAATAAAATTGTTGTCATAATTTCTTATTTGTTTGTGTCAATAAATTTATCAAAAAAATAAAATGTTTCTGTATTTCACTTGTTTAACAAAACTTCAAATTCGATAATTTTTATCATAAACTAAGCCATCCCGAGTTATCTCCCTTTATGACAGATCAGGAAAAATCATGGCGAAACGTTTTGCGTCTCATTCTGCCGATGATTGAATGTTGTTGTTTAAAAATAAGGTAAATAAAAAGATCTTCAGGGTAATAAATTTGTCACACGGTGTTTTGAAAGGCTTCGTCCCAGGAAATACGGAATTAACAAGGGTCTTACACTTCCATACACCCTTTCAAAACCACTGTGTAACTAATAATGTCTTATTGTTAGTCAGTTGGAATGATTCAAATTAAAAAATACCTGTCCAATAAAATTTCAGGAATGAAACCATTGATGATATCATCAATACTCTACTCACCTTGTCAGAAATATATAACATCTTCTCTTCCATCATGATAAAATGTCATTTCCTGCTCAAATAGCACAGATAACGGTCTTCAGATTCAAGGGCTTGTTCTTTCAAGGTCATGATACTGAATATTAGGCCTGCTTACTATACATATGAATGAAGCATTTATTGCAAGTTTGTGAGTTACAGAAGTTTTCTATATTGTTAGTAGTCAGAGAGGTGGACTTTAAGGCTGCAATGACTCCACAAGGAGGTGCATATAACACATATCACAATATTAGGTAATAAATATGATTATTAGATAACCATTACAACGACAAGCCAGCAGTGGATGTGTTATTCAATAAATTCAGTGAAACAATAACAAAACAATCATTTGACATGTTCTGACCATATTGATGTCGAACCTGAAATTAACCTCTATTGTTTGGCTTGTTTTGAGTAGCATACGTTGTTCCCTCGTTGTTTACATGTGACTTTTTTCTCAACATGATCAGTGACCCAAAACTTTATCTCACTTATCATGCTTATCATATACTACTCCAGTGTTCACGAATGGTGTTTCAAAGTACATTGGGTCCTGTAAGTGTAAGATGTCTGTCTGACCCATTGAAAATTCACAGGACCCATGGAATAAAATTAAACACACATTTCAGATTTAACATTTCTTATAATTGGCATTGAAACTATTAACAAACATAAGATTTATAAACAGCAAACAAGTGACACATGTCACATATAACAACTTCAGTCAAAGTCATTGTGATTATTATATACAGTCGGACACTGGGGCGGGCGGGTTGTAGACTTCTATCGGACCGTTTGCGAATCTGCCGGATTTGTCAGAGGGTCAGACACTATTCGCTAACACTGCTACTCAAAATAACTTCCTTCAGTGGCATTTAGAAGCTGGTATGATGAAGAGAAACAATATTTATGAATAGACAGCTTCTTTATTGTAATAGTTGTGATGTTTCGGTGTACATGCTAACAGTGTTATCAAGCAAACATCTACACTAAAACATCTTAAACATCTCCACTGTTGCAACGAAGAAGTTGTCTATCCATAAGAATTGTTCCATAACTCATAAGAAGTTTAAAGGTTATTTCATACAGCCACATACAGGGTAGATATTTAAAAATGGGAGTCATGGTGACTCTCAAAATATATTTTTTGGGAGTCATTTTCAATATTTGGGAGTCATGAATATTTTAATATTTCTTTATGTTAATCATTCTCAGTATGTAACTGTGTATGTCACACCACCAAATGAAACTACAGCATTGTTCAATTCAAACAGTCAGGATTACTGTCTCCTCTGAAATCTCTGGAACAATCTGACAGCTCTGTAAAAGTCAAACTATCATCGCACAATATCTTTTTTTGCTTATCAAATCGATTTTATTGAACTGAATTGTGAGGGCCACCCATAAAATGTGCATCAAGCTTGACTCATATGATAATATTTTGAGAGTCGTTTACAAAATTGTTGCGTCAAATACGCAGGAATCAAGCGTCATGTAAAACCCTGCACATGGACTTGATCTAAAGTAACCCATGCTTGCCGTAAGTGGTGACTAACGGGATCGGTTGGTCAGGCTTGCTGACTTGGTTGACATATGTTATCGTTTCCTAATTGTGTAGATTGATGCTCATGATGTTGATCACTGGATTGTCTGGTCTAGACTCGATTATTTAGACCGCCACCATATGGCTGGAATATTGCTGAGTGCGGCATAAAACTAAAGTCACTCACTCACTCCCTCATACAGCTATATTTAATCGTTCATGGCAGGTAGTTATCTCATTGCTTGACTTGTTTTGAGTAGCATGAGTTGTTGTTTCAGTTGATGCTCATACAAGACCATGTCTCACCACTGGCCATCTTGTGACACGTTTGTTGCCCTTCCCCCAGCGACACAGAATGGTTGTGTGGTGTTCGGCAAGAACTCGGACCGGCCCCAGTCGGAGGTGCAGGAGGTGGTGTTTTATCCCGCCAAAGAAAACACAACTAACAAGCTTCAGGTATCCATAGCAACAATATATGGCAACAGAGTAAACAGTATTCTGGGATTAGTCTATATGCTCTCAATGTAATATACAGGTTAGAATTGGTCTTCAGTCACCCATGCTTGTCGTAAGACTTGGGATCAGGTGGTCAGGCTCACTGACTTGGTGGACACACGTCATTGTATCTCACTTGCGTAGATCGATGCTCATGATATGTTAATAACCAGATTGTCTGTTCCAGACTTGATTATTTACAGACAACCTTTGTATCTTACTTGCGTAGATCGTTGCTCATGATATGTTAATCACCGGATTGTCTGTTCCAGACTCGATTATTTACAGACAACCTTTGTATCTAACTTGCGTAGATCGATGCTCATGATATGTTAATCACCGGTTTGCGTGTTCCAGACTCGATTATTTACAGACCACCTTTGTATGTTACTTGCGTAGATCGATGCTCATGATATGTTAATCACAGGATTGTCTGTTCCAGACTCGATTATTTACAGACCACCTTTGTATCTTACTTGCGTAGATCGATGCTCATGATATGTTAATCACAGGATTGTCTGTTCCAGACTCGATTATTTACAGACAACCTTTGTATCTTACTGGCGTAGATCGATGCTCATGATATGTTAATCACCGGATTGTCTGTTCCAGACTCGATTATTTACAGACCACCTTTGTATCTTACTTGCGTAGATCGATGCTCATGATATGTTAATCACAGGATTGTCTGTTCCAGACTCGATTATTTACAGACCACTTTTGTATCTTACTTGCGTAGATCGATGCTCATGATATGTTAATCACCGGATTGTCTGCTCCAGACTCGATTATTTACAGACAACCTTTGTATCTTACTTGCATAGATCGATGCTCATGATATGTTAATCAACGGATTGTCTGTTCCAGACTCGATTATTTTATTATCTTGCGTAGATCATGATATATTAATCACCGGATTGTCTGTTCCAGACTTCGATTATTTTGACAACCTTTGTATCTTACTTGCGTAGATCGATGCTCATGATATGTTAATCACAGGATTGTCTGTTCCAGACTTCGATTATTTACAGACCAACCTTTGTATCTTACTTGCGTAGATCGATGCTCATGATATGTTAATCACCGGATTGTCTGTTCCAGACTCGATTATTTACAGACAACCTTTGTATCTTTTGTATCTTACTTATCGTAGATCGATGCTGTTCTGATACCACCTTTGTATCTTATCATCGATGCCATGATATGTTAATCAATGGATTGTCTGTTCCAGACTTCGATTATTTACAGATAACCTTTGTATCTTACTTGCGTGAGATCGATGCTCATGATATGTTAATCACGGATTGTCTGTTCCAGACTCGATTATTTACAGACCACCTTTGTATCTTACTTGCGTAGATCGATGCTCATGATATGTTAATCACAGGATTGTCTGTTCCAGACTTCGATTATTTACAGACCACTTTTGTATCTTACTTGCGTAGATCGATGCTCATGATATGTTAATCACAGGATTGTCTGTTCCAGACTCGATTATTTACAGACAACCTTTGTATCTTACTTGCGTAGATCGATGCTCATGATATGTTAATCACCGGATTGTCTGTTCCAGACTCGATTATTTACAGACCACCTTTGTATCTTACTTGCGTAGATCGATGCTCATGATATGTTAATCACCGGATTGTCTGTTCCAGACTCGATTATTTACAGATAACCTTTGTATCTTACTTGCGTAGATCGATGCTCATGATATGTTAATCACCGGATTGTCTGTTCCAGACTCGATTATTTACAGACAACCTTTGTATCTTACTTGCGTAGATCGATGCTCATGATATGTTAATCACCGGATTGTCTGTTCCAGACTCGATTATTTACAGACAACCTTTGTATCTTACTTGCGTAGATCGATGCTCATGATATGTTAATCACAGGATTGTCTGTTCCAGACTCGATTATTTACAGACAACCTTTGTATCTTACTTGCGTAGATCGATGCTCATGATATGTTAATCACAGGATTGTCTGTTCCAGACTCGATTATTTACAGACAACCTTTGTATCTTACTTGCGTAGATCGATGCTCATGATATGTTAATCACCGGATTGTCTGTTCCAGACTCGATTATTTACAGACCACCTTTGTATCTTACTTGCGTAGATCGATGCTCATGATATGTTAATCACAGGATTGTCTGTTCCAGACTGGATTATTTACAGACAACCTTTGTATCTTACTTGCGTAGATCGATGCTCATGATATGATAATCACCGGATTGTCTGTTCCAGACTCGATTATTTACTGACCACTTTTGTATCTTACTTGCGTAGATCGATGCTCATGATATGTTCATCACCGGATTGTCTGCTCCAGACTCGATTATTTACAGACAACCTTTGTATCTTACTTGCATAGATCGATGCTCATGATATGTTAATCACCGGATTGTCTGTTCCAGACTCGATTATTTACAGACAATCTTTGTATCTTACTTGCATAGATCGATGCTCATGATATGTTAATCACCGGATTGTCTGTTCCAGACTCGATTATTTACAGACAACCTTTGTATCTTACTTGCGTAGATCGATGCTCATGATATGTTAATCACCGGATTGTCTGTTCCAGACTCGATTATTTACAGACAACCTTTGTATCTTACTTGCGTAGATCGATGCTCATGATATGTTAATCACCGGATTGTCTGTTCCAGACTCGATTATTTACAGACCACCTTTGTATCTTACTTGGGTAGATCGATGCTCATGATATGTTAATCACCGGATTGTCTGTTCCAGACTCGATTATTTACAGACAATCTTTGTATCTTACTTGCATAGATCGATGCTCATGATATGTTAATCACCGGATTGTCTGTTCCAGACTCGATTATTTACAGACAACCTTTGTATCTTACTTGCATAGATCGATGCTCATGATATGTTAATCACCGGATTGTCTGTTCCAGACTCGATTATTTACAGACAACCTTTGTATCTTACTTGCGTAGATCGATGCTCATGATATGTCAATCACCGGATTGTCTGTTCCAGACTCGGTTATTTACAGACCATCGCCATATAGCTGGAATATTGCTAAGTGCAGTCTTAATCAAGAAACAAGCAAACTCAATATAATGGTCTGCTGGGAATTTGCTTCTAGATAAACAGAAATGAAATGTTTATGATTTGTAAACAATAAGTCTTCATGGAATCGGCAGTATTCTGTCAAATGGTTTTCAAAAGAAAGATATTGATGAAAGATATTGTTCTGTGTTCAGGTATATTGGATAAACAAAATGTGACAAGTTTCCTTATTATTTGCCACTTGTGAAGATACGGGTTAGAATTGGTCTAAGGCAACCCATGCTTGCCCAGAAGAGGCGACAAACAGGATTGAGTGGTCAGACTTGCTGACTTGGTAGACACATGACGTTGTACACCATTTTTATTGATTGATGCTCATGCTGTTGATCACTGGATTTTCTGGTCCCAACTTGATTATTTTCAGACCGTCACTGTATAACTGGAATATTGCTGAATGCGGTGTTAAACAAACAAACAAACAAACAAGATTATTTACTGTGTTCAGGTATATTGGATAAAAACAATCAAACAATATTCCTCACTATTTCTATAGTGTAACCTAAAATACAGACAGAAATAAATTCTCAGATGTTTTCAAAGTTGATAGATAAAACAGTAAAATCTGGAACGTGATATTTCCTGCACATAGTTATCTCCCCTTATGTATCACTACAAAATGGCAGCATCGGACCAGAGCTGGTAATACTCTCTTACGTTTGAAGAAAATGGACTCCACATGTATACTTTGTGTCAGCTGTCAAACACTTTAGCTCTTAACCCTTTCAACACCGCAGGCCGCTTAAGCGGCCACAACGTTATGAGTCCCCAGACACCGCAGGCCGCTTAAGCGGCCAGGCAGTAGTCACGTCAAAATCAGACATAATTTCAGGAACCTACCTGACTTATGATTCATATATTATATCTATCACATTTCACAATGTCTGAAAACACTTATTAAATTTCAATTTATCATATATTATCAGCAGAATTAAAATTATAAACTATTTTTCGCAATGTTATTGAAAACAACGATTCTCGGACACATGCTTCGGCAGCGGGTCCACAATAACGTTGTCAAAGAGCAAAGTAAAGATGTTTCGAGGAATTCATTAAATAAATTGAATAAACTAATGAATAAAATCAACAACAGCATTCATAAAAGTTGTCAAACGTACATATAAAATTACTATTTCCATCTTTTTGTGCGATCATGTAATGTAAGTCAAGTCACTGACAACTGACATCTCGGCTCGTACGCCTCAATCTTCACGCCGGACACGATGTTTAATGCGAAAATATGTACATGAAGCATTTTTGTCATAGGTCATAACCTAGCACGATACGTCCAATAGGTTCCATAATTTACGTATATGTAGCGATTTCTTGCTTAATATGTTCAAAATAGCGTTATTTTACCCAAAACTTTCGTCTAAATCTGGAGATTTTCGTTTTACGAGGACGGTATCCATTGCCGTAATATGATTGGCTGCCTCATGTCACGTGTCTGATTTTGACCAATCCGACCCTTAAAGCAGACTGTAGCGAAAAGGCGTCATTAGAAACCAATTTTTATCCAATAAAATAAGCTTCTTACAACTGTGAAAATACTCTCGGCAAGGGTTCAGTGATGTTGTTGAGGTTCAGAGCTTTCGAACGATACCGACATCAAGCGATTAAGCCTCCCATGTTTTCATCATGAAGCTTCAAAACGGAGGTATTTTCGTTGTTATGTCATGTTACCGGCGAGAAAGCCACAGATATAGGGAAATAGGGCGACCATACATATTATTTAAGAAATCTTTTATAATAATTTTCTGATTACGTAAAAATGAAAATATGAAAAGAAAAACGCACGGACATGTTATGACATGTCACAAATTGAAAATAATCGCCATAGTTTTTGCTTCCTTCGTGGTTTATCGGGAGGTTATAAATGTAAGCTTGCATTTTCATTAAAAAATTATTTTATTTAAGTTGTAGTTGTATTATTTGAATAATATTATAAAAATAAACGTCATATTTATCAACAGTAGGATTAGATCTTTTAAATGGTGTATGGGATGTAGTAGCAATAACGTTTTACAAGCTTATAATTTCCTTCATAAACATAGGCTTCATCTGTGACCTCAGAGTCTCTGGGAACTCGGTGTCATGGCACTAAATGCCTCTGGTTGACTGGTGTTGAAAGAGTTAATATTATACTGGTCTCATGGGGGGATTTGGGCTGATGTACCTTCGATGTTTGTTTGTTCAACCCATGGGCCCCGAGGAACCAGTGAACAACGTATTTATCTTACCGAACACCTCAATGGTAATTTTGAACTGTTTGAAGCACGTTTATCAGATCATAGTATGGAATACCAGACGACAAGACATGAAAACAAATTTAGAGTTATCTCCCTTCCATCGAATTTGCATTCGCAAAACATAGGTAAGTTTAGTTCATCATATGTGATTCAATGTTATTCAAAATGAAGAATTACTACTACGAAGTACTTAATGAGTTCGTCATTCCCAGCGGGGTACATAGAAAATGTTACTCGCTTGTAAGCGGGGTACATTGAAGATAATAGAAGAACGCTCAATCAATCAGAAAACAACATTTTGTGTGAGGCAAGATAAATTGCAATACGTACATCGTATTGCAGTGTTTTGGTCAATACACTGCCCTTGTATACAATATTACATGGAACTCTAACACAGCAAGAGCTCACTGTTAGAATATTATCTGCAGAGATTTTGCTGGAAAAAAAATGCAATGCATTTTCATGATTTTGATCAGTTATTCATAGGTCATTCTTTTATATCATGACTGAATTTGAAAAATATCTTGAAAGAATTTTGGAAGACAAACGGTCAGTGTCCTAGATTATCAACCAGTCTTAGGCCCTGTGCATATTTCATTTGATTGTGATATATCTGTGAATGTTTTCTGTGCATGTAGTAAGACGTGGAGTCATCCCACAGATGACATCTTTACCTTGTCAGACTCGGAAAGTTAGCAGCCGCTACATTTGCGCCCAAGTGGGGCTGAGCATGTTAATGTTAAAGTCTCAGTACCCTGCTATGCGTCCAAGGACATGCCTTCTGTTGACGGAGGAGTATGTTGCAGGGTGTGGAGTCATCCCACTGTTGACATCTTTATCTTGTCAGCTTTCTGAAGGGTTAACCTCTTTAGTCATTAGGACAAGGCGTCCAGTCGGATGGTCCGTGGTTCGAATCCAAACAAGAGACTCAGAAATTTTATGGTCGCTACGTGAACATTAAAGTAATACTTATATTCCAGTGTACTTACATCGAGATCGACGAGGTTCCCCAGACACATGCCGTGATCCTCAGTAAGCCAGCGTGGATGTGGGGTGCAGAGATAGGGGCCAATCAGTACGGAGTGTGCATCGGGAATGAAGCAGTGTGGGATAAACTCAACAGCCCGGAGGATCTCACAGAGAGGCTGCTTGGGATGGATCTCGTCAGGTAGTGGAAGCGTCTACACCCTGATACTATTTGTCTTGCAACTATTCATTGATTTGGATTCTCATCTTGTAGCATTGGATGGACCTTGTAGGGTAGGGGCAGTTTCTACACCCTGATACTATTTGGCTTGCAGCTAATCACTGATTCTGATTCTCATCTTTGTAGCATTGAGTGGACCATGGAGGGTAGGGGCAGTTTCTACACCCTGATACTATTTGTCTTGCAACTAATGATTGATTTTGATTCTCATCTTTGTAGCATTGGGTAGATCTTGTATCTTTGTCAGTGTTTGTAAATGAGAAGGGATGGTAAGAGGGGTTAATATCATGTCCCATGTTTTACAAATCAAAGTTTCAAAGGATCGTTAAGTTCCCCATGCATCTGCATGCTACACATGATAAGTGGGCTTCAATATTGCAATAGAAATACAGGTGGTCAAGTGATGAGTTTGCTAAGTTTTGGCATGGCCAGCAAGTGGAGATGTAACAATATGGTGAGGCTGCAATACAATACGAATCCCAATAATATGGATGTGATACATTGCTGGAATATTGCTAAAAGCGGCATAAAAGTAAATTCACTCACTCGCTTACACTGATCTTATTCAGACTTGGTCTTGAGCGAGCAATGTCAGCACGGGAGGCAGTGGACGTGTTGACGTCGCTGCTTGACAAGTATGGCCAAGGGGGTCCATGCAGCGAGCAGACAGGGATGACGGACTGGGCGTACCACAACAGCTTCCTGATAGCTGACAGGAAGGAGGCTTGGGTGCTGGAGACTGCAGGGACATTGTGGGCAGCCGAGCATGTCACAGGTAACTAGGGATGTAACGATGCATCCAACTATCGATGGCATGCAATTGTTGTCTCCGATAGCAATTCATCGATGGTAGAAATGAAAAACTATTGATGCATCGATAGTATGTGTGACTATCAATAGTTCAGTAATTGACTTCCGTTGATAAATGCGCAGCACAAAATACACGGATGTTTGGGTGCAGACTTTCAGCTTCATTGAGTTTATGCTTTAACTGTTTACTTGATCTGGGTTTCAAGTTTCTTGTTGGTTATTAAAAGACACTGAAACTTCTTCAATTATTTTTTATTTCATATAAACTATACATTAATTTGGAAAATGACTTCAAATGAGGAGAAAAAAACTATTGCCATATTTGGTCGCAATAGTTGGTTGCAACAGACTATCGCTATCACAGTAGTTGTTTCCCCCTCAATGGCAACCCTACAGGTAACTCCAAGGATAGGACCTGTGTGTTCTTGACGTCTGTGACTGTTCATGTGCATCTTCGTGAATGATAGAAGTAAACGCTTGCAACGGGTCATAATGGCAGCTGAATTTAGGGTTTCATTGCTTTTGTCATCAACATTTCACAGAATGTTTATGTTTTCATGTATGGAAGTATATGAAAAAACCCCAGGGTGCACACTTTGTATGGTACTCAAACGAGCTACACCCTACCTGACCTCTTCCATTCATGTACAATATGTTATCAGTTACCTGCTGTTGTTGATGTGAATCTGATGTTTGTCACAACCCACCATGTAAATATACTTCTCATAACTTGGTTATATCACCTTTAGCTTGATGGTGTAAGAATCTACATTGAAATGTCGCTCTATGCAATGATAGGTGAGTTGAAATTGGGTTTAACGTCGTGCTTGAGAATATTTCGCTCATATGACAACGTGCATGCGTGTGTATGTGTATGTGCGGCTGCTTGTACTAGCCCAGACTTTAGCTGGTTTTATAGTGCTAGCCCACTGAGATACCATGCCGCAGTGAAGCATGAATACCCCACTCAGACACATTATACTGACTCCGAGCCGACCAGTCCTTGTTGTACCCATTATTGCCGAAGCGCCAGACAGGGACCAACAAGTACCATATTTTAACGTCTTTTGGTATGACGAGGTCGGGGATCGAACCCTATGCAGTGATAGTAATTTCAATCCACTGGATATTTCTCATTACAGAAGGGGTAAGGAATATCTCTAACGAGTTCAGTATCGGTACAAAGATCGACCTCTGTTCCCCTAACCTTCGTGAGGAGCTCAAGACACTTGGACTGTATGATGGGTCTGGCGAGCTGAACTTCACAGCAGCAGTGAGTGAAGGGGGCGCCACTGCAGCTCTCTGCAAGTCGCATCGCTACACGAGGGGAAGGAAGCTCTTACAGACACTTTCAGAAAAGGGTAGGAATATGTCTGATGGTTTAAACATACTTACATTTCCAAAAGAAACAGGATTGGTAAACAAGCATCAATACGTTTATCAATACTGCTCTGTTATCAGTGACCAATAAGAAGACAGATCTAACTAAAGGCACTTGTGAGTTTGTAGTGCCATGGTGAGTTAGTTAAAATTTAACACCGTATCAGCATTATTTAAGCCATGTAGCGACTCAGCAGTGAGAAAATGTATAAGTATTAAGGCTGTAACGATTCACTCACGTATTCGGTGAATCGAACCATAGCCCTTCATGAGTTCAATTCGTTATTCGTGGTCACCAGAACCGAATATTAACGAATATTTACGATTTTTTTAAAGGAGCACGTTTTACTTGAACCCTTATGTCCTAAAGTGAGATATACAAGAATGGAACATGTTCTAGCATTGCAGTAGTGCAAGTCATGTTAGTTTGCCAAGACTACACATGGTACTGTCAAATATAACGATAACATACCAAATTTGAGTGTCATGAGATCACTGGTTATTGCTGGGACAAATCAAAACTGTCAACATGGACAATATTGTATTCGTGAATAATTATTCGTATTCGTTACCCAATATTCATGATACGTATCATATTTGCCACATAGTGTTTTTGTTGCAGCCCTAATAAGTATCATCATTGAAATCTTTTGCTTTTTATGATAACATGTCACATGTCTGATTTAAATATGTCTAATTAACTTTTGAACAACACAAACAAAATATGTTATGTGAGAAATTGGTGGGACATACAAGTTTTTATGAGCTGAATGTGTATACTGCTAGAACATTCAGCTTGTAAAATCCCATACACCCTGTTAGTGACACAAGTTACGCCCAGGGCTCCATTTCACAAAATCATTGTTGCACTGAGATGATCTTATCTCTGAATTATTGTCGTAAAATTATGACAGACATAGTGCTAGGATGATCGTAACTCACATTCGTTATCATAGAGACCCGTGAAGGTCCGGGTTAGAATTGATCTTCAGTAACCCATGCTTGTCATAAGAGGCGACTAACAGGATCGGGTGGTCAGGCTCGCCGACTTGGTTGACACCTGTCATCGGTTCCCAACTGCGCAGATCGATGCTCATGTTGTAGATCACTGGATTGTCTAGTCCAGACTCAATTATTTGCAGACCACCGCCATATAGCTGGAATATTGCTGGGTGCGGCGTAAAACTAAACTCACTCATTCACTCATCATAGACCTATGACAGTCGTAGCGCCAAGATGATCGTAACACTCATTCTTTATCATTGATTTTAGACTGTCATAGAGTAAGGATGATTGTACCCCCTATGACAGTCTCAGTACTACAGTCACTTTGTGGAATGGAGCCACATATTGCACAGTGATACCCATGACTCTACAAGAAAGATGCTGTTTGCAGGTACCTTTGGCGCCCCAGAGATGATGCAGATCCTCCGTGACGAGGACAGTGGTTTCTGTATGACTGGTGCGTTCACCTCGACAGGAAGTCAGGTGTCAGTTCTCTCCCCTTCCGAATCCTCCATGCTGCCTTGTCACTGGTTTACAGCAACGCCCAACCCTCTGCGTAGCGTATACAAGCCCTTTGTGTTCACCCCCGACACTGTTGACATTGGTACCCAGACAAAATCTCCTGACTACGGCCAAGATGATCCAGCGCGAAGAATCCCAAGGTTTCAAGGACAAGTTAATCGACAGCATGAGCTACACAAGGGCCACAAGCAGTTCTGTGAACAGTTGGATACGGAGGATGCAAATGCTAAGGAAGTTCTGCAGAATCTGAAAAGCCTAGAGACGAAATGCCTGGAGGACATGAAAGAAATGCTTGAACGCTTTGATGGCAAAAATTTCACAGAACTTGCAAGTGTTTTCCCTACTGTTGTGACACAGGAACTGAGTTTGTACAAGTAAACTTAATTCGTAAATGAACTCTGGTCGTCAGAACCTAAGGGTGTTGAAATCATTATAAAAAGCTAAGGAGACAATCCTATCAACAAAGGAACCAGGTTGCCATTGGTCATAGATGCCATAAAGTACGAGGCACTTGTCTCCCCTAGCTTGCAAGATCTCCTGATTGTTTTGATATCAAGTAAATTCAAGGTTCATCTAAGACCTTGGAATGATCGGTGTGGGTTCCACCAAAATTGTCGGCATCTACGGCCTGTTTCACTTTGAGATTTCTCCCCACTGCGTGTAAGAAGCTGGTTAAGTATTGTTCAAAACATCCTTGTTCACCATCAAAGCGTCAGACTGCATTACAAGAAAGTGATTGAAAAAAGGAAGATGTTGATTATTAAAGGATCTTTATATTTAATCAACAGAGACTGAAAAGTGATGACTTTTTGAAAGACATCTAACTGATGTGTATTTTTAACAGGTATGGTAACACAGTGATACATTTAGAAACCTGTTTCAACTTACCCTTATTTTTCAGGGTTAGTGAAACTTACTGACAGCTCTTGGTGGTGCTGTAGCCATATGATGGTGTATCATAACGAAATCCTGGTTCATTTCCTAACATAGGTACAACGTTTCAAGCCAATTTCTGGTGTCCCCACGTCCGTGTTGAGAGTAGTGTCAAACAATGTTTGCTCATGCAGCTATATTTCCCCAAATAATTTGGATACAGTTTAAAATTGCTGAAGCTGAAATAATGATTTCAGCATCCTGTTATCCAAGTCAATCAAAAGAAAGTAACATATGTTATATTTGGGATCTAACCCACTCAGCCAACTGGTAGTTTTACCGTATATTACCATAGATAAGCTGATCTCACAGATAAGCCAACCCCCTAACTTGACCCTTAAAATCAGTATCAAAATGGTATGTTTCGTACATAAGCTGACCCCCTGCGATGGGGTCCTAATCGCTGCCATCCCAGACCAAAAGACAACAGGCAGTTACCATCTTGGATGTAAAACGTAAGTATGTTTGGTGAGAATGGTATCTTATAGAGATTTTAGAGACCCCTTTTGTGGGAAACTGTGTTTGTTTTCTATTTTATATCATAACGATCACTGTTGGTATCAACGAAGAGATGGTAATTTTACTTGAAATGTTAAAAAAGAATGTTTCTATTAGCTGCAGGGAAATAATGTGTCGGTATATTTCGATGAGTGGGATAGACGGCTGACTTTGTGTGCTGGCAATTAGGTGCCTGACTGAGATTATGGGTTCAATCGGACTCAACCCCTAGATCTGACTGGACTCAACCCTAAAAGTACTAGAAACTGAAGCCAACTTTAACCACTTTACTGAGAAAGTGTAATCCCAAATATAACATGTGTTACATTTGACCACTTTCTAAATGATATTGTGTATTTAAAAGGAACGTAGTTTTGGATTAATTAAACAGCTCAACAATTGTACATGAAATCTTAGGCAAAGGGAGTTCTCTTTATGTAATGAAAATTAATATTTTATGAAATCCTAATAGTCAACAGTTTGAATGGTTTTCAACCACGACACTGTTTATAGCCAGATAAGAATATAATTTAAGATGGCTCTTAATATCTTATTGGTTGAGATTTCTTTAATAAAGATATATTACATTTTATGACCATTTTTGTCAACTGTACGATGCATTTACAAGTCTTTAAATGTGGATGTTGAATATTTTTCTATAATAACTACTAGTCATAATTTATTGTAGGAATGAAAATGGTAAAGAGTACCAACTGTGTGATGTAACAATGCACAACTGAGATTATTTACAAGAATTTTGCTATTTACAACTTTATAGACCAATCTTGTGACTGACCAAAGCTGTATGCAGCTGAACTGAGGCAGGCAATGTACCGTAGATCGGCATGTATAAGGCATGTTTTTCGTACCTAGAATTAGAGGGGTTTGAAGGAGGGGCGCCTTATACAAGGGGTATGTACTAGACAGTTCTACAGTCAGACTTGTGCCATTCACACAAATTAACAGAATACCCACGTGAATGCATCTGAGTTCATTAGTAACATTAAGAATGTTAACCCATTATGCATCAAAATGCTGAAGAACATTGCATCTTACTTAAAATGTTTCATAATTCAATTCTTGATTTTTTAGAATGAAAACATTAATTATTCCTGCAGATGTGTAACCTATATGGAAAAATATGACATTTCCCCCCAAAATGATGCATCAAGGACTGCAATGAGGTGTGTTGTTAGCAAGGAAAGAGGCAACTAGGGCTGGGATGAGTCAGTATTTATTTACCCACTAACATCCTCTAATTACCTGACCCTACCCATATACCAACATTGGGTCTCCAGTGTTTCGTATGAAATGGTAAGGGATTGATGCACCAGGGCCTTATTGAAACTGTTCAGATACACTTATAATGATTTGATCATTCATTCACTCAAGTTGATGGATACTTTTGTCAATACTCAAATGTATAAAAGTTTGAAGGAATGCATGCATGCTCAAGAGGAATGCATGCATACTTGAATGCATACCCAAGAGAATGCATGCATACTCAAGGAATACATTCAAACTCAAAGAAAAAGTGTGGCTTGTCGATTTTCAGTGTAACCATGTACTTTTACAGTTATTATCACTGAATGATAACCTCTACATTTAGACCTATGGCTACCCAGGGCCTCCAGTCCCGACCCTGAGATCCCACATTATCCGCCCCAGCCCTGGTGGCAGACCTTGTATCTTGTATCATTCAGTCTCGAGCGTTTGACACATTTCTAGACATTATTATTGGCACACTTCCACAAAGTAACTTGACAAGATGCACTGTTTTATTCCTGGCAGAAGAACTGACTTGATAGGTGTCTCCTTGTGTGAATTTCTAAGTCATTTGTGTTGTTTGTTATGGTTTCTTTATGTTGTAGAGGAAAGCTTATTTGCTTCACCGTGTAATCTGATTGAAATTCTGCAAGATCCTCTACTTATATTATGGCATTTATATACTGTTGTTCTAGGTATCTTTAAAAGATGAAATGTTGCTAGTCGTCCCCATATGAATTCATATATGTTGTGTGTTATTTTCTCCGTGTTGTAGAAGAGGACTTGGTAACTTCTTTAGCACAGACTGAAATCCAGCGACGTCTTGTACTTATTAAAGATGTCACCATACATTCATTTACAGCAGTGTTGGTGTACATGGTGATACCTCCACTGGGTGTCCCATGGTTTTGGTGCAGTATGGCTCACCGTAGTGTAAAACTGTTTACTTTAATGATGCTAAGCCAAATTATATATGTGTTTCCCATCTCAACATTTTACTTTGCTGTTTTGATTTTCACCATAGCTACTGTCACAATCGTGGTAACGTCCATATTTAATGACATTAATTTAAATGTGTGTTCTTCATTATACAAGTCATGATCTTCGTTAAGAAACATTTTACATTCAGGAAATAACTCTTTTCAAGGAAAGAAAAACCTGAAGCCAACAGTATTGAATTGGTTTAAATTGGTAACCCAGATATTGGCTATTCTGCATCTAATGATCTCAATGTGACCTTTTTGTAGTGATCTACACATTTCACCACTTGCAACTAGTCATTAGGAAAGTATTATTTTACACTTGGTAATCAGTGATTCCTTCTTACTTTTATCTAAGGTATTCCCTACTTAAATATACTTTTTCAGCTTCTCTCAGGAATTTCTCTTTAGAATATTTCCAAAGTATATTAGAAATGTGTGTACCAGTATTTTATGCAAGTATCATTTTGACTTTATATTACTTAATATGTTTTATGTATCGTATATGTTTCGTAGACATTTGTTGTTTCTAGTCCATCATAAGCCCTCCTACAATCAAGTCTTGTGTATAGAATGTGGAAGGACAACTTCCATAGGTGCTGATGTTGATGCTGTGCATCCCCGTAGCTGTAGCGGCATGAGCTCCTTCCCAGCGCAACATCATCGTAGCTGGGTATCATCGCCTTGTCAAGTGTACAAGCAGCCGTTCAAGAATCTGGAAATTTTCATTCAAATGTTGTGGCGTTCTTATTTCTGTGTATGCCATCAGGGATGTCATCATTGTGAATTGGTTAAAGATTTACAGAGGTACAGATAAGCTGCGTATCTCGTAAATTACGCAAATATTTATGTGAAAACTCAATTCCTATTAAGTCGATTCCGTACAAGTACACTTGAATTTTTGTAATACCTAATAAATGTGATCTTACATGCGTACATACAAACATGTCAAATCTTAGCTTGCGTACCGGTGGATAGATAAAATAACTGAAGAGGTTCTACTCAGGACATGAACTTGACAACTTGCAGTCTTTCTTATCGTTTCTCATATTACAGATCAAATGTAAATAACAAACAGTAACATTTAAACTTTATTATATTTTTACAATTAATGGAAAATGGCAAAATACCCTATTGAGTTTGAGTTAGGTGAGTACAATTTATTTGGTTACTGAAAGGAAAATTAGGAAACCCAATTGAGAAGAACACAAGCGAGTACATAACTCAATGACCCAAAAAGTTATCTGTAGCTCTGGATTTATGACGGATGAACTATTTCCTAGATGAACTATTTCCTAGATAAATTGAAGTTTATGTTTGTGTTCGTTTTATCAGTATGGTTCAAGATTTGTTTGATTAATCAGAATGGTTTGGGATTGTAGACTAGCGGGGAAATAACATCCTACATCCCATTACTGTACCATTTATATCATAGGTGTAATGTAATTAAATTCAAATTGACAATCAAAGAATTAATCGTTCGTTTGAAAACATCGATGTAGGCTGGAGTTGTGACTTTAAACAGTGGTAGAACAGAGCTCCATGATGGCTTTTACCGTGAGCTCCCTTTTGACTTGCCAATTTCTTATAGGCTGCAGCTGGAAAACAGCAAGCAAAGGTTGTATTTGTGCTCAGTGTCAAATTGATTGAAAATTAGGACTCGGTGATTTCGGTGATGCAAGATTGCTGTCAGATTTCAGCTGCAATAGAGTTTCTTAGGGTTTTTATCTAGTGTGAAGCCCATTTCTGGTGTCCCTGCAATGATATTGTGGAAATATTGCTAAAAGCGGCGTAAAACCCAACTCACTCACTCATGAACAGCAGATGAACAGCGATAGTGCATCAAGATGACAGCAGCAGCATCGATAAAGTTAATGAACCATTTGTTACAGATCAATCAGCATGATGCAAAAAAAAATCTGCTCAATAACTTTTTTAAAATAGTTTCTCCCATATCGGTGCCAATGGGTATTGGTTAACAAGAGCCCTCCCCGTGAAACGTTCTATGTGTGATTGTTGGTTAATGCTTTGACCATCATAATGAGGGATTAATGAGGGATTCCTAATAGTGAGTGAGTTCAGTTTACGTCGCACTCAGCAATATTCCAGATGTATGGCGGCGGTCTGTAAATAATCGAGTCTGGACCAGACTATCCAGTGATCAACAGCATGAGCGTCGAGATTCCTTAGATACCGTGATACACATAAACATCAGTATTCAGTTACTGGATGTAATTAGATTTCATCATATGGATGAGTTCAAGGTAAGTGACTTGTCTTGCCAATGATCTTTATGGTTGTAATATGAATGTTGTGTGTTGTAATTGAAGATTTACATGACGGCAACTGGAATTTGGCACTCAAATCTCGTGTTCTGCTTGTTGTAACTGTAAGTTTGTTTCGGTGAAGATTAAAGACTGCTCAAGCCTTCTGATTGGTTGGAGGAAGATAAGTCAGCTGTGACTGCCATGGTGTCAATAAACTTAAACGTAGACGTAGTTGTAGTGTTGTCTGGTGTCTGCGGGGATACATCTGCATCGTCGATACTTCACAGGTTGGGTATGCATTTCTTTGATGACCCAAGAATGCATTCAGCCTATTCGCTGGGTTGTCACTGGTTAGTCACCAATAAATCAAGACATCAGGGTTCTGATACACAAAGCCTTTCGTAGCTATGACATTCATAAGCCTATGATAAACTATAGCGCCATGAAAGGTTGGAATGTTATGAGCATTTTGTGGATTGGGCACGATCCAAAAGTGGGCCACTATTCCCAAAGTGTGGGTAGTCTAGTGGTTAAAGCTTTCACGCCAAGACCGGTTATCCCCACATGGGTACGTGAAGCCCATAGCTTATCATAGACCTACAACTGTCAGTCAGTCAGCAGTACGAACCCTTTGTGGGTAGGGGTCTTTGTTCTTTAAGGAGGGAGACCAGCAGGTGCACTGACAAAAGAACAAGATTGTGGCTCTCTACTCGTCACATTGCTTCACTACGAGGCAGCAGCAGGGATCACGAGAAGTTCAGGCACAGAATATGGCTCATTTGACTCAGTTTTGTTATTAATGGCCTCGTGTCATTTCCAGACTTCCAGTTAAACACAGTTGACACAAGTTACTACTACCCATGAATTATTAGGTGATGGACAAGTGTAGTGCATACCAAGCCTGTGAAGTGTTGAAGGCAAAACATCGTCAGAGAAAGATTATACAAGGGGTCTTTGCATGCCATGTTTTGTTCCCCAACTTGAGCTATTTCACAAAGCGAACATACTGCTACAATTGTTGTAATATTGTTGAACTGTAAGAGACAGCAGTACTATTGCTTAGTAGAACACAGCCCATATCTCTAGCACTATTATGATCATAATTGTAAGTATTGAAGTTACGAAACAATCATTTAGTGCCAGTCAAGCCTTGTCACAGTACTACAGTTTATGTTAAAGCATGGTAGTTGTGGCAACTCTAAGACTATAGTTCTCAACGAAAGGCTATCCTTGCTTTGTGAAAGTGCATCATGGTTATTACTGAAACTTTAGTTGTGTTGTAATTTTTTGTGTTGTAGCATTTTCAGATGTTATGCCTATGACATATATTTTTGTTGCTTTTGTAATTTTCTTGGAACATCATCAAATCAAGTTTTCAGAAATGATCAACCAAAAGAGAGTATTAATCTGGGCCTTGGATCGCAGCCTACTTGGGAAGTAATCAAATGTTTTTATTTATTTCATGGGAGTTACTTGTCCAAGTGGAGAGGATAGATGTGAGCCTCTTTCTAGTCAGAAAAAAAGAATGTTGAGTATTATATTCAGTTTTGTACTCAAAGTGTTCATCTTTGTTATGTAACCATTGTAACTTTTTGTATTGGTGCAATATGTCTGTCTTTTGTTTGTTGTCTGTTTACATTGTAATAATGAATATAATAAATGTAAGGAAACATATCCTCCCCTGCTGTTTGTTGTTTTAAGTGAAGATGGCTAACTATATCCTATGTTTGGTGTTGAAGGCTACATTCAGCAATATTCCAGCTGTATGGCAGTAGTCTGTAAATAATCGAGTCTGGACCAGACAATCCAGTGATCAACGGCATGAGCATGGATCTACACAATCGGGATAGGATGACATGTGTCAACCAAGTCAGTGAGCCTGACCATAGGTTTCCTCAGTCGCCTCTTAGGACAAGCATTGGTTGCTGAAACCAATTCTAACCAGGATCTTCACAGGTCAATAGGTAATATGACAAAGGGATGGAAAAACATGAATTTTCAACCATTAATGGACTGAGTTGTGTAAAGGAGTCACGACAAACAGTATTTGTTTATCCCTTTTATTACAATTCAACCACATTTGCTTGCAAGTAATAACTGATTACATTAAAAGATTTTACTAAATTTAATGTTCCATTTATCTCAGTTCACAGAAAAATCACAGACATAAATAGCCTGCTAAGTTGTCCTTCTAGCATTTAAAATATCACAAAATATGTAGTTTAGCTTTTCACTTTGCAATGTATTTTACATTTACAAGAAATTCTCATATATAAAAAGCAACCAGTGTGTATGCAGAATCTTTGATCTGCTATTGGTATCATTTATGTAAAATGAAACCCAAACAAAACTGGCAAACAAGGATAAATAGTTCATAAAATAAGGAGATGTAATCTCGAAAACATGTTCAGTGAAGCATTTGTGTATCTTTCACAAGTGATCATAGTTCACATTACAACACAAATCTTTGATTTGGGCATTTTAAGCCTTTTTTGCTAGTCTGTTTCGAAAAGACTCAGCTGTATCTTTTCTTGCCCCGGGATTGTTTGCCGGTTTAGTGCTGCTAATGGTATTCTGTTTTTTGTCTGTGTCTTTCTTTCCCTCATTAGCTGTCTTCTCATCAGCTTTGTCTTCACCTTTTTGCAGCCTCACCATCAGCCAGTTGTTGCCAGTGCTTTCTATTGTTCAGACAACCTTCATACAAAGGGTTGAGGGCAGGGTCAAGCTCACTGAAGAGTTTGTATACTGGCATACAGATGAAATCTATGAAACCAACTTGCATCTTTGGTAGCTGATCCTGCTTTTCCCTATCCATCATCGCAATCGGATTCTCTCCTAAGACATCCTTTTCCATGTCTCCTTGTTCAAAGAATTCACTCGCTACCAGCTGAGCTGTTCGGAATTGGATTTCCCATGGTTTGCAAATGGCGGCCACATCGCATGCAGTCATCATCATAGCCGTTAAGACCTCTCTCCGCTCTGGTGGTTTGAAATCTTTAATCCCCTGTTCTAAATAGGCCTTGAAATCATTACGTTTCTTGAAGTACAGTGCAAGGTCTGTTGATATGATTGCATGCTCCAGAACACTCAAAGCTTTCTGGTAGTTATCTTTACTGAGGGTCTTAAAGATGTTATTTCCATTGCTGTTTAGGATCATGATGCAGTGGTCAAAATGGTGATGTTCCATCACTGATGTACTGTATAACGTTGCCAAAGGCGATGCAGCCTTTACTTGGAACGCATTGTTTGTGCCTCTGTGATCAAGATCATGACAAAGGCAAGCTGCAAGCACAGCAAAAATCTCAATATCATCAAAAGCCTTTGCAAGGTTTCCCGTGAACATAATGGTAAACATACTTTGAAATACGTTGAATGCATGTCGCCAGTTGTGGTAGATGACTGGTCTGTAATTCTTTCTGACGGTGAGTGTCCATCGACATAAAACATCATATGGGACCTTGAACTTTTCCATTGCTCCTATTTCACAGAACATTCTGACCACTGCCCTGCATGTGTCAAATTCATCCATCTCAAAGTCATCAAATTCGTATTTGTACAACCCCCATACTTTAGCAGAAGGCAAATCCGCCTTTGCCAACTGTTTGGTTTCTTCGTCTGAAGCTGATGCGTGATAAGATAGAACTTCGAGGGCAACCTTCTGTTTTGCCATCAATTTACAGACGTTTTCATACATGAGACAGTTGTGAATACCAAGTCCAGTGAATATTGAGAATGCCTCTATGATGTTTTCATCATTCTCATTAAAAGCCATACCACTTGACTTGTTTATTAATTGAGTAGCCCCAATTATTTCCATTTTGCTGTTGAAGATAGGAACACACAATATACTTCTGGATTTGAAACCACTGTTGTCAACAAAATGAGTGCTTCCAAACCGGCTTTCAAATTCAAGATCTGGAATGTTCATTGGCGTTTTTTCGAAAACTACTACTTTCGAAACTTTTGTATTTTGGGACGTTGCAATGTCCCCAGCACTTGGAATTTCTATATTTCCATCACCCTTTTCAGATAGCACAAACACAGTTGAAAATTTTATGTCATCCACTGAAGCGTACGTCTTCTCAGCGACAGATTCATTTTCCTCAGAAAACTCAAAGGACATTTCTGCAGAGAAATCCGATAAGAGGTATACACTGCATCGTTCGCATTTCAACAGTTGCTGAGCATCAAGCATAATTTTCTGTACCAGTTGCTGAAGACGTGTTTGTTCCTCGAATATCCCGCGCGCTAGATTTAGCAAAAGCTGATTCCTCTGGTATTCCTTAATGGACATCTCAAAGAGTTGTGCGTTCATAATGCCAATCCCACAGAAGGTAAGGTACTGTTTGAAAATGTCAATATCTTTCGCAACGAACTCGTGCGAACCAAAAATCTTATTGATGATCTGAGCAACACCAATGACCTCTCCGTGTTGGTTTAGGATGGGCATACACAAAATGCTGTGTGTACGGTATCCGGTCTTTTTGTCAACGGCTTGATTGAATCTTGGATCGTCGTACGCTTCTTTGATGTTTACTGTTTCCTTTGTCAGGGCAACATGACCAGCAATGCCTGTTCCAAAAGGAACTTTAATTTCAGTTTCTTCAGTATGAAGGGACTCTTCAAGAGTTGAAGTCTGCGTGACGTCAAACAGCTTGGACACTAGGTATTTGTGATCGACTGTACCTCTTGCAAGAAACAAACTTCCTCTATCACTCTTGGTAAGCAAGCTGACATTTCTGAGAATCTTGTGACAAAGAACATTGACATCAAGTTCGCTAGCGATATCTCGCACGAGTTCCATGAAAACGTCATTTTCGTTCATTCCATCCAGTTTGCTCGCGGCAATTATGTTGGAAGCAACTTTATTGATTTCTCTATCTCCATGCAAATACTTCTTCAAAAGTTTACTTGCCATGACATTTTTGGCAACTGAAGATAACTTGCCTGGGTCGTTCGCCTTCTTCAGTCCAAGACTTTTTACGACGTCTTCAGGCGCATTTTCAATGTACTTTGACAGGAAAGAAGGGTTGGAGTCCAACCACTCCCCCACATTTTTATCCGTGAGAGACATTTTCTCCGTTGATTTAAGTATCTGTCTGAAAAATATATGATAATGTGCATCAGGTGTTGCTGTCGACATGATATACAATGGGGGTATTTTGGATCTGCATATACATTTTTAGTTAGAATGTCATTTAAAATAGGAACTTACAAATTCTTGATGTCTTTCAGTGGCATTTAGAAGTTGTACATTGATGTCCAAGATATTTTTATGGATTAAACTTCTTTTTTAATTTCTCTCACGACGTTTCGAGACCTGGACCTGGAATGGTCTCGAAACGTCGTGAGCGAAATTAAAAAAAGTTTAATCCATAAAAATATCTTACAAATTCTTGTTACAATCTTGTATTAAACCGTAAAAAGAGTGTATCATTTCGGATAAAGCGTAAGGTTTCAGACCTGTTGATATTTTATTCACTAAACTATGACAGATGTTATCAGTAATGACTTACTTACGAAGTAAGTAAAACAAACACCACGCTGACAGGTTTTGCAAGGTGAAGTGAGGTGAGGTAAAATGGAGTTTAACGTCGCACTTCAGAATATTTCGCTCATATGACGACGTGCATGCGTGTGTATGTGTGGCTGCTTGTACTAGCCCAGACTTAAGCTGGTTTTATTGTGCTAGCTCACTGAGATACCATGCTGCAGTTAAGCATGAATAGCCCACTCAGACACATTATACTGACTCCGAGCCGACCATGTTGTACTCATTAATGCCGAGCGCCAGGCAGGGACCAACGAGTACTATATGTTAACGTCTTTTGGTATGACGCGGCCGGGGATGGAACCCGCGACCTTCCGCTCTCCGGGCGGACGCTCTAACCACTACACCAACGAGGCGGTTGCAGGTAATGGAACAATGTAGCGATGAAAGTAGCAGCACTTACAGTGGAAACTGAGTATGGGCAACTTGCATGCGCGTGGTGAATGCATAGGCCTCTGTATAGATCAAAATGTAGATCTTCTCTCACACGCATTTCTACACCAGCCTAATTAATGATTCCTCAATTTATCGAACTCTTTTTGGACATAGTTGTGTTCGAGAAAAAAATAATTAAAAAAGCATACGGGTTCGCACAAAAACATTCCGGATTCCATCTAATGTTAAGAATCTGTAACCAAGGAATCCAAGCTGAAGTTGATCATTAACCCACTGGATGTCAGGACACGGACACATATGTCCTTACAGTTAAACGTTTACTTTGAAGTCAAATAAAATTCAAAACATATCACGCACACAAATAAACTTCACATTTTTTAAGTCTGAGAAAGACTTCCCGTTTCTTGGTAACACCCACTAACATCTCAGTTAAAGCAAAAGTGCTGAAAATGACATCTGAAAATTGGGTACATTGTAAATGTTGCCATGATGCCAAATAAGAACAATCGTTGCACAGTGCCATATCGGCGTACGACAAAGAGTGGATAAATTATCTCTTTCAACGCATAATCAAATTGGGACCTTTGTCAGTGTCTGTATTTCCAACCACCAAAGTATTTGCTCTTAAATTTACACTGTGATAGGACAGTTAATATTCTACATAACTTTGTAACCGTAAGTGCCGCGCATTCTCACTTTTAAGATCTTATGAAATGGTGCTTCAGAATAAATATCTCGGCATCCAAGGGAGTAAGTAGGGTCTTAGCTTTTTGTTGGATCTGCGGCCAGTTACTCAAAGCAATCTTAAGTTAGAGGGTAGACTACAGTATTTTGGTCTCCGGGTCGGTCAAAACGTTTATTGTATTTATTTAAATTCACGAATCAAAACCGTTGCACGCATGTCCTACTTTATGCTTGTTTGTTGTTCAACGTCACATACAACAACATGCCAGTGATTGACATCATGAGCATCGATCTACACAAATGACATGCAGCAACCAAGTCAGCGATCAGCTCATCCCGTTTGCTGTTTAGATACTTGAAGTACAATTCTAACTTCAGTTATTTACCGCCGAAAAAATGTATTCCTTATGTTGATAAAATACCGAGATACTAATGCAATCTTATAACCTACTAATTCAGTCTAATATGTGATCTAATCACTTGACCGCTCACAACTCTTATTCATCCCCAGTCCTTACAAATGTAATTGACTAAAACCAATTAATTTTTGTCAGTAAATAAATAACGGCATCGACCAGCAACTTACATTCTTGGGAAGGATGAAGTGGCTCTGCAGCCAACTCAGAAAAGATGACGTAAGTTACTCTCTCGTATTTTAAATGATGATAATAATTGTTTTTAAAAAACCGGTACAAAAAACGGTAGCAAGCTCCTCTGTCTTGTTTCATTCATTAGTGGTGAAACATTTTTGAGGCTTGATAAACGTACTCGTCGCGTTTATAAAAAACGTAATCGTCAACAAGTAGCACATGTTTTATCTTGTATTAAAAGGTTTTACCAACCTGTGTGGGTCAATCTATAAAACTGGCGTCTTTATCCGATGCTTCGACCACATTTCTATTCGCATTCGCCATTCGCCTGGGGAGCATAGGAAACTTCGGCCGAAACTTCATCACTATGGCCGTTTGAGACTCGCCACCTGTGACGTCATGTCATTATGACGTCACTTCCCTATAAACAATGTATTGTTTGACGTCAAAGGTAGCAACGTTCGACATAAAAGCTGGTTCCCGGTTCCCTTTGCACGTCACGAGAGACAGGTCCAGCTTAGACTGCATATATTCACATTTTGCTTGTTGAAATGAATATGGCCTCACAGTATTGATTTGGTTACACCATTGAAAGTAAACTACATATTAGGAGCAGACATTTTACCATTGGCGTGATGTAGAGTTGCCTGTCTTTAATGAGATCGAATACAGAAGTATAGAATTTGGTTCACTCCCATTTGACTACATATATGTACCCAACTTCACCTATAAACAAGGATATAGATAGTTACTGAACAGTAAAGTGTAGACAGAGAGAGTGGGTTGGGCTTTACGTCGCTTTTGGCAACATTCCAGCAATACAACGACGGGGGGACACCAGAAATGGTCTTCACACACTGTACCCATGTGGGGAATCGAACCCGGGTCTTCGGTGTGACGAGCGGACACTTTAACCACAACTACCCCACCGCCCCACCTAAACAAAAGCCATTATGGGAAGAGACCATAAAGTGATGGTGATACACAATCTGTATTCTCGACAGTTGTACATCGCTGCAACACAGTTGTCAGTGCACAGTATTCATGTACATGTGTTTTCCATACCCTCCAAATGCCGTTATTCGTTCCTTCAAGGGTTGATTGATGTAAATAATCTGCGTAATGCACCAGCAGGTTTCAAACAGGAAAATATCCCTATCCTGCAAATGTGGAAACTGTTAAAGCGTGTCTGCGTGAATGGATTTCAATTGTTGGTTCATCGCCAGATATCAGATAGAATCTTTGTATCCAGTACCAATATTTTCAGATTTAAACTTTCTATAGGACTGTAAAAATACCATACAAAAAGAAGTTGATGTAAGAATGACCACCGCTTGGAAAATAAGTACGATTATTTTTAATACTGCAGTTGGCAATGTTCCATGGACTCTGTGTAACAACCGAGTTGGGCGGATCAAACCAGTGATTATACGATTCAGCTTCTGGTATGGATACTGTGCTAGCTGAGATGCTTACGAACAACGTGCAAAAATGTTATTAGTCCCTGAAATGAAGCATACGATGCGTCATTTTCACACCCAATCGCATCCTGTCCGTGGGAAAACATCCCAAAACAACCAATCAGATTTACACCTAAAGTTGTATATTCAGAAATAAACAAGATGCGTATTATATATATATCGTATCTATTAGATGGGTGAGTTGGGATTAACGGGTTTTGACCCCTGAAGTTTAGAATTAGCCTTCAGTAACTCATGCTTGTCGTAAGAGGCGACTAACGGGATCGGGTGGCCAGACTCGCTGACTTGGTTGACACATGTCATCGTATCCTAATTGCGTAGATCGGTGTGAATCACTGGATTCAGTCTCGATTTGGTTCAGTCTCGATTGTTTACAGATCGCCGCCATATATAGCTGGAATATTGCTGAGTGCGGCGTTCACAATAAACACAGAAAATTAAGATCACTTGGCATGTTATCGGTCTGGTTGCAATTGATTTGCTTTGGAAACAATATTTCGATCAGTTTACATGGCGAAATATAAAGCTATCCTGTATTGTACGAGCGTACAGGGCAAGACTATGTTTTTTCTATCTCATCAACATCATTGGCGGATCAAAGGGGTGGGTGGGGGAGGGATTTGTCAGGGGGTCAAACACACACACACACCCTTTGAAAATGACGAAAGACACACCCCCTTTGAAAATTCATGGATCTGCCTATGCGACATTCCCATAGCGGCGGGGAAATTTGAGCTAAGAAAATGTTTTATCATTTAACGTCGGAAGGAAAATTCAGGGTGGACGGGAGATGGGAAACACAGAAACAAGCACGGACATCCTTATCACACCCCTTATTGTCGTATAGCAGTGTAATGTTAAACAATGGTATAACTGTATTACATTTATTGTATTACGCTTTTCATACACGCCAGTATCCTCCCATATGGCAAACCCGTGAAGATCCGGGTTAGAATTGGTCTTCAGCAAGCCATGCTTGTCGTACAGGAGGCGACTAACGGGATGGAGTGGTCAGGCTCGCTGACTCGATGTTCATGCTGTTGATCACTGGATTGTCTGGTTCAGATTATTTACAGACCACCGCCATATAGCTGGAATATTGCGGCTACCATACTCACTCACTTCTCTGGAGGAGGCGGAACGCCGAATACATGGATTCGAATCCCACATGGGTACAATGTGTGAAGTCAATTTCTAGTGTCGACCGTCGTGATATTGCTGGAATATTGCCAAAAGCGTCGTAAACCCAAACTCACTCACTCACTCGCTGGCTTTCCTGGAGGAGCGGTGTGCCTTTTGGGCGTCCTGGTCAGGACAGACCTTCGTGTTTTTTTTACGTTTTACCAGACCAAGATGTTAGCTAAAATCACATTAGCTGTTCTGGCTAATGTAACTGACTAGTAAATCTGCTCTATGCCTCGCAAAGTGATCACAGCCTTAAGACGATCGCCCTTGCTAGGTTATGTATAAGGTCGAAGAGGTCATATAAAAGTAATTTGTGAACGGGACATTGGTCTGGATAGATCATCGTTTCTTTACATTTAGTGGATCCTGTCCCACATTTCGGTAATGACATTAGTTGTAGGGCTAGCCTAGTGGTTAAAGCGTTCGCTCGTCACGCTGAAGACGCGGGTTCGATTCCCCACATTGGTACGTGTGAAGCCCATTTCTGGTGTCCCCCGCCCTGATATTGCTGGAATATTGCTAAAAGCGGCGTAAAAACATATTCACTCGCTCACTGACTTCGCCTCCACTTCTTGTTACACTACTGCTTGTACACGAATCCGTATCGAAACGTCGCACTCATGAAATAAAGAAGTTGTTATCCATAAAGTCTATATTGTACTTGCCGCTTCTAAAAAGTCACTCAAAGAAGTAAAAATCTGAGCTCTGTTTTACAAAGTGGCCTTAGTCTTAAGGCGTTCGTAACCCCCGTGATCTTACGTAGTGTTTAAGAAGTAGTTATTGATTTTTAAACGGGACATTGGTCGGGATAGATCGTTTTTTGACGTACGAGATACGTATATAGAAATGTGTCCAACATTTTTAAATGACATAGGTTGTATAGGTTACTATACCTGACAAAAAATCTGAGCTGGTTTGTAAAGTGATCTTAGTTTGAAGGCGATCTTAACCCCATGCCCGCCGTGATATTGCTGGAATATTGCTAAAAGCGGAGTATAACCATACTCACTCACTTAACCCCATGTTTTACATGAATTTTAAGAGATGCATGGTTAGTGATTTGTGAAACGGGTCATTGAGCATTATGTGTACTTTAAACGCTGCAGACGACCCGTTGCGTTGTGTTGTTTCCCATGAATTTTAAGAGATGCATGGTTAGTGATTTGTGAAACGGGACATTGAGCATTATGTGTACTTTAAACGCTGCAGACGACCCATTTTGAATGAGTGAGTTGGGTTTTACGCCGCCCTCAGCAATATTCCAGCAATATCACGGCGGGGAACACCAGAAATGGGCTTCACGCATTGTAGAAATGTGGGAAATCGAACCCGGGCCTTCGGCGTGACGAGCGAACGCTTTAACCACCGGTCTACCCCCTCGTCCCTCCATTTTGAACTGGAGATGGGATAATCGCTGTGTGGATCACTTAGAAAGTCTGTTTCCACGACAATGACTGAATTATTCACTGTCTCTTACGTGTTAACATGCGAAAGGTCCGTCAGCTGGTGCACCATCATTGATCCTTGTTCCTGAATGGAATCGTTCACCCAACAACCCACAGACAAATACCCGCCACACATATGCCCCGTTTCAGTGTATGCAAGAAGCAGAATCACTTGGCTCTGTAGCTCACCTGATCTTTTCCTATTATACTCAGAGTGAATGAGTGTGTTGGGTTTTACGCCGCTTTTAGCAATATTCCAGCAATATCACGGCGGGGGACACCAGAAATGGGCTTCACACATTGTACCCATGTGGGGAATTAGATCGTATCCGGGTCTTCACCGTGACGAGCGAACCCATTAACCATGCACCAGGCTACCCCACCGCCCCTCCATTGTACCCACGTGGGGAATTAGATCGTATCCGGGTCTTCACCGTGACGAGCGAACCCATTAACCATGCACCAGGCTACCCCGCCGCCCCTCCATTGTACCCATGTGGGGAATTAGATCGTATCCGGGTCTTCACCGTGACGAGCGAACCCATTAACCATGCACTAGGCTACCCCGCCGCCCCCATTATACTCAGATCAGATCAGTATGACAAATTACCGATGAAGGTCCGGGTTAGAACCTAACATATGTTACTGCACATACTGCAAGCAGTAACAGGTTGTACGAGGTAACGTAACACAGTAATGTGAGACTTTGTGTTTTCCTTGTGTTAAAACGTTCCAAAATATATAGATGGCTTTATTTTCACAATTCTGCATGGCAGCACATTTTGGATTACATTGATTGGATTGCCTACGTACATCAGCTTCTCTAACCCAGATGCTTCATCTGAGGTGGAAAACGAAGTAAATCCGTATAATTGTAAAGGTCGGACGTGGCATTTCATAATGATAGTGAGTGACTTGAGTTTTAGGCCGCTTTTGCAATATCCCAGCAATATCACGGCGAGGGACACCAGAATTGTGGATCACACACAGTATCAATGTGGGTAATCGAACCCTGGTCTTTGGCATGATGAGCAAATGCTTTAACTTTTATGTTAATAACATTCACGGATGGGTTTGGCATTTTGGGTGCTGTTGTACAGAACGATCTTCGAGATAAGGTAATCATAACTCCCTGCCTTAACCTAGACTTACGACTGTCGTAACTTTAAGGCTGCTATGTGCAATGGCACCCAAGACCTTAAAGTTTCGGGAAGTGATGTGGAGAGTGTAAAAAACTCAACAGATGGGCAGATAGTCTTAACTTTCAGTTGGGGAGCTAACAACAGCCGAGAAACATCCAAAGGTTATGCCGCACAAGGGAATTAAACTCTGAAAGTATTCAGGCGTCATCTTTGGTGGGATGTCTAGGGTATATTACGTATATACATTGGTCTAATGACTGCTCTGACACTCAACAACCTGGACATAAAATAATAATTATAATGATGACTATGTGTATGTTAATGCAGTGAAGAATTCCCTGAAGGATCTCAAAGTGCTTCAAGATTACCTTGGTGACTCCATTACTATGGACATGAAATTCATGGGCGGATCCAGGAATTTTGGAAAGGAGGGTTCAGGGGTTCAATGTGATCTTAAGTCATTTTCAAAGTGTGTGTGTGTGTGTGTGTGTGTGTGTGTGTGTGTGTGTGTGTTGAACCCCAGAACCCCTCCTCTGGATCCGCCACTGAAATTCACACTCATCTCTCAGGAGTGTGCCACCCAAGCTGACTTTGTGTGCTGGTGTTTAGGTGCCTGACTCTGAGGTTGTACCCCATAATGATAACCCCTACATACCACTGCCCCTACACCCCTACAATTAGTTAAAACAACACACAGCATTTACCTGTCTGGCATAATGGACTGACCCATGATGTCAACCTCCATTAAAATCATTATGTTATTGTGTTGTTATGTCTTATAAGTGGATTAGTCCATTGTGTGGAATAGGTAACAGGCAGGGGATTAACAGTGCAACAGACTATAAACTATGTTGTTATAAGCTGTAGGGGTAGTGGCATGTAGGGGTCATGGGGTTACCGACTCTTGAGGGTGTGGGTTTGAATCCCAGATGGGACTCAACCCAACAAAAGTACTAAAATATGTACTTTACTAAGAAAGTGTAATCCCAAAATATAACATGTTACGTTTGACCACTTTCTAAAAAGGCATTGTGTATTTCATAACCCAAGCTGTCCTGCATGGTTCAAGAAAGCTTGCAATCACATTACCATCTTGATCAAAGTAACTTGTAACATGTGTTATATTTGGGATTATGCTTTCTCAATAAAGTATCAATTCTAGTAATGTTTTTTGAGTCCTCAGACTCAGGCACTAAAGTCACTAAGTCAGGCACTAAAGTCAGTAGCGCTTTTAGCAATATTTCAGCAATATCACGGTGGGGGACACCTGAAATGGGCTTCACACATTGTGCCCATGTGGGGATCCGATCTAATGGAGAAAGTGTAATCTCAAATATAACATGGTACATTTGACCACTTTCTAAATGGCATTGTCGTCACAGCTTTAGGCTGCGGGGTTTGTGCCAGTTTATGCTTGTAAGAGGGAGTACACAAAGTACGTAATCCAGACTTCCAGTTGTCACACCTCCATTTTAAGGAAACTGTGGTGGCCGAGTGTGTTAGATCGACGACTTTGTGTGCTGGCGATTAGATGAATGACTCTGAGAGTTCGGGTACGAATCCTGGATGGTAGAATTTGTTCTTTACAGAGAAAGTGTAATCCCTAATATAACATACATTTGACCACTTTCTTAATGGCAATGTGTTATCAAAGTCTTGTCCACACATGCTAAAAGTGGGACAAGATGGATGTTGAAAAACCCACTGCGGAGTGAAGCTGCTGAACGGGACACCTATCCAACTATTCGCTGAAAGCTATTTTCCCCTATCAGTAAGTTCAATTCAAAATTGAGTGACTGAATGTAGCTTTATGCCGTGTTTAGCAATATTCCAGCAATAGCATGTCGGGGACACCAGAAATGAGCTTCACACATTGTACCCATATGGGGAATCAAACCTGGGTCTTCATATATATGGAGGAAGGGAGGTGGGTTGTGTTGTCAGTGTGACAAGCAAACGTTCCCTAGGCTACCCCACTGCCCTGTTCAAAACTGAACATAATCGTTTCTTTTGAAAGGCAGTATTCAGTTGACAGAACACATTTGATGAAAAATGAAACACTTTTATTATCAAACAATTTTCTTGTTAATCCAAAATTTGTACCCACATGAACAACTGTAAAACAACGTAAGCTAATACGTGATTTGAATCTTCACACATATCAAATAATATTTTGTGATGTTTTTACAAGAAAAAAATGGCACTGTAGCTCACCTCCTTATTTCAGTTCAACAGCTGACAGCATACAGCTGCACAATACACAAAGTTAACAACTGCCACAATTATCATAATCAACAGACCGATCAACTGATCACATTGTCAACTGATAAATAAACACACTATCTGTGAAATAAAAATTCATCATCTATATTTAAATAAAATAATTTTAACACTGTAAACAAAATCATCCTCAGACCATCTGGAAACCTCACCACATGTACACATTCCTATTTTCTAAAACATGCTAGCCATACTTTTCTGTGTAGGACATGTGTTCAGCAAACATCTGGGAAGAAGCTATTGATTGATGGCGAATCTCAAACAAAGTGTCCAACGGTTACTGAAACCGTGGCTGCATAAGCTGTTTGTATCATGAAAAACATTAATTTCGTCAGGTACACATTTACTGCAATACTTTGAAAATGCATATTCATAAAATAAAAACTAAGTACTACTTAATTATATACTACATTACGTTGGAGAAACATCCACAAAAATCAGATTAAGTAGTACCTAGTTTTTTAGTCTGATAAGATCAAACACATTAAGTAGTTCTTAGATTTAAGTCATGACATGATCAAACACAACAATGTCATCTCGAGGGTTCGAATCTCATGAATTTTCAATATAATTTGATAAAAAATCCACTTTTTTCTGATCCTAGGTTAGGTTGATAATGTGTTTTCATTGTGTTTCAGTACAGAACATATTATGAGAAAAATATATTCATAAATAAATTAAAAAAGGGGCAAGGGGAAGAACTGTTGACGGACAAAGACTGATCAAATGAGCACACACTGACATTGTCATTGTGAAGTAAATCAGAATTACTGGAGAATAACATTAATCACAACATATACTGTTATCTGTCTGTTGTGATCATAACATGTAGTCACATGATGCACATATAAGAAATGTTCTTATCATTAGAATAAAATACATTGTGCAGCATTCTTGATAGATGACAAGGAAATATCTGTCTGATATTAGCAAGCAATTTTACTGTTAAAACATTAATCTTTTAGAAGTCATGGAATCTTTGAGTGAGTGAATGAGTTTAGTTTTATGCCGCTTCTAGCAATATTCAAGCAAATTCACGATGGGGGACACCAGAAAAGGGTTCACACCATGGTATCTTTAAAAACAGTGAGTGAGCAAGGTTTTATGCCAATTTTAGCAATACTCCAGCAATATTACCATGGGGACCACTTGAAATGAGCTTCACATATGGGGGGGAATCGAACCTGGGTCTTCAGCATGATGAGGCTAACATTTGGTCTCTGAATATATATAGTTTTTATGGTAACAAATGATCCCATTTAAACTGAAAATGAGCACCACTGAGATTGTAGATCTAGACTTGCTTCATTTAGGGCTTTAGCATTGCAGGGAGGGCTAGGCAGGAGGGAAATAATGTGGTTCAGGGACTGAGAGACAGACTAGTTTACCACATTAATGAAAAACATGATTGCTGACAAATTTGAAAAGATCATCTGTGATTCAAACTCATTATCACAGGTTTCTGGCATGCCCAAGGGAGGTAACTCTGTACAGCACCTTAAACAACCTGTTGTTGGGACATCTTACCACATTACTATTTTATGATGAAACATCATCCTTTAGTGTGTGTAGGAGTGTATCTTCAGCATAAGCAGCTGGGTTGGTGTTATTGATTGAAATTGAATCTCCAGCCCTAATCACAAAGAAATGTACTCATAGAAAAACAAGTGTAGCCGGATTTACACTTTTTACTTAACTTTAAGAACAAGTAGCAATTACTCACGATGTTGCAACACAATGCTTTATATTGACCCATAATTTACAAAAAACTCTAGATTGATATTTAAGCTTTTTCAATCAATATAGCTTCACAAATGTATTGATTTGTTAATAGGAGCAATTGCCAATGTGATCACGTCTGAAATTATTCATTGCCATGCACAATACAATGGCGATCTTGCCGATAATTCACAATAACAAAATGGGACAGCTTCTCCTGGAACTAATGTTGTATATAAACTGTCACGAAGCCATCAATGCTTCATATGAATATTAAATACTACTTGCATGACAACATATCCCACCAACGCATTCACTCAGAAAGTGGACATGAATATCCTTATAAGCTGTTGAGTAGCACATCATTTACATGCATCATGTTAGCAAGCAATGCATAATAAACACAGGATAATCACTAGTCACATGATTATAACAAAACAACGATAATCCCTGAAGAAAATCTTGAACACATTTCTCAGGCATACAGGATCCTGGGTCCTGATCCCAAAAGCATTCGTAACGTTACGACCTGTCGTAGCTCTGTAGTTTACCATAGGCTTACGAATGTCGTAGCGCTACGAATGCTTTGTGGATTGGGACCCTAAGACTCAAAGCGTTTGTAGCACTACAATAATCATAAGCCCATTATAAACTATATAGTTATGATAGAGTCTTTGAATGGCTAAAGTTATGATAGCTTGTAGTGCTATGAGCGCCTTACGGACTGGGACCCTGAAATACTATTCTGTTCTGTAACGAAATGGAACATAAAAAACACATTCAGCTGTTTCATACAAAATACCACGACCATTAAAACACATACAGTAGAAAACATAATGCTACAATGGTTAATAGGGGCTGATAAATAATAATGTATTTAATTATAATAAAACTAATAATAATACATCTAATAATAATAAAACTAAAAGTTTCCTTGTCTGAATTAGCATATGTAAATCAATTGCATGATGAGTCAGTGATAAATGATCCACTGCTCTGCTCAACAAAGCCATTTGACTACAACAAC
The DNA here is from genome assembly GCF_003918875.1 of Haliotis rubra. Taxonomy (NCBI): domain Eukaryota; kingdom Metazoa; phylum Mollusca; class Gastropoda; order Lepetellida; family Haliotidae; genus Haliotis; species Haliotis rubra. Next base: position 66,705 of record NW_025766370.1, on the reverse strand, counting down.
TGCGCGAAGGAATCTATCTCAACATGGTGAAAGAATGAGAGGTGATAAAAGAACAATTTTGAGGCATTGAATGTTTAGGCATTTAGTAACATGACAGAAATTATGTGACAAGAAAGAAAAAAATTATTAAAATAGCAGCAGTATTTACAATCATACAAATATAAGGATTAACGTTTCAAATTGGATTCCAGCAATATCACAGCGGGGGACACCAGAAATGGGCTTCACATATTGTACCCATGTGGGGAATCAAACCCAGGTCTTCGGCATGACGAACCAACGCTTTAACCACAAGGATACCCCACCGCCCCTTATATGGAGGAAGGGAGGGGGGTTGTCTTGTCACAACCAATTCATTTCCTTCCTTGATGTCAATCAAAATAAGATGTAGCTTGAGTGAGTGAGTGAGTTTAGTTTTACACCGCACTCAGCAATATTCCAGCTATATGGCATCAGCCTTTACATAATAGAGTCTGGACCAGACAATCCAGTGATCAACAGCATGAGCATCGATCTATGCAATTGGAAATACGATCATATGTGTCAACCAGGTCACTGAGTCTGACTACCTGATCCCGTTAATTGCCTCTTACGACAAGCATGGGTTACTGAAGATCAATTCTAACCCGGGTCTTCACGGTCCGATGTAGCTTGAACTTCACAGAGATGGAGAATTGACATGAATAAACCCCGACAATATTCACTGTATTCAGTGCCCTGATTGGCTTCAAGACCAGTCAGTGAGTAACGTTTATCTGCCTCTACTGTGGTTGAAAACTGACACAACAATCCATACTTTTCTGTATAGACAGTTATAGTTTCAGTGACACAAAGCTCCCAATAGACTAATTACAGCTAAACCTGAACACATATATAATCAGCTGTTATACTAACATTTGCCATGAGAAAACATAACAAAATATTTCACATGAACACAAATATAATTCCCTGTCTATATGCTATGGAGGAAAATATCTGAGAAATATTTACTCTATCTGTTGCAACAGTGCAGTCACTAAATCAGTACTGACTGACTGAGTTTAGTTTTATGCCGCTTTTAGCAATATTCCAGCAAAATCATGGCAGAGGACACCAGAAATGGGCTTCACACGTTGTACCCATGTGGGGATTCGAACCCGGGCCTTCGGCGTGACGAGCCAACGCTTTAACCACTAGGCTACCCCACCGTCCCCTAAATCAGTACCAGGCCTCATGTGACATTCAGTGAGAAAAACAAAGTCTCTAGTCTGGACCAGAAAAACCAGTGATTGGGATACGATGACATATGTGTCACCCAAGTCAGCGAGGATGACCACCTGATCCGGTAAGTCGTCTCTCATGACAAGCATGGGTTGCTGAAGATCAATTTTAACCCGGATCTTCATGGGTCCAGTGAAGCTCGATCACCACAGAGATTGACAAGTCGGATCAATAAATCCAGCCAATGTTCACTGTAGGGCCCCTAAACAGCTTCAAAACAAGTGGGTGAGTAATGACTCAACTGTGGTTGAAACACATACCGGATCTACACGAGTCGGAACAAAAAGTCTCACATTACAGTGTTTAATGGGCAGCATGACACTGCTTGTATAATGTGCAGAGAACGTGACACAACAATACTATCAGGTGAATAGGCTCACATTACAGTGTTTAATGGGCAACTCGCGCAGCATGACACTGCTTGTATAATGTGCAGAGAACGTGACACAACAATACTATCAGGTGGAATCCAACACAATAAGTCATAGTTGAAAGGATACATATAAACCAGTGTGTGAAATTTATGCTGGTCTTGTGGTCCCTGGCTAGTAAAAGCTCATCAGGACCACTAAACGATAAGTTCAACTGGTCCTTGTGGCCAGTAAATTTTGTATTGATAGTTAAGTAAATCTACGAATGTTATTTTGGACTACAGAAGTACAGACAGGACCACTAATTATTATTTCTACTCACTGGTCCTGTGGTCTAGTGGGAAATTTTGAAAGGTTTCTTTCCCTGTAAACCCTACCCGTAAAGGTCCGGCTTAGAATATTGATCTTCAGTAACCCATGCTTGTCGTAAGAGGCGACTAACGGGATCGGGTGGTCAGGCTCGCTGACTTGGTTGACACATGTCATCGGTTCCCAATTGCGCAGATCGATGCTCATGCTGTTGATCACTGAATTGTCTGGTCCAGACTCTATTATTTACAGACCGCCACCATATAGCAGGAATATTGCTGAGTGCCGCGTAAAACTAAACTCACTCACTCACTCATTCAAAGGATTCTACATATCACGTTTTAAATCGTAGGATATGTGTTATTTTAAAATATGGCTGAAGGGATGATGTAAATCCAGCTAGGGTCCGTGCACGTAGCAAAGGTACTGTAAGTCCCCATGGTCCCTAGTATGGTGATCTACCTTCAGTTGTTGGCGACCTATGGCAACGTTTATATATTGTATTGTCTTTCATAGTTTCAGTTTTTTTGTATTATCATACTAGTTTTACAATTATATCTGTGATATTCTAGTGATTTTTACTGTCCTTCGCCGACAGGTTTGATAATGATTTATATCAACACCCTGATACACCACAACCTGCTGTACCATCAATTTTGTGGGACAGTTATAACAGGATTTGACACAGAAACCCTTTCCTTCTTTCAAATAACCAAACGTTTCACTTCACTGCCTTGCTGCCTTATAATAGCATTTGAAATACTTGATGCATTGTATGATGGCGTTCCGTGCCATTGCACCCCCATCCCATACATACGCTAACAAGGAAGTTGTACTGGAGAATAACACAAACAATACCACCATGACTGCTTGATCCTGACATACTTCAGATACCTTCAGCAGTCTTTAACTGCCATTCTGACAGAATATTTGCAGTTTTTCTTAACAGTTATAAAGATAGAATAACTAAGTAACTAAACGTAGATATTCCGTGGGATTTGTTTTGGCAATAACTTTAGACAAATCTAACTAAGCAGCTTCTGGCCCCTCTGCTGTGTTTGGTTGGTCGTCGTGTAACGCCATACGCAGCAATATTCCAGCTATATGGCGGTGGTCTGTACCAAACAATCTAGTGAGCATCCAATCAACACCATGAGCATTGATCTATGCATTTGTGATACGATGACATGCGTCAACCAGTCTTCAAGCCTGACCACCCGATCCTGTTAGTTGCCTCTCACGACAAGCATGGGTTGCTGAAGACCAATTCCAACCCGGACCTTCACAGGTCCCCCTTTGCTGTGACAATTTCTTCTATAAAACATCAACAAGTATGTAAACATTAAAACTGTTGTTTTTTGGCATCATGAAGCATGATTACTTTTATTTCAATTATATCATGGCAGTTTACTAAATAATCAAAACCTTTTCTGAAAACAGAAATACAAAAGCCTTGCAATGTGGGAAAAGAACAAAATATGTGTCTAAGGTTTGTTATTTTGCACATATACAAAAATAATATTTCAGTTTCTGTTTATGTTGGAAAAAATACTTTAGCTCCGAAATATTAAAAAAAACACCAAAAAGAATGATATTACTTAAGGACCCATTCTCCATTGTTTGTTAGTGTTTAAGTGGATGAAAACAAACTCATCACCTCATGTACAGTAATGAGCAATACTGCTTTATTTCATCATCTATGAATTGGTTTTGGTATCTGAAAATATACGACAATATACACTTCAGCTGGATTAGCACCATCTTTGAAACACACAAATGACTATTCTAACAGAAACAGAAAAATATGTTCCCATGGTTACAGGAAAAAGGTGGGTCATCTGTTGGAATCATCATTTAACATGAAAAATTGGTTTGGGCTAACACATTATCTTGAATAATATCTAATGATTCTACAGGTACTTATACGGAACATATTCAACATGTTGAAAGTAGCTACACATATTCCAGAGATGCCAACCCTAAATTTAAGCCCAATTAGTATTTTTGCCAAAAAACTGATGCAAAAATTAGTATTAACCATTCCAAAGAATTTTCATATTTAATACAGAATGTATAGATATTCTGAGAACTTGTTATTAAAATTGTACTCACCTAAATCAGTAGTAAGTATCCACACATTGCCTGATACTGATTAACATGTGGATGCAATTTATTGTGTATGGTATATACGCTATTGATAATTTAAAGTATTTTTTAAAAATTCGTATATTTTTACTGTTATCGTAGTCACATATTTTGTGTTGTTTTTTCGTAACGAATATGATAAAATCGTATGAGTTGGCATCTCTGATATTCTTTTATTCACAGAATGTAAAATAGCAAGCAAAGGCCGAGTGCTAACATATCTATTTGGTTTCTTGTTTACTACAGCACTCAGCAATATTCAATCTGTAATAATTGAGTCTGGACTACACAAACTGGTGATTGATATCATGAGCATCGATCTACACAATTAGCATACGATGACATGCATCCACCAAGTCTGGAGCCTGACCAACCAACCCATACAAACATAATGAAATACATATGTACATGCTAGAAATGCTAATGTTTAAATAATAAAACAAATGACATGTCACTGATATAAGTTTATAATTTTGTATTTCACTCTCCTTACATTTATGTCAGATAGTCAGACATAAATTATTACAAGAAGCACACTATTCCATCACAGAAATAACTCATATTTTGATTCTAATGTTATCCTAACAACCTTGTGCTAAGAGACCCATTTATATATGAATGATCTAAAATGGACAAAATATACACATATCTTCGTCAAAATATTTCTGGGATTCAGAGGATTCTGTTAAACACAAATTCCAAACATTACACAGGTTCTCGGACATTCAATAACAAACCAACCTAAGCTACCTCATTCTAGCTACCATGCTGAGACGCTCGATCAAGACCACATAAAAACAATTTAAGTAAACTATGTTAAGTGAGTGAGTATGGTTTTACGCCGCTTTTACCAATATTCCAGCAATAGTACGGCTGGGGACACCAGAAATGGGCATCATACAATGTGCCCATGTGGGGTCGAACCGGGTCTTTGCGAGCCAACGCGCTTAAACCACTAGGCTACCCCACAGCCCCTTAACCTATGTTGAAAAGATCATAGTAAACATGAACTGTTGATATGGATTGTAAGTTGCTAGGTAACAGTAAAGGCGAGATATTTTATAGTAAGTGAGTTTAATTTTACGCCGGTTTTAGCAATATTCCAGCAATATCATGACTGGGGACACCAGTAATGGGCTTCACACATTGTACCCATGTAGGGAATCGAACACGGGTCTTCAATATGACAAGATATTGAATCGATGACAAATCCTTTATTTCAGGTGTATCGGTTCAGACAAGATTATAAAGATCGATCCTTATAAAAACAAAAAATATCATAACACCACAAAGTTGATATCCACATATATGTTGCCTTTACATGACACTCATGCTGGCCATTCTGTAACTGTTTAAATTTGTGTATACCTGTAAAAAAACTAACCGTGCAATATGAACGGGAACAAGTTTGATTAAATACTGCTTTCAGCAATATTGCAGCAATATCACAATAGCTTGAGTAACTGACTGACCGAGATGGTGTAACGGTACCAGAGTCTTATCCCACTTGGGACAGCTGTCACATATCTTAGATCACGATGAAGGTGATCTGAGATTTTCAGCGAGTAACTGACTGACCGAGACGGTTTAACTGACTTATCACACTGGAGACGGTTTAACAGTACCAGAGTCTTATCACACTGGAGACAGCTTTCACATATTTTAAATCACAATGATGGCGAATCTGAGATTTTCGGTGAGTGAGTGACTGACTAGTGTACTGGTACTAGAGTCATGTCATTCATGGTCTGTCAGATTAGCATTTTAGAATTTGAATAGAAGCAATAAAGGCAAAATATTTTATGGATGACAGCTTCTGGACTCCTGATTAAAAACGATGTAAGGATATAGACATGTATGTATATCAATACTGAAATGCTGTATTACAATACAATAAACAATTGTCATCCATATAGTATCTTGCCTTCTGTTGACATTATTCATGGTGGTAGTGACATATTTTATTTCAAGAAAATGTGATTTGGTGAGTGAGGTATAGGAAGCTGCCACATCACGGTCACCTATAAATGATTTGATTAATAAATTTAAATCCAAAACTAATATCTGAGGCATGCTGTGCTTTTAGTGCTTGAGTCTGGGTTTATACCGCTTTTAGCACAATTCCAGCAATAAAACAGCATAAGACACAGGAAATTTGCTTCACACATTGAAATCATATGGGGAATTGGACCCAGGTCTTCAGCATAAGGAATGAAAATTTTAACCAGTAGGCTAGCCCACCTACCTTGTGTTTTCGAAGTTCTTTTCACAGCTCAACTGTCTTGAAAAGGTAACTTTTAAAAGAATTTAGTAATGGGATCAAATTTAGTATCATAAGATAGTCAACTGTTCAAAAATGTAAATTATGTCAACAGGTTAATACTAAAAACATAAATTTCACCTTCATTTTCTAAATATTACATCTAAACGCTTGAAAAAAAATAACATCATTTTAAAATTTGTGGTATTTAAACAACAAATGTATTGCAGAGAAAATAATATCTCATGTTGGGAATTGAACCTAGGTTTTGGACATAAGGAATGAATGTTTCAACCACTTGGCTTCCCAACGACCCCTTGAGTTTTTCAGTTCCTGACAATGTTTCAGTTCAACTTGCTTACTTGAAAAGGTAACTTCTTTAAAACTTAATACTTTAAACTTGGGACAAAAATTTGCATCAGTAAAGAGTCAACTACAATATTTCACAAACTTAAATTATGTCAACGGGTTAGAGTAAAAACATCAATTCCCACCTTCATTGTCTAAATATTACATCTAAACACTTGAAAAAACTAACATCATTTTAGAGCTTGTGGTATTTAATCAACAAATGTACTACAGAGGACATGATATCCCCCTGATTCTCCCCACGACAGAGAAGTGTGGCAACATTGTACGATCAATGTCTCCAGTCCGGCTGTAATGTTGACAAAGAACAGTGGGAGTCAATATGCTCTCAGCCAGATGTGTGTTGACAAACAGCCTCGTGACAAGTGCTGAACTCTCTTCAGAGAAATAGGTATTTCATTTAGGTAGACATGGAAAATGCAACTTTTCAATCCCGAAAGGGTTCAATGTGGACTTTTACATCATCCTCATCCTCATCCTCATCATCATCATCCATCATTTCAATACTATTTACAAAATTGATTTCTTTACTTGATTTACAGATTCTGTGACCTCCCTAAACATAGCACAAAATATAAATGAAAAAATGAGCCTGTAAAAAAAATGATATACACAATTAAGTAAGAATCTTCTTCTTCCATAACAACAACCAATCAGTCCTCATGAAAGTGACATGAAAATGCTCAGTACAAAAGTGTAGTTGGCTTCGAAACTTGTTTTCGTGANAGGTGGTTAATGTGGCTGGATCTCCCCTCAACTTCGTTAATGTTGGAGCTGGAAACTCCACTCATTGCTGTCTTTGACATATTTTCATCCAAACCAAGTACAGGAATTTGGAACGACATATTCTTCACGTCAAATTCTGAGCTAGTTCACTAATCAACATGCACTGGTTGACATCTCTGACATCTAGACCAAGACATCAAAGAGAACCGAAGACTTAATGACATGAGCCCAGTCCAACCTTATTCTTCAGACTACTCATGATTTGTTCCTAAAAGACAGTTTAGGGATTTCCTGATTAAATGTTTTTATTTATTGTTTAACGCCACACTCAGCAATATTCCAGCTGAATGGCAGCCCTGATACATATACAAACAATGACTAACGAGAGGTACATGTATGTCCATGTCGTCAATTCTTTAATATATGTGGTTGATCTATGGAACTTCCTCACAGGAAATATGAGAATTTTCTCATCAACTGCATCCTTTTATTGACAAGAGGGACATTGGATCACGCTGATAGGAACACAATTCTGCGATACTCTTTGTGTACCAGAGGTACAGATAAGCTACGTATATGCGTAAATTACGTAAATATTTATAAATATTATTCCTATTAAGTATATTGCGTACAAGTATGCTTGAATTTTTGTAAATACTCAATAAATGTGATTTTACATCCGTACACACAAAAATGTCAAATCTTAGCTTGCGTACCGGTAGATAGATAAAACAACTGAGATATAATGAGAGGTTCTATTTCAGCACTTAAACTTGGCAACTAGCAGTCTTTCTTATCGTTTCTCATATTACAGATCAAACATAAATAACAAACACTAACATTGAAACTTTCATATGTTTTTACAATTAATGAAACATGACACAATAACCTATTGATGTTTGAGTGAGGTGAGTACAATTTATTTGGTTAACTCAAAGGAAAATTTGGATACCCAATTGAGATGAACACAAGCGAGCACATAACTCAATGACCCAAAAAGTTATCTGTAGCTCTGTTTTGTGTACTTTGGCTTGTTACAACCAGTGCAAAACATACATGAGACTAGGGACGTTGCTGCGCGCAGTGCTGTTGCAACGAGTGGCTGGTCATGATGAAGTGGTCAGAATTTTTATGCTGCTCCTGATGCAGCATGAAGCGTCATACACTCACTCACTCTACCATCAATACAGATGGGGGAAGTGGGGTAGCCTAGTGGTTCAAGCGTTCGCTCATCATGCTGAAGACTCGGGTTCGATTCTCTTCATGGGTACAATGTGTGAAGCCCATTTCTGGTGTCCCCCACTGTGATATTACTGGAATATTGCTAAAAGTGGTGTAAAACTAAACTCACTCACTCAATACAGATACATTGGGTAAGTCAGTGACTATGGTTTTACGCTTTTGGCAATATTCCAGCATATCATGGCGGGGGACACCAGAAATATATTGTTTAAGAAAGTCCTTTCCAAATAAAAATGTTATGCCTTTAATTTAGATTAGTTAGTTTATAAGTCATTTGCATTAAAATAAATATAAGTTGCTGATTTTTGTAATTTCAGCTTTCAGTACAGCTATTAATGAATGAAAAATGAATGCCAAGGTCACACAATAGCAGAATTATGACTGTGAAACAATATTGAAAGAAAACTGACTGATTTTTGTTAGAATGTAGCTCCTTACATGTATTATTTAAAAAATGTGATAAATTTTGTTGTTGTTCATTTCACCTAATTGTAAAACAGATTCTAACAAAAGGGTTTTTAGTCACATGTTATCATGATTTCTTTCTAACTTCAGTTTTAATGTTGCTCAGTCTTATAAACCAACCCCTAAAAGATTTAATGCCTTATACAACATTAAATTTATAAAAGATATACATGTATACAGTTCAGATTTTCAACTTTTCCATATTTTTTACAAATATTTTCTCCCCTAAAATTAAGTAGCTAACCAGCATATGGGCCAAATTCATCATGTTGTTAGCTGGTGCCTAATGCACAAAAATGAGTAAAGGGAATTTTCATATTTGTTGAAAGAAAATCATTTGACTTCAATGATTCTTTCCACAAACATGAATATGAGTTTCCAGAGTGAGTAAGTGAGTTTAGTTTTATGCCACTTTTAGCAATAATTCAGCAATATCAATATCATGGCGAGGGACACCAGAAATGGGCTTCACAATTGTACCCATGAAGAGAATCGAACCCGAGTCTTCAGCATAATGAGCGAACACTTTAACCACTAGGCTACCCAAGACCCTGAATTTCCATTAAACTACAGGCGAAGTTCATGTCAGTTATCTGTTGTTGAAAACTGATTAGAGTGACCACCAACTGTTAAATTAAAACTGACCACCAAAACTTGGCACATATATTGGCGTACATAACCACACATAAAGCTGCTTTGGTATCTACATTATAATATATGAATATTCAACAATATGTGATGCTGTTTTGATTATTTTATATTTCATGTTGCAGTCAAACACTTCTGTGTCAGCCTTACAGTCGTCTCAACATATAAGGCGCGTGGGGTCTAATGGTTAAAAGCGTTGGCTCGTCGCGCCGAAGACCCACAATCGTGAAGCCCTTTTCTGGTGTCCCCACGCCGTGATGTTGCTGGAATATTGCTAAGCGCGTAAAACCAAACTCAGTCAGTCAGTCAGTCTCAAAGTATAAGTTTGGTCCCTGTGTTTGGTTGCGTTGAACCTCTGTTAACTTGAAGTTCTTTTCTTCCTCAGTTCAGTATTGACACATCGGTATTTGACTGCATTTTCATTCAAGAACTAAAATAATAATATCATGAAAATAATAATAGTTAAGGCCAGACCAATTTTTTTCTTGTTTTACGGATCTGCTGGTTGAATTTTTTCAAGAATAAGAAAAAAATAAAATAATAATTTTTCCAGCTCAAAAAATAAAATCCTCATGTTTTTATTGGCCAAAAATGTAAACTTACCCCAAAAACTTTTTTTGATTGTTTTTTGACCCCACACTATATAAATTGCCCAAAATATAATACTTTTAATATTTAAAAGGAATATTACTTTGAGTGGTGATTAATATTTTTATTTTTTCCCCCTCCTGCCTTTAGGTTTCTGAGGACAAAAATCTGTAAAACAAGAAATAAACTTGGTCTGTCCTAAAGTAAAATACCAGTATTAACGTCACAACATTCATATACAATCTCATGATGAAGATTATTCTGACTGTGCAAGTAGCATCAACATGATCATCATGATATAATGAGAGAGACTACGCTTAATGGGTAACATCCTACTCAAAACCTACTCAATGCAATATCAATATGACTAAAAGCAACATTATCACAAAAAAAATTCTAAGAAAATTCCCGCAATAAATTCTGACAATAATGTTTATATGAAACGAAAACATGTATACCCCCACCCCTACCCCATTCCCCAAATGATTGAATCCATATCCATTATCAGGGCTACAACCAAATACATTTTCGTCCCTGAAAATGAATATTTCAATTTTCAAATATAATATTAAGATAATGAATGAGACCAGCCTCTTAAAACAAAATACAAAATTGACAACTGACAGAAAGACTATGATGTACCCAGTTTTTGGTGAACTGTATTTTTTGAGTCTACTATAACATTTTTATCCATATGACTTATGGATTTACTTTCAATATTTTCGGCTACTTTAACATCCTTGTGTTCCTGTTGTCCAGGCTGGGCAGGTTGTTTGGCTTGTTGTAATGGAGGTTCCGCATCCACCTTCGTCACTTGCTCCTCCTTTTCGGGGCACTGCTCCACAACACTGATGCCGAACGGTTTGAGGTGGTAGATCATGTATTCCATGATGTACATCATGTTGGGGGCGCAGCAGTGGAAGGTGATGAGTGTGAGTGAGCTGCAGTTTTATCCCACTTTTAGCAATATTCCAGGAAAATCTTGGTGAGTGAGTGAGTGAGTGAGTGAGTGGAGTGAGTGAGTGAGTGAGTGAGTGGGAGTGAGTGTGGGATTATGCTGTGAGTGAGTGAGTGAGTTGGGTTCTATGCAGCTTTTAGCAATATTCCAGTAACATCACGGCAGGGACACCAGCAATGGGTGAGTGAGTGAGTGGCTGAGTGAGTAAGTGAGTGAGTGAGTGAGTGAGTGAGTGAGTGGCTGGGTGAGTGAGTGGGACTTGGTCCATATATAGCAATGGTTGATACTTTGAGTGAGGAAGTGAGTTGTGTTGTATGCAGCTTTTATCAATATTCTAGCAATACCACGGCTGGGACACTAGGAGCGAGTGAAAAGGCTTACTAGGGTATTTTAGTGAGTGACTTTAGTATAATATGCCGCTATCTTTGAACATCATTCCAGTTATATCTTGGCTGTCAACAGATTGTTATGCGTGTTTGTTTGTTTGTTGTTTAACACCACACTCAGCAATATTCTAGCTACATAATGTCAGGGTTTGGACCAGGCAATTCAGTGATCAACAGCATGAGACATTGGGATATGATAACATGTGTCAACCAAGTCAGCCTGACCACCTGATCCCCGCCTCTTACAACAGCATGAGCCATTGGGATACGATAACATGTGTCAACCAAGTCAGCCTGACCACCTGATCCCCGCCTCTTACAACAGCATGAGCCAATGGGATACGATAACATGTGTCAACCAAGTCAGCCTGACCACCTGATCCCCGCCTCTTACAACAGCATGAGCAATTGGGATACGATGACATGTGTCAACCAAGTCAGCCTGACACCTGATCCCCGCCTCTTACAACAAGCATGGATTGCTGAAGATCAATTCTAACCCGGATCTTCACATGGGTAATGTGTCAGCGTTCTGAAGCCGGAACTGATGCAGGTCTCGTCTGCCACATGAACCATGGGCAATTTCAGGCAAAATGGACACAAATAGAGTATGAAGTCATTATTCAAATATCAAGATATGTATCAAAGCATTATGTGAGAGGATATGATGTAGTAGGATGCAAGATGTGATGTAGGATGTGATGTGGTGTGATGCAAGTTGTGGCAAGATCTAATGCATGACACAAGAGGATGTGACATAATGTCATCCATGATGTGAGTGAGTGAGTTTAGTTTTATGCTGCTTTTAGCAATATTCCAGCAATATCACAGTGAGGGACATGGGCTTCACACATAAGGGCTTCACACATGTGTGGAATCGAACCCAGGCCTTGGGCATGACGAGTGAACACCTTACCCACTAGGCCACCACCCCATGATGTGAGAGTATGTGATGCATGAGTGAGTGAGTTTAGTTTTACGCCGCACTCAGCAATATTCCAGCTATATGGTGGCAGTCTGTAAATAATTGAATCTGGATCAGACAATCCAGTGATCAACAGCATGAGCATCGATCTGCGCAATTGGTAACCGATGACATGTGTCAACCAAGCTAGCGAGCCTGACCACCCGCCGTTTGTAAGCCTGTACGACAAGCATGGGTTATTGAAGGCTCATTCTAACCAGGATCTTCACAGGTCTATGATGCATGATATGAGGATGTGATGCATGAAGTGACAGGATATGATGTTAATCTATGTGACACATGATGTGACCAGATGTGATGCATGAAGTGACAGGATGTGATGCTAATCTATGTGACACATGTGACCAGATGTGATGCATGATGTGACAGGATGTGATGCTAATCTATGTGATACATGATGTGACTGACTGACTGAGTTTGGTTTGACGCTTTTGCAATATTCCAGCAACATATGTGCCGGGGACCAGAAATGCTTCACACATGAAGTGAACGGGGATGTGATGTTGACCACTCTACCCCACCGCCCGACACATGATGTGACCAGATGTGATGCATGATGTGAGGATGTGACACATGATGTGACCATATGTGACACATGATGTGACCAGATGTGACACATGATGTGAGAGTAAAACAACCTACCTGTTTTGCCGGGTAATAGCTGTAACTCCAGTACCACATATCAGCCGGCAATATCCCCGGAATTAGGTGATGCTCCGGAACAAACGGATGGAACCTTTCACGCCCAAGCTCGTCTCGAGTGTCCGCAGCCACCACCCCAACTTTCTCCAAACACCGCCCCATCTCTAGATCTTCGGCCCCACCGTTGTCGTTCCGGCATTTCCCTGGATCATTCACAGCTTTTTCGACGAATCGTGTCAAGGCATCCTTACTTAGGACATATCCAGCCCCGCCACTCATATATCCTTGGCTAACATACGGCTTAAACCTTCTGCCATAGTACAGCGGCTTCTGTGTATCTTTATCGCTTAAAAAATGTCGCAAATTTTCCAGAATAACATACGTATCATCATCAGCTTTCAGAAACCAGTCAGCATCGTTAAAATGGTTAGTGTAGACATATTTAAATGCTTCCTTTGTCTTGGCCCAGAGGTTATCGCGACCTTCAGAGACAGGAAGTTTGATGGCAGGCAGGGTGGCGTCTACTTCTGAACTCATGAAGAGCAACACGTTACAGCGTTTGCCCCAAGTAGCCTTCACATGCATGGCCTTGGTTTGGATGTTGGATGGGTTCGTCATGACCCAGCACAGCACGCGAATCTTCACTGCCAGTTCATGGGCGATGGCACTGGACTGCTCTGAAATACAGGGACATTATTTATTGCTTGGGAAACAGTGAACCATATATACTCTGGGCTACCCTGGATATAAAAGACAATTTGTTATTTAAAACACATGTGTCCTCGGGCTTTTGAAAATATGGCCTAATGTATCTCAACCCTCTGATACAAGCAAGATTCTGCCTTTTTCATTATACTACAAAGGTGTAACTTTCTTAATATTATTTTTTTTAAAGTCACTTGCCACAGGGCAAGAAAGTGACTTAAGAAAGTAACTTGTCCGGACTAATTTTCCACTTGCCCTGATTTTTATGACATAATTTTGATGATGTAATTATGAAAGAATAATCAACATGGTATTTGATGTTAATGTTTACTGGACTACTTATCGATGAGTGATAAATAGCAAAGAAAGATAACTCTAGTTTATTATCATTGCGAAAATTACTTCATTTCGGTCTGGTATCATGTCAAATTGTAATAGCTACATTTTGAGCAGATATGAAATGAAATCCAAGTTTATTTGCAGTTTGAAACCGTGAGTACTGCAGAAATTATCTGGTAGCCCATGGACAAGTAAAATACCATTATCTGATCACCCCGAAATGAAAACTGACTTGTCCTGGGCGTCGGGCGATGGGATTTTTGAACCCCTGTGATCTATACATAATGAAGGATGATACAATCTGATTATACAACATAGTCACTTGGGAGAAAACATAATTTCATCTATGTAAAGATATTATAAATTAGACAGCAGTTAAAGAGGTGAGCATGGTGAGTCTGGCAGTTTCTAGTGAACTACTAAACCAGGGTGCGATTTCATATTTTTCTTCAGTACCTACACCAAGTGCAACCTGGCTTCTAGGTTTGGCTGCACCATAAAACTTTTGGTTGCACCACAAAATATGTCACTGGTTCAAAAACAAAACATGAATACTTTTGTTAACAATTTTTATAACAAGTATTCAGTATCAGATACATTCAACAGAACCTGACCCCATGATGATGAATGATGAATGATTCTGGTTCAGTTTTAAATTACCTATATTTATAAATCTCAGTTATATGATAACTGCTACATTACTGATTAATGAGTACACAAATGTTTATGCTTGTAACAAGTCTTGTTACTTTCAGCCACTTACTTCCCTATTAAAACACACTATGACAGCTATAAGATGTTGGACAATTTATTGTTACCTGCCTTGGGTCAACCTGTTACTAAAGGCAACGGGCACCAGCCATTTTGAACATGCACTGGTGCAGGTTGTAAACTGCAAAATCACACCCTGTAAACTCATTACAAAACAAAACAGTTTTTAAAAAGTCCCAAAATAACAAAACCTCAAAGCAGAATGAAGTATTTCTACCCTGGAACAAAATTTGATACCAATCTAAGACCAGTCTCACCATCCCACATCCACATAAAGAAATCACCAGACCAATTAATTAATTAATTACTGTCTACACTATGATCTGAAACTCACTCTCCACAAACTAACAGCCAATGTCTAAGACAAGCACTACTGTTAGGATGTATCTGAACACAGTGAATATCTCACTGGTTAAATCCATGGGACGTTGACTGCATTGGTTTATTGTACTGGTATTCCTATAGTGAGTCACTTTAATAATTACCAAACTGGTTGTCAATCACGAATGCCTCAAATAGGCCAATTACTCTATCTTCCTTTACATGTACCACAAATTATAAGATAATTGCTGTGTTATCAAGTAACTCATGGGACGTTGACTGCATTGGTTTATTGTACTGGTATTCCTATAGTGAGTCACTTTAATAATTACCAAACTGGTTGTCAATCACGAATGCATCAAATAGGCCAATTACTCTATCTTCCTTTACATGTACCACAAATTATAAGATAATTGCTGTGTTATCAAGTAACTCATGGGACGTTGACTGCATTGGTTTATTGTACTGGTATTCCTAAAGTGAGTCACTTTAATAATTCCCAAACTGGTTGTCAATCACGAATGCCTCAAATAGGCCAATTACTCTATCTTCCTTTATATGTACCACAAATTATAAGATAATTGCTGTGTTATCAAGTAACTCATGGGACGTTGACTGCATTGGTTTATTGTACTGGTATTCCTATAGTGAGTCACTTTAATAATTACCAAACTGGTTGTCAATCATGAATGCCTTAAACAGGCCAATTATTCTATCTTACTTGATATTTACCACAAATTATGAGATAATTACTGTGTTATCAAGTAACTGGAAAAATAATGGACCTTTCATTGCACAGAATTTACATATAATTTAGAAGCTTAAAAACACTTACTTTACTTTCTATAAAATACTTGATGAAATTACTTTGGATTATAAGATAATTACTGCGTTGTCAAGTACATGGAAAATAAGGTGTCTTTTAAGGCACAGAATCTACACATTATTTTAAACCTTAAAAAAAATTACCTCACATTCTATAAAAAAAATTATGAACTTGTTTTGAAAGATTTTTTTCAAAGGAAAATGATCTTCCCTGTGTCCATTTCAACATTCGCATCTGCAGACTTACAACACCAGTACATGTATATGCGAATCCTAACATGACTGATCTGGTTTTCCTCTAAGTGTTTATCTGTAGTTTGAACATGACCCAACTGTTTCCTACAGGGCTGAGAGATAAAATTACTATCAACATTGTGCATAACTGTTCTCTGGACACACACTAGTTCAAATTTCCTGTCCCAACTTAGCAGGCAGCTAGGGTGCACAGGTGATTATGTTGTTAAACTGCAAACATATAAAATACCAACATCACAATATTATTGTCAAGTCAGTAAGGCACAATGACACAACCTGATATCTTTTAGTATTTACACATATTAACTAAATAAGGGTTAAAGCGATTGTATTTATGACTGTGGCTGCTTTATTCAGCAAGTTTGAACCTGTTTCTGTAATTTGGGTCTTTGCATGTTTAACTGTCCTTTGTTGACAGTATCTTTAATATAACTTTATTTATTATCAATGTATGACTTGTTTTAGTCACGATATGACTGAAATATTGCTGATGTGACTATAATATCTCTCACTCACTCACCCACTCATTTGTTCACCCAGATAGGCTCACTCATGTTGTTAATTTCAGACATGGCTATGTTAGATCATAATGTATACTGCCTGAGTGAGTGATACGAGTATTTCAGACATGGCAATATTCCAGAAACATATGATGGGGACACCAGAAATGGGCTTCTGCCATTGTACCCATGTGTAAGTGAATCGAAGTAGGGTTGCGATGTGGCGAGAGCAAACGCTTTAACCACTAGGCTAGCTTTTAGCAATACTGCCAATGCAACATCGAACCCGGACCTGTGGGGACACCAGAAATAACCACTAGGCTACCCACACATTATACCCATGTGGGGAATCGAACCGGGCCTGCGGTGATTGTGTGACGAGCAAACGCTTTAACCACTAGGCTAGCAGCTTTAACCACTAGGGAGAGGAATCGAACCCTCCCCAGCAAGCGCTTTAACCACTAGGCTACCCCACCGCCCCAATACTGCCAATGAATCATTCAATGCGATGCTGCTTCTTTTTGACTTGGCAGTTTCTTAGATAACTACTTGGGTAACAATGAATATAATATGAGGCGAATACAATGTTTTTCAAATATACAGTAATGAATACGAATATCCATTCATGAATATTTTATGATTAATATCTATTAATCAAAATAACAAACATGTCATGTAATTGCATGAAACATTAAATGATATATTATTTAATCATTGAAACATTAAATGATATATTATTTAAAGTGAATGAGTATAGTTTTACGCTGCTTTTAGCAACATTCCAGCAACATCAGGGCGAGGGACATCAGAAATGGGCTTCACACAATGTGCCCATGTGGGGAATCAATATGTGATTGTATCATAACAGGAGTAATACCTATATAATAAGTTTCATGAAAGTGTAACCTGTAAATAAGTCAACCCAAAAAATTTGGCTTATATATGGTCATACAGATCTGGCCACACAAATAAATATCTGACGCATGAAGAAAATGACTTGTTTGAACTCAACAAGTCAGTGAACACATTTCACTTATCAAAATACCTTCAACCATGTCATAAGAAGATAGGTGGGGTAGCCTAATGGTTAAATGGAATCCCACATGGGTACAATGTTTGAAGCCCATTTCTGGTCTGTTGATGTTTGGAAATTCTTTAAAACCAAACTCATATCAGTCAGTCAACCATGTCACAAAAGATACAAAAAACATTTGGTCTGTTGAGTATTGATCCAAGGATCACTAATGTTGCAGTCTTTTATTCCTTTGCATGGTCTGATGCATACATTACATTTCCTGGATAGCTCAACCCATTCTCTGCCACAGTGATATACAGTCAATTAAGAAATACAGTTCGGTCTACCTCCATGTATAGTGTAATAAAGCATGTCACGATGTGTGCTTTATTACACTTAGTACACTATACATGGTGGTAGAGCGAACTGTATTTCTTTTCTAAGATGCCAAATTTAATGCTTTCTAAGGATAATTACGATTAATCTATGGCAGAAAACAGACGACGGTGTCGGTGACCTAAATTAAGAATCCTCGCACAGGGCTAACTGATGCGCTGTTCTATTGATGTGTCAGCCCCCCTATGTTAAGACGAACGTTACCAGAAAAAACAAATTATAAACAGTTTGATGACGGTTTATGTTCGGATTAAATATCTTCTCTAAATTATTTTAATTACATATGTGATTAACATAAACCATATGGGGCAATATGAACATCGCATTTCTGCTACCAACGTAAGTTTAGATCAGTACATCCAGATGAAGCTGACTAGTCAAGCGACATTCCACAATTGCATTGTGGGAATGTAAACATTGCGAACGTTACTGTGTCGCTGAAAAATTGTGAGTCGAATTGAGACATTTTATCTGTCGGAAAACATAAACGTAATGTTTCCACCAGTGATGTTAGCCGAGTGAAGCAACTGCAAACCAAGAAACGGGATGTAACGGAGTAGTTTACTGTAGGAGGCTGTACAAGGCGATGACTGCTGACATGCATCGTGACGTCACTTACATTGTGACGTAATGTAAAAGCGTTCAATTACGAGGGGGCAGACAAGAATGGTGCAGTGACGCCAATACATTGTGACGTAATGCAAAAAGTGCACATTATCGTCTGATAAAGTACTGTTGGCGCCTTTGTTCTTTTACCGAAGCATCTTAGAACTCTCGTTAATCCGACACTTGTGGTTGCAGAGAAATATGTTTAACGAAAATGTCAGATTAATGTATTTGTGTGAAAATATCAATGTTTACTAAATGTCATGATCGATATACTGTTGCATGCATATCAGAAATGGTATATCTAGTTATCTTCATCGTATGTAAATATATTCACAGAAATAAAAAATAATAACAATACATCCTTGTTACCATTTATGATTATGATGAAAGCTCAGGTCGGTTGTAAACATTTTATACAGCTCATTCTATTGTTATTTCTTGATAAAATCGTCTTAATTAATTATTTTGTGTTTCTAATTAACAAGTGTGATGTTCACCGACGTGGGTGTCAAGCAGCCAGTAAGGCACAAGCTAATTCCCGCTTACGTGTGATTGTTTGTATACGGTCGGATTATCCGGATTGTCGGATTAATGAGAACCGTTTAATGAGAGCTGACTGTACATTATCCCACATATAACAGGGGCGGTGGGGTAGCCTAGAGGTTAAAGCTTTCATTTTTCATGCTGAAGACCTGGGTTTGATTTCCCCCATGGGTACAATATTTGAAGCCCATTTCTGGTGTCCCTACGGTGATATTGCTGGAATATTGCTAAAACCTCACTCACTCAACACATTTTTACAGAAGTACCAAGTATACCATCACACTTTCAACTGCTGCAAAACATTTGTTTTGTTTGTTCGTTGATTAGGCCTAAAAAATAAAAGCTTGTGGTTCCGATTTCCCGACCGACCCTAAATATTCCCGCCGAGCCTAACCATTTTACTCACCACATAACAAATTAAATTTATTTTCTGACACATGTGTAGTGTAAAAATATTTTACCGTAGTCAACAATTTTTCGGTTATATGACACTGGCATGTAAATAATCGAGTCTGGACCAGATAATCCTGTGAACAAAAGCATCAAAATAATAAGCGTCAATATACACAATTGGGATAAATGACATGTAGTCAAGCAAAGTTGTGACTGACCACCTGATCCAGCTAGTCACTTCTTATGACAAACATGTGTTGCTGAAGACCAAATCTAACCCGCATCTTCACCATGAGTTCACGGTGCTGAATCTTCATGCATAGATCCAATTGTTTATTAATAATATTTTTGTCACATTGTTTGTAATCCAGATGTTCATGGGTTACGAGTGTCTTATCTAATTCCAGAGGCTCAGGCTGGCTTCAGAAAAAACTATTCTACTTGTGACCATATATTCACCTTATTCTCAATTATTCAAAAATGCTTAACGTGCCGTAAACATAAATTGTATGTGGCTTTTGTTGATTTTAAAAAGGCGTTTGATTCTGTTGATCGGCATAATCTATGGTTATGTTTATGAAAGGCTGGTTTTAAAGGCAAAATGTATAATATTCTACAATCTATGTATTCCAATATAAAATCACGTGTACGCTGTGGGGATGATGCCACCGACTATTTTGATTGCCCAGTTGGACTTCGACAAGGCTGTATTTTAAGTCCAATTTTGTTCTCTTTCTTTATAAGTGAATTGTATTTTGAAATTACAAATTGCGGTAAACATGGAATACAAATGTTTCCTGACATGATTGAAATATTGATTTTGCTATTTGCCGACGATGTTATCCCAGTATCAGATACTATTGTTGGACTACAAAATCAACTTAACATCCTAGAACGTTATACACATGATTGGAAACTGTCAGTTAATTTTGAAAAAACAAATGTTGTCATTTTTAGAAGCGGAGGCCCTGTTGCAAAATACGAGAAATGGTCCCTAAATGGAAAGTTGATTACTACTGCTAATCACTATACTTATCTGGGTGTACTGTTTACCCATACAATGAATTTCAAGAAAAATGTTACTGATTTGACATCACGAGCCAAGAAAGCATTAATCAGCCTCATGACTGTATCCCAGAACTTAGGCGTTTTAACACATAGTATATACTTTAAATTGTTTGATTCTCAAATTCAACCCATAATGTTATATGCCTCAGAAATTTGGGGTTCCAAAAACATGATTGTATTGAAAAATTGCATCTTTTAGCTTGTAAAAGATTTTTATCCGTTGGTAAATCAACGCCAAATTGTATGATATATGGCCAGTGTGGTAGATACCCTCTTTTTATCAACTCAAAAATAAGATGCTTAAAGTATTGGTTTAAGATTCTCAGAATGCACGAACAATTTAATTCCAAAATTAGCTTATAATATGCTTCTCAATCTAGATAATATTGGTAAAACAACATGGGCGTCACATATAAGAAACCTTTTATTTTCTCACGGTTTTGGGTTTGTCTGGTTAAATCAAACAGTTGGCAATGTTGCCCTATTTCTTAACCAATTTCGAGAACAATCAATCAACATGTATCATCAAGAATGGCATTTCACATTAGAAACAAGTTCACGTTATGATCTATATAGATCCTTCAAGAGTCTCATACAACCAGAAAAATACTTATCTGTGCTAACATCCAAAAATCTCAGGCGCAATTTTATTCAGTATCGACTTGGTCTTTCAGACCTATTTGTAAATAAGGGTAGAAGATTGTCAATAGAGAAATGTTTAAGATTATGTCCTTTGCGTCATTCAGCCATTGAAAATGAAATCCATTTTACATTTGTCTGTCCATTTTATGTTGATCTAAGAACCAAATATATACCAGTGCAATATCAGTCAAAATATCCCGAAACTGCCTTTGTGTCAATTTTATCCTCAAATAATGAAAACGTTATTCTCCAACTTGCCTCATATGTAAAACATGCGTTATCTTTAAGAAATGAACTGTTAAGCATTGATTAACTTTATTCCTTCATCCTTGTATTATTGTGATCATTAATATATGAATATCATGTATTCTCCTTGTATGTGGGCCGGAGGCCTTAAATACAATAAACACTTTGACTTTGACTTGACTTATCTATTATTTACATGTGTACAATTGAATGAGTTACCATTACACATGGGAGCGTTGCTGGGAGCATTCACAATGAACATGTGCTGAAGGCGTGTTAACCAAAGTGTGACAAGCTGCGTAATTTACCTGACTGTATGTAAATTGTAATTATTGATATCAATATTGATTGAGGTTTACCACAAAACCAACCCTGTACGAAACAGTTGGGTCATGTGATAAGACTAAAAATCCTTGATGCATGCACTGGGATGTTGTCTTCAGGGATTAAAACATCGGGTAGTTTGAAAAGTTGAAATGTATTATGAAACAGTAAACTCATTCACATAGGGAGTTTGTACTAGTGGTATAGTTCACTCAAACTGGGAGCTGGCTTAAATGAGGAGTGAACTCACTTAAATAGGGAGTGAAAGCACTTAGATTGGAAGTGAATTCACTCCTAACTTAAGTGAATTCATAGCCAATCTTAAATGATGGGAGGAAATAACCCATTAAAGTGTTCTTTTCTGGGACTACAAAGTAATTTTAAAGTTATTTCCACCCCTGTGGAAGTGAATTCACTTAAACAGGGAGTGAATTCACTTAAACTGGGGGTGAATTCACTTAAACTTGGGGTGAATTCACTTAAACAGTGAGCAAACTGGGGGTGCATTCACTTAAACTGGGAGTAAACTGGGGGTACATTCACTTTAACTGGGGGTAAACTGTGAGTGAATTCACTTAAACTGGGAGTAAACTGGGGGTGCATTCACTTTAACGGAGAGTAAACTGGGAGTGAATTCACTTAAACTGGGAGTAGACTGGGGCTGAATTCACTTAAACTGGGAGTAAACTGGGGGTAAATTCACTTAAACAGGGAGTGAATTCGTAAGATAGGTAGAACATAAGGCGAAATTGTAGGGACTGTGTTTCATCAGTAGATAGGGTGAGTGCGATCTCATGGAATGCATGTTGGTAAGATCTATCGATCAACAATATTTACAAAAAGTGATTTCATCACAAAATATCTCAAATATACCTTCATACAAAAAACTGACCCTGCCAACAAAAGATTTATTTGATATGTTGTCATGCCTATGAACAGAACAGAAGCTGTTTAAAGTTCATCCAGTTCAGTTCACTTGACCACGCTGACCACGAAATAAAGGGAAGTAACTGTGATCTGGTATGTCGAGTACTGACTTTCAGCTCAGTGAGTGAGTATGGTTTTATGCCGACTTTTAGCAATATTCCGCAATATCACGGCGGGGACACCTGAAATTGGCTTCACATATTGTATACCCATGTGGGGAATCAAATCTGGGTCTTCTGTGTCACGAGCGAATCCTTTACAAGGATTACCTTTAAGGCTACCCCACTGCACCAATTCAGCTTATAAAGGCAGAAGAACACCGATCTAAAGGATTTGAATGGCCAAGATTGTATTACTACTAGTTGCACTGTAAGTAGGGGTGAAGCGGTATGCTCTTACCACATTTCGGATTGTATTGCAGTACAAGGCCTTTGGTTTGGTCCGTTTCGGTTCAGAATAGCCAAACCTTACAATGTTTAACAACATGGAAAGAAATAACCATAATATTTGTTATTTTGAACGTACAAAACTGTCATTTTTTTATGATCGAATGACTGAAAGCTTTGAAATGATAGCATTAATGAAAAGAAGAAAATACTGAATATTTAGATGATGACATGTGTCAACCAAGTCAGCAAACCAGACCCACCCGATCTTATGACAAGAATAGGTTGCTGAAGATCATTTGCTTGATAACGATGTTAGTATCTACCCGAAAAGTCACATTCATTGCAATAAAGAAGTTGACTATCCATAGAACATGGTTTCCTTCATCTTTACAACTTCTAAAATGCCTCTTAAAGAAGTTATGAGAAGAGAGAGAGAGAGGCACACACTCAGTCACAGTGACTTTCACACAGAGATCGGAGAGAGAGAGAGGCACACACACAGTCACACTGACTTTCTTTCACAGAGAGAGAGAGAGAGTGAAAGAGGCACACACTCAGCCACACTGACTTTCAGAGAGAGAGGGGAGAGAGAGAGAGAGACTTGTATACACAAATTGCTTAATGGAATATTCACACACACACACACAACAGTCACTCTGACTTTCACAGAGGAACACACACACACAAACTCAGTTTCAGTGATTTTCACAGAGAAAAACACAAACAACAACATGACCCGTGTCATGGTGAGAGATATCTCACTCTCTCTCTGTGTTTGTGTGTGTGTGTGTCTGCATGGCGATATGTAATGCACACTGGTTTTAAATATGGCAGATAACAGTCAAATTCATATAATAAACAATATTGCAATATATTACGATTCAGGGTACCCGTATTGCGATATGTATTGCGATATATTGGGAACTTAAGTGTTTAACAGTGAGTGACACTAATTGTGCATGTCAATCCTATTTTTTTCCTTCTTAAGTCCCTAAACACATATGTTATGGTTCTGATAACAGCAATCTCAAAAGTAGGTTGCATAGTCAGGGATTCTTTTTTCTGTTCTATACAATTTATAGCGTTACAGTATGCCGTTTTGTCATTGAACAACGGAGAAAAACATTTGTTGTGAATGAAAGTCTGTGTAGTTTTTAATTGAAACCATAAAGATAATCACAAAGACTTCATATATGTTCTTTACCCAATATACCGGTTCTCCCAAAAAATTGCAATATGTATTGTTTGAAAAGCGTTTTGCGATATATCGATGTAGCAGGCCATTTCTTTCCCGGTCTAAACTTTCCCCAGGGAAGTTTTGTCCTAGGATATTCTAAACTCGGGGAAAGTTTGGGCTAGGTAAAGTTTCCCCACCTCAGGCCAAAGTTGGCCCTGTTTAAACTAGGATATTTTGTTCTGTTTTCTATGAAATTGGGGAAGTTCTGGCCTAGCTGGGCCACTTCTTCCCCACCCTTGCTCTTATAACAAAAGAGGGGGTTTCTGGCCTAGCTAGGGTACTTCTTCCCCACCCTTGTTTTTATATCAAAATATCACTTTAATATTAACAATGTTTTTATATCACTTTATCTGACATCTTTGAAGAAAGGGCAAGGTTCAATGTAAGAGATGTTAACCTACTTGCACCAGGTGCAACGTAAGATAACAACCTAGTTGCACCAGCAAAATTCCAGTTGCATTGCTTCTATTGTATGTGATGAAAGAAATATGCTATTGAATTATTTAGATGTTAAATTCAGAAGTTTCCCCTCTCAAAAATTGACATGCACCTAGTGCAATTTAGACTAATAACTAGGCTGCACTTTGTAGTATTATGCTATTGAATTATTTGCACCAGTGCAAGTAACAAAGCACGAAACTGAGCCCTGCAGGGTGTTATTTCTGTATCCAGTATTTGTAAGAAGGAGAAACATGAATATCCTGTACACTTCGTCTCCAATTGAAGACTCTTTTGACACCATCCAGAGAGCCCATATTACAATTGGTCATGGTGGTAGAGACAGGGTGCTTAAGCGCCTATTCTTTCAAATTGTGCACAGCTGAAAGTTGTAAGGAGTATTGCATTAGGAATAGTAAAGGAGTCTCTTTGAAATTCTGAATTTTAAAAACAAATTGAACCTCATCTGCACTTATTTTTATTACATGAACAAAGGAGTTGGCGTATACGTGTATGACTGTGAACATTTTACAAACTCTGTGAACTGTAAAACATTTGTCTACAAGTATTTTTTCCGTGATTCTGAATTCTGACATAAATTACACTGAATTATTTGTGAAAGCATTGGTGTAGAAACATAACTTCCCAAAAGAAACTTCAGTTTCAAATTTATACACAATAGATCAAAGTATACTGAATATCTTTGATGTCTTAAGGCATAGATGCTGAAAGGTTATTAGAACAGCCTTTTAAGTTTGTGTGAATGTAATACAAGTTCTGCTGTACAACAAATAAAGTTTCAGTCATTTTATCTATCATATCTGTTCTGTTTTTAAATATTGTAAAGTATCGGGATGCGTATTGCATCGCCACCATTGTATTGTGATGATAATAATCTCAGAAGTTGGTGGCCAACATTTTCATGATATATATTCTCGCCTTATTAAACTGGTATAGGGATATATCGTCTTGCCTTTGTGAAAATTAGTGTGCCCATCCGTTTTGGTGATCCAGACTTGAATCATCACAACGGCTGTGTTACTTCTATTTCTGACCCATGAAGATCTGGGTTAAAATTGGCCTTCAGTAACCCATGCTTGTCGTACGAGGCGACTAACGGGATCGGCTGGTCAGGCTGGCTGACTTGGTTGACACATGTCATGAGTTCCCAATTGGGCAGATAGATGCTCATGTTGTTGATCACTGGATGGTCTGGTCCAGACTCGATTAATTACAGACTGCCGCCATATAGCTGGAATATTGCTGAGTGCGGCGTAAAACTCAACTCACTCACTCATTTCTATTTCTTTATTATATCAGTAAACATCTACACAGTTGGGATACAATGACGTGTCAACCAAGTCAGCGAGCTTGACCATCCAATTCCATTAGTTGCCTCTTACGACAAGCATGGAGTGATAGACTTTAGTTTTACGCCACACTCAGCAATATTCCAGCTATATGGCGGCAGTCTGTAAATAATCGAGTCTGGACCAGATAATCCAGTGATCAACAACATGAGCATCGATCTGCGCAATTGGGAACCGATGACATGCGTCAACCAAGTCAACGAGCCTGACCACCCGACGCATCGTTAACGAGCCTGACCACGACAAGCATGGGTTACTGAAGATCAATTCTAGCCCAGATCTTCACAGGTCGAGTATTACCTGTAAGTTGTATGAGTTTTGGTGTGCCGCCAGTGCATTGTGAAAATTACTTCATGCCATTTCAATATTTACTGCATCATATCATCCAAATCAAGCACTATTTCCATCACTGTATAGAGTTTCTTTCCAACAGTGACATGTCACCTGGTGCATTCCTACTGGTTTGCATTAAAAGATTACACAAATACACATTAACAATTATTCCGGTGATGACAGCATCACTGTGAGAGAAAATATTAATAGAACCAAAGAGCTGCCCAAAATGCAATTTCAAATACTGATCTTACTTCACCCACAAACTAACACACCACACTTTATCGAGTGATTAAAACCATGTGACAATGTGCTTTAAGGCACATGGGGCAATTTTGCAATACTTAGAGAGGCTTATCTTGAACATCACGATACTTAGTCAATAAACTACATTTATACGATGACAAGAAGATGTGTTGCAGAAGTTTTGAAAAAATCGAAAAGCAAAGTAATCACTATTCCAAACCATTTGCCATATATGCATAAAAATTACAAAAATTAGTCATTTCCACAAATACTTTTCCCAGAAATGATTAGTAATGTGGCACTGGTTGAGCCTAATATTTCTGGTAGATTCAAACGGTAAATTGAGAGATTGCTAAAAGATCAGCATAAATCTGCATACGTTTGGTTCATGTACCAAAATAATACTTTTCACCACAATACTTGCGATATGTATTGCAATATATTGCAAGAAGTTCTTTTTTAACAAAAAACTACTTATAATCGAGTCAATGCTTGATTTATACAGCAAAGACACAAAAAAAATCACTATGCTTGATTAACCTTTAATAAAAACTTTTAATCATGACAAAATAAAAATGTAAGTAATCTAATAATAGTAATATTATTATAATTTGGCACAAATAAAAAAGGAAAGGAAGAATTAAAAAAAACGGAAATATCCAAAGATTTCTGGTGTTACGAAGTTTTCCGAAAGCATGTTAAAATACCGGTTTTCAACCAGCATATCGCAATACGTATTGTTTTCATGTCTGAACCGGGAAATACTGGTAAAGCCGGTTATATTGCGCAGCCGTAATGAATGAGGGATGAAGCATTCATATTGGCAGATAGCTTGTTGACAATAGGCAAAATGAGATCCAAAAAGAACAATAAGTGACCATTGAAATATTTGGTTCTTACCTTGAGCATAATTAGTAAAGCGAAGTAAGATCAGTATATGAAATTGCAAAATACCTGGAGCTTTGATACCTCTTGCGCGAACCAATCAGAACATAAATAATCTAAAGTGTAAGTGTGGAATGGAGATTATCCAACAATGACTTAATTTAGGGGTTTCAAATTCCAAATGTTCCTGTTCTGATTGAAATGCAATTTGCAGGCATCAAATCTGTTATAAACCTCTAGAATGAAAAACACAGCAGGTGTTAAACAGTGTTCAATCCATAGGCATATAACCCAGACATCACTTTATCTTGACAGATAAAGCAGAATACCTTTGTTCTCCTGAACTCTTAAGATTAAGACAAGTATTCCCCACATTATCTTATCTTACAAATAAGTATGGATTAAAACTGACTCACCTGCTACAAACAAGGGCAGTCATCAAACTACAATTTTCAAAAAATGATAAAAATAATTCAATAGCAAAAGTATAATTCAGTGTTGAACTGGTTAACATAGGTAAATTGTGGATATACATGTATTAAAATATGGTCATCTTTGTAGATTTGAGGCCAACCAGTGTTGTAGCAATCAGAGATGCTTACATAACCTATTGACAATAATCTCTGTACACCTATGTATCAGTAAAGATAAAACATGCCACACACAAGACTGACAGAAGTGGGAGACGTTGACTAATTGTGGCTCCCTAGTCTCTGACAAACAACAGCAATGACACATTTGTCTTCAAGTTGACTCAAGCACCACCATTCAGTGCAGTGCAACCTTAGTATAATGCTTAGTCTCTGAATATTAATAATTTTGTTCGAAACAAATAGTTCCTTTTAAATTGATAAGAAGACCCAGTGCGATGGGTGATTGAGAACATCTAGACTTGCTTCATTTAGGGCTTTAGCATTGCAGGAAGGGCTTGGCGAAAGGGGAAATAATGTGGTTCAGGGACTGTGAGACTACACAACAATGTTCAATTTCAGATATTTAATAGTAATGTCCAAAACTATATTTTCATATTACTCACAGCATCAAAAGTAGTCTTTTAATTTGGCTATTACATATCAAGGACCTCTAAAAAACAGAATGTTCATGTTTGATAAGATCGCGAATACATCCCAACAATCTTCATCCTACAAAATCACACCAAACATGTTACTAAAAGGCTTAAATACTAGTAATTTTGGGAGTACTGCACTTTACCGGGCGCACTTTTTCAGATTAATTAGCGCTGCTGGGGTTCCCTAACCCTAACCCTTACCCCTAACCCTAAGGATCGTAAAGGGTACCTAACCCTAAGGATCGTAAAGGGTGCCTAACCCCAAGGATAGTAAAGGGTGCCTAACCCTAAACCCTAACCCTAAGGATCGTAAAGGGTGCCTAACCCTAAACCCTAAGGATCGTAAAGGGTGCCTAACCCTAAACCCTAACCCTAAGGATCGTAAAGGAAGCAGTGAGGGCTGCGCCCGGTAAAGTGCATTCTAGCCGTAATTTTTATGTTTTAGCAAAACAGCACTATGACAAATACTTGCTTGTAGTTGTAATACATCCGGTATTGTTTCTCATACTACTTAGATTTTCGTCTTTTTTTTTAAAATACACACCCACTTCTTCTGACAATGGAAAATACCTGAAAATATTACAAAATTCGCCATGACAACCTTGTCTGTTATCAGTTACCAATTAGATTCAATGTCTTAACTTCTAGAACTGATTCTACTGATACTGAAAGTACGGAGCCCTACCGGTGTGACTGTGAGAATGTTCATCTGCCCAGTTCACAGACTGCTCGGGTCCCTTCACGTTGTCCATCTCGCCATGACTGTGGGGGCTGTCGGGAATGAAACCTCCAGCGTATGAAACCTTCTGTCTTTGGGGAAACTTCAGCCGGGTAGATGTTGATATGGTAAACATGTACGTTATGGCAAATCCAAACAGTAATCCAACCACGAAAGTGACGATACCTCGGCGCGTTACAGCCATGTTTACCAAAGGGACATAACTCTAACTCGAAGTGCCAAGACTTAGTATCGATTCCATTCATTGTGGGTTTATAAATAGAGAAGCTTACGTAAAATTGTATAAGCATCCGGCTGATCCATTGGTCCACGTCCCAAACGAGAAGTTTATTGGTGCTCTGCTTCCCGTTCTGCAAGAAAGCGCCCTTTTCTATATATTTTCATTAAACCATGTAATATAAAAACATTCATGAAAAAGTATACATGTTGTGCATGATTATTCAGATAATTATATCAGTTGCACATTTATAAAGTGAGTGAGTATGGTTTTACGCCGCTTTAGCAATTTTTCAGCGATATCACCATGATCACGGCGGTGGAAAACAAAATTGGGCTTCATTCATTGTACCCATGTGGCAAATCGAACCCGGGTTTCTGAAGAGACGAACGGACGCTTTAACCATTATTGTAACAAACACACACACACACACACACACACACACACACATGATAAAATACCTTATTTGCGTTGATTTTCTGATAAAGATCTCAATCTGTTACCAACGTTTAGATAGACAGGTTATATCTATCAGAAGGGTAGACTAGAAATAGTCTCTGTGTCCGATATAAATTGTGAAAAATGGATATAAAAGCAACAACCAAGGATGTTTCATTTAAAAGACGTTTGTTCCGCATGATAACTCAGATTCTTGTTTTATAAATATTGAATTATTAATTTTTAAGAACATTTCAAGTTATTATTGTGTTGTTGTTTACTTGTTTAAGTTACGCGGGGCATTTCAGGACATATATAGACGCCAGAAGACTGGGAAAGGTAAATGAACGCGTGGGTGCGTGCGTGCGTTTGTGCGTGCATTTGCCTGTCGAATATGACCTAGTCACTCTGCTGTCTGCAAAAATAGCAGCACCAAAAGCAACATCGGTAAATGCTCTAAAAAATGACATTTCTTTCCGTGGTTCGAATTAGTGGTGGTCCGATTAATTGAAATAGTCGAAGATTGGTCGCAGTGACTAAACGACCAAGCAATCGATCATGTTTTCTCATAATCAAACACAAACAATTCTGGAACACTTGTTTTCATTAACAGTATGTTTCACTAGGTTGGTTTAGTCTGTTATATTTCATAAGCACTACAAGCTCGTGATTGAATATATCTTAAAGACTCTAAGAAATTTATGTTCCTAACATACTAGATCTAGTCATCCTTTAAAGATGTGTAATTATGCCCCAAAAAACCCAAAGAACTACATGTTTTCTTCCTTATTTTTTGTGCATTAACAAATTTAATAAATGACGCTAACCAATTATTTTCGATGATTGATCGGTTGTAATGAACCAATCATCAATTATGAGATTGTAACCAATTCCCAACACTAGTTCGAATGACATTGGTCACATTGTCACATGTTGCGTATGTACAAGTGAAGCAATATTTAGCTTTACGTTTGACCACGTGATTCGTGCAGTACACGTGTATAGCCTTTTGATGTCCGTTTCGTAAATAAAGTGGACGTCACTTTTATAGTAGAAAGTAGGCATCCCACCTTGTCTGACTGTAGCCTACATAATTGTTTAACCTTTATATCGAATGACATGACTACATTCAAGTCATATTCCAGCTACATGACAGCGCGCTATAAATAGTCAAATCTAGACTAGACAATCCAATGATCGACGTGATCATTACCATGACACAGTAAACATTTGTGTTATTGTGAACCCACCATATTCTAAGGCTGCTCTGTCGAAGGATAACATGTGATCTGAGGTACGTTTTGTTTTAGCGACATTTACAATATCGTTCAGGCACAAAGAAAGCATGAAAATCACGGGAAAATATATTAAATTCAAATTTATGTTCAAGTAGTCATGACTTCGGATTGGTCAGGTATCATTCTCCACAAAGGGCATACAATTCAAAGGGATTTCATCAAATCAAATAGAAAGCTATGAGTGAGTGAGTCAGTGAGTTTAGTTTTACGCCGCACTCAGCAGTATTCCAGCTATATGGCGGCGGTCTGTAAATAATCGAGTCTGGACCAGACAAGCCAGTCATCAACAGCATAAGCATCGATCTACGCGAACAGGGAACCGATGACATGTGTCAACCAAGTCAGCGAGCCTGACTACCCGATCCCCTTAGTCGCCTCTTACGACAAGCATGGGTTACTGAAGATCAATATTCTAACCCGGACCTTCACGGGTTGAAAGCTTCGAGGTAATTCTGGGTTAATGTAGAACAGTCTATCAGTGGACATTGATTACGAGTCCTTCAAAAAGGTTCACTGTCAACCTTAGATTCGCAGTTGCTTTGGACTTATTTAAGTGATTTGGGGCGGTGGGATAGTCCAGTGGTTAAAGCGTTCGTTCGTCAAGCCCACCCGGGTTCGATTCCCCACATGGGTACAATGTGTGAAGCCCATTTCTGGTATCCCCCGCCGTGATATTGCTGGAATTTTGCTAAAAGCGGCATAAAACCACACTCATTCACACTGTACTAAGTGTATACACACCGGTTGGTTGACACATGTCATCGGTTCCCTGTTCGCGTAGATCGATGCCCATGCTGTTGATCACTGGCTTGTCTGGTCCGGACTCGATTATTTACACACCGCCGCCATATAGTTGGAGTATTGCTGAGTGTAGCGTTTAGTAGCAAACGAACAAAACTGAACCTCGTTCATTGTGATATTCACAGGTGATAACAGTCATGGTTTCTAGTGTAGACACAGTCATGAAAGCTTTCTCTTTGTCATTTTGTCACTGTAAGCATTAATTGTTTACAAATCTGCCACTGAACATGAAGAACAGACCGGTTATGGTTGAATGTAGGTTTGGGTGTGTAGTGTAGACACATGTCGTCTTTCATGATAACAGTCATGGTTTCTAAAGCTTTCTCTTTGTCATTTTGTCAAAACAGCAACATAAAGACATTTGTTCAGATTTATTTGAAGCACTGTGTGATATCAAGCGACATACAATAATAACAATAAACATTTATAAAGAGACATGACACTTCCTTAACTTGCACACTGACAAGTCAAACTGGCTTCTAAAATACATTCATTGCCTGTAAACATTATGCTTAATATCTAACAGCGCAAGAGGTCAAAAGTATCGTAGGCACTTTCGTAGGGTGCAAATCTTAACAGGATCATGGGCATTTTGTATATTCCCTGATTTAAGTTAAAGTAGAATATCTAACTCTTCACAGTGTTGTCAAGACATATGAAATATCACCAGCTTATTATCATGACCATCAGCACAGCCATGTACAGGTCAGCTTCGTGTACTTAACCCTATGGATTAACTTTGTGGATGAGATGCTGCTGGCCACTGATGTACCGTAATACGATACAGGGCTGCCAAACAGTCAGTAGTATATACCTTACGGTATGTTCAAGTCTTGTTGTAAGAGTCTTAAGTTTTAACAACAAGCAAACAAACGACACAAATCACTTGGATACCTGGTGATAGTCACAAGCAAAGAAATAATACTGATGCTAGACACCAACAATACTGAGTGAGTGAGTGAGTGAGTTTTACGCCGCTTTTAGCAATATTCCAGCAACATCACGGCGGGGGACATCAGAAATGGGATTCACATATTGTACATTAGTGGGAAATCGAACCCGGGTCTTGCCCGTGACGAGCGAACGTTTTCACCACTAGGCTACCACACCGCCCCAACAATACTGAGACTACCTGGATGACGAGTTTCAATATGACTGCCTCGTGAAACTTTCGATGTGGCTGGGTAGCTTAGTGGTTAAAGCGTATGCTTGTCCCGAAGACCCGGGTTCGATTCCCCACAACATGTGAAGCCCAGTTCTGGTGTCCCCCGCGGAGATACTGCTGGAATATTGCGTAAAACTAAACCCATTCACTCACTCACTCGCATGACGAACGCAAAAGCTACATGGCTACCCTACCACCCCAACTAAGTGAGTATGGTTTTACGCCTCTTTTAGCAATACTTTCTTCAGTATTACAGCTGGGGACACCAGAAATGTACATGGGGTTCATACGTTGTACTCAAAATGGGAATTAAACCTGAACCTTTGGTTTGACCAGCGAACACTTTCACCTCCAGGCTACCCCACCACACCCCATGACACTAAGAATCAGAGGCTGAAAATCACATCAAAGATATGTCATTGCATATCATACAAAATTGTCCCATTTTACATGTTACATATTGTGCAAAGCAATGCATGTCAAATGTGTTAAAACAGATATCAGTTTGACAAACAAAAATTCTGTCACAAATGTTTCAATATTCCTGGACCATCATGCACTGCAATTGACTTTGTTACAATTCATAAGCACCATGTTTCAATTCCTAACATACTGATAAAAACTATTCCCTCATGTAACTTGTTAGTTAAAAAGCCTAAAATATTTTGTCTTCACAACTCACTACTGAATTCTTTGAGAAAGAAAAGGATTAGTGCTTTAAAATAAGGTGCTCAAGTTGGGCTAGGTCAAAATGTTCTTGAAAAACAGAAAATGGTAAATATTCCAGACCGATCAGTTTGGATTTTCTGATCATGAGATCATTGCCAAATTCCAACACAAGCAAGCACTTCACCTAAACTTGTCTAGACAAGGGACGAGTAGGTACCTAAAGAGACTGGTTGTTGTCTACATAGCTATAGCTAGATCACATAAACCACAGTTACAAAAAAGCTGCCGACCAGTCAAAATGCCAGCTCCCTTTTTATCCTCTGGATTTGGGGATTTTTTTTAATTTTGAGGGTATTATGGACTCGGCCAAAGAAATCAAATTACAGAGCTCCAGATAAGATTTAGCTCATGTGGGTACTGTACCCATTGTATTTTTTTGGAGTGGGTATTATGAATGTTGAGTGGGTATTTCATTTTCTGTTACCCACTGCTTTCACATATGTGGGTATTTCAGTCACTTTACTCACCTAAGTATTATGTCATTGAGTAAGTTTACTAAGCAGGTATGTTCTGCCTTATGTCATACCTAATCAAAACCAACTTAAATATAATGGAAATGATTTCATAAAAAATCACTCATCCTGTACTGACAGTACAACACTAGTCCTATTCTAACAGTACAACTTGATAGCAATCGATGTCTTTTTCATTATGCAAGCGATTTTTATAAATATATTCCGTATGCATTTGTCATAAACTTTTTGCGTATCTAACATTTTAAATGCGTAATTGGTATGCAACAATCATTTTTCAATGCGTAATTGGAAATTTTCTATGCATATTTTACCCAGATATGCAGCTTATCTGGGCCTCTGAAATTAATATGCAAATATAAAACAAAGAAACAATTATTGGTGTACATGAAATTCCTTCCTATACAGGGGCGGATACAACTTTTGTCCACAGTTCAGAAAGGGGGGTGCACAGTTCTTTTTCACCCATTTTCTCGAGAGTTTCAATGGTCATTTAATAAACTTTCAGGATAGAAGGATCCACCTATGCCATATATGTTTTCAGTAATTTCACTCTAAATTGTTGTTTGTTATGACTGAGAAATCTGTTTTATGGACTGTCATCTGTGACCAACCTGACATGTGACACTAGATTTTAGTACTTTTCGGGATTTGAAATTTGGGGTCAGGTTCGGGGAGAGTGGGGGGCAGTCTCAATAAATTGTCTACATCTGCTTTGTAGCTACACAAGGTTGACAAAACAATGTTTTTAAGACCTGCTCATCTTTATGCTGCATTCATCACTTGAGCTGGGAGGTTGTGAATATTTAAAGCCAGAAAACACTGCACTCAGCAATACCAGATTTAAACTAACATTAGACTTGAGTTACATTTTACCGGTATGCTACATGATGATATAGAAATATATATAAAAGGTTGTGACATAAACATATATTTCATGAAATAACATCATATGTAAAAATGCAACTTATAACGTAATTATCATTCTAAAATAAGCTTTATAAATATGCTAAAAATATATTTGCAGTTCAGATAAATCGAGATAAATTGTGTGATTGTGAAAAATATACAGAAGAAACCACTTCCCTATATTTTGAGTTCCTTGTGTAAAAATGTCAACCTGAAAAATAACATAAAATAAAATTCTGCATGGTTAAAAAGACATCTAGAGCAACATAATTTAAAATACTTATGTGTGTTGAAACATATTTTTGTGTATGTCAAATCTGGGTTTTACACCACACAGAATGTGCGTCCAGTAATCATAAATGTATAGAATGGGTGCAGAAATTAAAATATAGTGTGTCTCGAGGGAAGTCCATTAGCATTCACTGTAACAAATTCTCAGAAATATACTGTTTTGTAATTTAATAAAATAATTCAATCTTACATTTCACCATTTAACTGACCTATATATTATGTTACTACCCCAAAATATTTAAATTGATTGGATTTTACATTTGATCCTAACACAATTGATTTTTTAACAATATAGCAGTCATAATAAACTCTCAGGGATCACTTACTTTAGCTTGTATTAGCCATAGTTCATTAAACGCACTTCAACTAAAATACAGAGCATGTGGTGAGAGAAAAATAGAAAGTTTGTTCCTTGATTTATTTTGAGCAGTATATTTGGCTATTATCAGACTTCACATTACTACCACTTAATGCAAGCAGACCTTCCTCATTACCAGCAAATTTATCAGCATATAATTAATAACTTATAAAAATGGAATCTCAGTAAAACCATAGTTTGTACTCCATTACAATACCTCTCTGTGTGAAGCTCTGACACCTCCATACGAGGTCACCTGAGATTACCCCTCACAGGACTTTGACCGCCAAACCTAAAGAAGGGTGGGTAGTTCTTGAGCCAATCATTTATCAAAAATGATTAAGTTCAATTTTTCACTACCTTGCCTCAAAAAGTGTTAATGTTAACAAAAGACTTACACCAGACACAAATATCCCTTTTGGGTTAAGAAGGTGCCATAGTGCTCAAAAATGACAGGGTGATTAAATATGCACAGTATATTTTATTTTATTATTATAGGATATTTATATAGCGCACATATCCAGGCAACTAGTGCATGCTCAAGGCGCTGGTATTTTCCATGCTACTCTCAAAGTGGACAAACGGTTAGCTTCTGAATACAAATAATTTTGAAAGCAACAATAATTATATGAAAATTGAAAAGGAACTGGAAGGAGTTGGGAAATACAGGACCTGAACTTGAGGAAAATCTTGCAACAATTAGGGCTTCGGATTGCAGAAAGGAAAATAATGTGGTTCAGGGACTGTGAGACAGACTTCTGTGGATGGTTCTACTTCTCATACTGTCAAAGACACAGACTGGTTAGAAAGACATCACCTGTCCATGACCTTGTTTTGTGGGGTTGTGCTATTCTTGTGTTGACAGGTATTGTCTCAGAGTAGGTTATGATTTTAATGAGATTGGGTAATAATTATTGCTAGAATAATCTATTAATGAAACTCCACCGATGTTCTCCAGGCTGTTCCACGAATGCTCATCATCACAAACATGATTCCTTCTTGAACAGTTTGAAAGGTTTTTCTTTGATCAGGTTCCTGGAAGTCAATGCTTGCCTTCGTCACAGAGGGGACAAGCATCCTGACGATGACTGTGGTTTTAGGACAGTACAACCCCATGTTGCTTCAGTACAGACAGTGCGATGTCTACAACTGTCTCCCGAGACCCAGATGCATCAACCTCTGTGCAAGCAGGATTACTCATTCTCTTGTAGGCTTCACATAATCTGCATGCAGAAAAAAAATATATTATCATAAACCATTTTCATTCTGAAACCTTGGTTCTGTGATTAAAAATATAAATAAATCAAGAAGACAAAGTCATCAATATCCCCCGCAATGGCCAAATACTTTTCATGAATATGTCTACGAGTTATGATTATGTCAAATGTTTTGGTGTGTGTATAGCTAAGTGGAAGGAGAGTACTGAAAGGTTTCAAAGTTCTGCTCCAGAAAGGACCACTACCACCAAATTCAGTTGAAGCCAAAATTGTTGCCATGGAAACGCAAAAAAAACCCCATTTTATTCAGAAATCCAAAACAAGCAAAAGGCACCAGTTCACCACTAGACCTACCTTTGTATGAAATTTCATGATGAAACAGTGAACAGTTTTTAAGTTCTGCTCCGGAAAAGAGCACTACCGGCAATTTCAGTCAAAGTGAAACTTGTTGCCATGGAAACGCCAAAAATATTTCATTCAGAAATCCAAAAATACCAAAAGGCACCAGTTCACAACCAGATCTATCTTAATGCCAAGTTTGGTGAAGAAACATTGCACGGTTTTAGAGTTCTGCTCCGGAAAAGAGTACTAGCACCAATTTCAGTCAAAGTCAAACTTGTTGCCATGGAAATGCAAACAAGAAGACAAAGTCATCAATATCCCCCGCAATGGCAAAATACTCTTCATGATTATGTCTACGAGTTATGATTATGCCAAATATGTGTATATAGAAAAGTGGGAGGAGAGTATTGAAAGGTTTTTAAAGTTCTGCTCCAGAAAGGAGCACTATCACCAATTTCAGTCTATGTCAAACTTGTTGCCATGGAAACGCCAAAAATATTTTATTCAGAATTCCAAAACTACCAAAAGGCACCAGTACACCACCAGATCTCTCTATGTGCCAAGTTTGGTGAAGAAATAGTGAACAGTTTTTGAGTTCTGCTCAAAATGTGCACGGAGTCGGACAGAGTCCATTTTAATAACCCCCGAAAAACGGCCATGTAAGCACTAAAGATCAGGATTAGCATTGGTCTTCAGCAACCCATGCTTGTCGTAAGAGGCGACTAGCAGGACTGGGTAGTCAGTTAGTGAGTTTAGTTTTACACCGCACTCAGCAATATTCCGGTCTGTAAATAATCAAGTCCAGTGATCAACAGCATGAGCATCAATCTACACAACTGGGATATGATGACATATGTCTGTGAGCCTGACCACCTGATCCCATTAGTTGAGCTCAGTCACTTGAGCCAAAATGGCATACAATTTCATGCAATCTAATTGAGTGAGTGAGTGAGTAAGTGTCTATATTTTTTAGGTGAGAATCGAACCCGGGTCTTCAGGATAACCAGTGAGCACTTTAACTGCTAGGCTACGCCACCGCCCCCTACATTTCGTAAGTAAAACAATATACATGGGCTGTCTGATGATGAAAGTGTAAGTGGGTTTAGTTTTACGCCGCTTTTAGAAATATTCCAGCAATATCACGGCGGGGGACACCAGAAATGGGCTTCACACATTGTACCCATGTGGAGAATAGAACCACTTTTCATTTCCTCACCACGTCAACTTCAACAGCAAAAGAAACTGCCAAATGAAGTAATAAGCCTTTAAACACCCTTTTGGTTGTAGATGCCATTGAAACTAGTCTCCTTACATGATCTAACATATTTGGAAAACGAGAAAAAACATTTGGCTTTAAAACCTTTGTCTGAACAAGGCATCAGTGTCAAGAATCTTTTCCTCGTATGTCATGGCTTCATCTCGAAAGTTCATCCTCTGTTTGCGAACATCCTCTGTCACATTCAAGAACAAGACCACAGTTGGCCGAAGTAGGTCACATGGCCAGTTGTAGGTCATGTGACCTAAAGGTGGCAGGTCACTCAAGGATGTCTCATTGGCGATACCATAGGCAGCGGTGCTGTGCCAGAACCTGAGGCAGACGAATTTACACTGTAGCAGACAGAAACTAATTATAGAACCAAGTGATTAAAGGCACAATTTCACACATTTTTCACAATATTTTGGCCTGTATTGAAATATTGGGGCATATGCACTCACTTTAGTTTTCTATTGATGCAATAAAAGACTTATCACTTATGACTTGCCTGAAATTGATAATTGAAACTTCGAGGCAAACAGCTTCCAATGCTCCCAAATGTACGCAATTGCT
This sequence comes from Haliotis rubra, assembly GCF_003918875.1. Taxonomy (NCBI): domain Eukaryota; kingdom Metazoa; phylum Mollusca; class Gastropoda; order Lepetellida; family Haliotidae; genus Haliotis; species Haliotis rubra. Next base: position 26,700 of record NW_025766370.1, on the reverse strand, counting down.
CCCTACATTGAAAACTGTTGCACACGGTGTTGTCAGGTTGCCGAACTGGTTTCAATCACAAGTTATGAGTATGTTTTTGCGCCAGACATTACTGTCATTTTGTCTAGGACTGAATTCTGCTTCCAAAGGAGTTATAGGATATTAGTAAAGAGCCCTCCAAGGGACGTAACTCTATGGGGTTCGCTTAAAATAATGTTCGGCCGATAGAGGGCGTGAGAGTCAATTTAATGCAACATTGCATTAATTCATTCGAACTTTTTAATTTAATATTGTAATCTAAATACGTAATTTCATTTTGGAATAAATTATACATGGTAGCTTCCCTAAGGGCTGATAGTTTGTATTATTGAGAGAAATGCATTATTTATATTTAGAGAAGTGTGATGTAGTGCCTTTAAGTTAGTGAGTATGGTTTAATGCTGCTTTTACCCAAAATTAGTGTTGGGAATTGCTCAAAATCTCATAATTGATGATTGGTTCATTACAACCGATCAATCATCGAACATAATTAGTTAGCGTCATTTATCAAATTTTCCTGCTTATGTTTGTTAATGCACAAAAAATAAAAGAAGAAACATGTAGTTTTTATGATTTTTTTAGAAAATTGCACAAAATACTAAGGCAAATTTCTCATCTTTAAAGGATGACTAGTATTTTAGGTACATAAATTTCCTTAAGTCTTTAAGATAAATTCAATCCTGACTTGGATCGAGCTGGTTGTGCTTATGAAATGTAACAGACAAAACCAACCTTGTGAAAAATATTGTTAATGCAAACAAATGTTCCCAAATTGTTTGTGTTCGACTATGAGAAGACATGATTGAGTGCTTGGTCGTTAGTCATTGCGACCATTCTTCGATTATTTCAATTAATCGTACCACCACTAGCAACAACCCAGCAATATCACGGCAGGGGACACCAGAATTGGGTTTCACACATTGTAACTTGTGGGGAATCATACCTGGGTCTTCGGCGTAACAAGCGAACGCTTTCACCTTTAAAATACCCCACCACCACTTCTAAATTATTTAAGGGATGGTGGGATAGCCTAGTAGTTAAAGTTTTCGCTCGTCACGCCAAGACCAAGGTTCGATTCCCCACATGGGCACAATTTGTGAAGCCCATTTCTGGTGATATTGCTGGAATATTGCTAAAAGCGGGCGTAAAAGTAAACTCACTCACTCTAAAATATTTAAATAACTCTGGTTCCTGGTTTGCCAATCATGGAATGGTGTAAATCATCAATCACAACACAGCATCACTGCATTCAAAATGAACTTTCCAGCAACTTGATATTCCACAAACATACAAATCATGAAGGTTTATCTTCTGAATGTGTTACCTGTCCATGACCACAGCTTTTTGTTGACATTCCTTGGCAATCTGAATGGCCACGATGTAGTTTCCCAGAGAGTAGTAAGCCCTGCGGACAATTTCCGGCATGGTATCGAAGAATTTCCTCAGATGCTGAATACAAGGAGGTGGAGTGTAGTATCTCACTGCTTGTATCTTGCGCTCAAGAGTTTCTGTCAGAGTTGTCTTCCCTTGAATGCAATAACAATTACGGTAAATCAACTGATTGTTTCATGACTACAATGCCATGCAAAGTTTCATTTCAGGGTGCACTGGTGCATGGTAAAAATGGCTGGTGCAGGTTACCTTCAGTAACGGGTTGTACCCGGTACAGGTACTGAAAATATCCCCTGAATTTATGCATCATAACTCATAACTGCAATGATCATAAATGAAAGGTTTAAAAATCATTTAACTGAGTAGTTTCTATAAAAAGCAAAAACAAAAAACTCTGAATATCTTCATCCTCCCTGCTCTCCTCCAAGAAAAAAGTGAGTGAGTGAGTTTAGTTTTACGCCACACTCAGCAATATTCCAGCTATATGGCGGCGGTCTGTAAAAAATTGAGTCTGGACCAGATAATCCAGTGATCTACAGCATGAGCATCAATCTGCGCAATTGGGAACTGATGATATGTGTCAACCAAGTCAGCGAGCCTGACCACCCGATCCCGTTAGTCGCCTCTTACGACAAGCATGGGTTACTGAAGATCAATATTCTAACCCGGACCTTCAAGGGTCCCAAGAAAATATACCCCAAACAAACAAAAACAACAAAATCAATTATTATAAAACTTTTCCGCTATATGGCGGCAGTCTAGAGTTAATCGACAATCCAGTGATCAACAGCATGAACATTGATCTACACAATTGGGATACAATGACGTGTCAACCAAGTCAGCAAACCTGACCACCTGATCCCATTCTTCGTCTCTTACAACAAGCACGGGTTGCCAAAGGCCAATTCTAACCCGCATCTTTACGGGTCAGGTTGCTGAAGAGTAATTCTAAACTGGAACTTCACTGGCTGGACACACAGAGGAGGACCAGAGATTTGTCAAAGTACCTGCTGCATCCATGCCTTCAACCACAACAAAAGGATGCTTTAACTGAGACTGAAGTGATTCAACGTTGAAGCTCTCAGGTAGTTCCTTCTTTCCAATGGCTAGTAACTCCTGAACTTCCAGCATATCCGACACCTGGCAACACGTGATCACATGTCAACATACAAACATGGGATTCAGTCACAAGTTCGTAGAAAATACCAGTGAAAATATCTGTAAAATTTGTTCTCATACCACACAAACTGACATCAATAAATTCCCCCTTATTAATTCTAAATGCCATTCATAGAAAAGAAATTGCAGAAATTGCAAAAATACAATGTTTCTAATGTTCCTATATCTTATCTTATGGTTTCCAAGTCCCATTCTGGGATTTAAACCACAGACCTTCAGATCTGAAGGCAGACGGACTGTTCACATGACCAAGAGGTTAACCCCATCAGCAAGCTGGCAAGGTAAGGATGTCATCTGGAGGATGTCTCCATGCCCTGCTACATACTCCTCGGTCAACATAAGGCATGTCCTTGGACGCATAGTAGGGTACTGCGACTTATTTGGCTCAAATTGAATGAGTGTGAGTGAGTATGGTTTTACTCCGTTTTTAGCGGTGGGCTTCACACATTGTACCCACGTGGGGAATCGAACCCGGGTCTTTGGCGTGATCAGCGAATGCTTTAACCATTAGGCTACCCCACTGCCCCGTAAATATTGTGTACTTTAAGTATATACTTTAAACTTCAGTAGATAATTTAGTTAAGTATGGTAACAACTCTTTAAACTAACCCAAACACTTTCTACTAATCCTTAAAGGTGAAGTAGTTATGTAAGTTAGGGTTCTCTTTGTTGTCTTCAGACACCTGGTCCAGCCAAGGCCTGGTCAGTGTATTTCTGTTGTTTCTGCACCATGCGATCAGAGATAGAGTTTTGTATCCTTCAACATTTCTCTTCTCTGGGGGCGGAGGGGTAGCCTAGTGGTTAAAGCGTTGGCTCGACACGCCGAAGACCCGGGTTCGATTCCCCACATGGGCACAATGTGTTAAGCCCATTTCTGGTGTCCCCCGCCGTGATATTGCTGGAATATTGCTAAAAGCGGCGTAAAACTAAACTCAGTCAGTCAGTCTCTTCTCTGGTCTCTGCTGCCATCCTACACATGATGAAGGAGTAAGAATACACTCCAAAACGTATGTATGTGTGTGTGTGTGAGTGTGTGTATGAGTGTGTGTATGTATGTGTGTGTATGTGTGTGTGTATGTATGTATGTATGTCTATATGTGTGTGTGTGTGTGTATGTATGTATGTCTATGTGTGTGTGTGTATGTATGTATGTATGTATGTATGTATGTCTATGTGTGTATGTATGTATGTATGTCTATGTGTGTATGTATGTATGTATGTATGTCTATGTGTGTGTATGTATGTATGTCTATGTGTGTGTGTATGTATGTATGTATGTATGTATATGTGTGTGTGTATGTATGTATGTATGTATGTATGTATGTGTGTGTGTGTGTGTGTGTGTGTATGTGTGTGTGTGTGTGTGTATGTATGTAGGTAGGTATGTAGGTATGTATGTATCAGGGTTTTATGGGACGCAAGATTCCTGTGTATTGGACGCAGAAATTTGATGAAGTACCCCCAAATTAAAATCCTGTGAGTCCTTGTGGACGTAATATAATTTTTTTCTGGGAAAGAACTTTCTGAGTTTGTAATGACATCCCATATTAATATGTAAACATTTTATTTACAATCATTATTCTAATGACACTGAAAGTAACACGTATCATAACGTAATCATTATCAAATGGGAAGCATCCATTATCATTGATTTCATGCAAATTGATTGACTCCCAATTTTGGAAATGGACTCTCACAAAAAAATCCAGGACTCCTAGTTTCGAAGAGCTACGTAAAACCCTGATGTATGTGTGTGCGCGCGTGCAACACACACACATAAGCATGCACGCACACATATACACACACGTATGTAGTGAATGGTAACTAACCCACATGGAAACTTTTATGCATGTGTGGACGGATGGTGGTTGTACGTGGGTGCGTGCTATGATTTCCTCACAACTGCCTGTCAGCTACCCCTCCCAGGCAAATTAAGACCACCCATTAGCTCTACCCTTAGACGTTAGTCTAATGCTTAGTCTCTGAATATATACAGTGTTTCCGTTCTCCGGTATATACCTGAAAATCACCGGTAAAATTTGCTGGGGACCGGCACTGAGTCCGGTAAATAATCATGTATTAAAATAAAAAAATCATGGGTAAGCGAAATGACAGTCTTGGCTGTGCTTTCATGGTCGCAAAAATTCTTAGGTTTCGGAAATACCCAGGCTAAAAATAACTTTAAAATGAGTACTTGCAGTATGGCAATAAGATACGACCGACAAATTTCATTCATGACCGGTAAAATTTTAGGTCGCCTGACACAGTGTCAGATAAATAATTAAGTCAGCGGAAACACTGATATACAACTTTGATAGAAACAAAAAATTTCTTTCATATTGAAAATGAGCCCTGATGAGAAGGCAGATTCAGACAAGACTTGCTTCAGGGGCGGTGGGGTAGCCTAGTGGTTGAGGCGTTCGCTCGTCACGCCGAAGACCCGGGCTCGATTCCTCACATGGGTACAATGTGTTAAGCCCATTTCTGGTGTCCCCCGCCATCATATTGCTGGAATATTGCTAAAAGCGGCGTAAAACCAAACTCACTCACTCACTTAATTTCGGGCTTAAAGGTCACATGCAACGTAAAACACAACTTTGCAGATTCTGATACCTTTCGGTATGGACTTACCGAAACAAATCGTCAAAAATGCAAATTCAACTTATAAAGTTGAAAAATAACGCGATGAAAAAACCCGTGCGAAATCGGAGTTCAAACGTTTCACTAATTTTCCCCTGACTTTTCTGGGGAAAACTGGTTTCAACAGCTGGGCTGGGCTCATAGCACGTGCCCAGTGAAATAGGTTCGCGCAGCTTGGAAGCGGGTTGTCCGGTGAATACACGGTGAAGGCTTTGGTGTGAGCTATTTTTCTAATGTTTTGTTGATATCTCACAGGCGTGAGCTTTTTATATGTTATGGCGGTAAATTAACTGTTTATATAATTTCATTTGTCTATTTCACCACACGTTCTTCTTACCAAGTCACTTTCTCACTTTGATACTTAAAAGCAATGTCATTATGTAGCGCTGACAGAATTTCTAACTGTGACATAGACATGTCGTTGTCACAGACAAAACTCAATGTCTTGTTTTATTGACACCTGTGTGTCTGCCTGCCTGTCTGCTATTGACAATATTCAATACACAGCTGCTATCACTGACCACATGCAATTTGAACTTAACACCAATCAGGCTATACACCATAAACAAAATGCATTGATTTATGGCCCGAGTTCGGTCTCTGTCACATTATGTAATTACACAGACAGGCAGGTGTGATACTTGAACACATGACATGTTCTGATGTCTGTTGATTGCAAAATGTTATACACAAAAAATGAGCATGTATTTACAAAACCCAACATCTCTATATATACACACACAATAAGCCGTGAGGGCATCTGCAAATGAACCAGCCGTTACACTTGAGTGCACAACCACCCGCTCTGACTGGGTTCGGTATCCCGGCTGCTTCGTTCTTGGGAAGTAAACCCAAGTACACAATATTGCACTTTTGATTTGCGATTGTACGCTTATAATTTTGTTTATATGTTTTTTCATAACCAGGAATGTATATTATATGTCATGAATAAGTGATGATTGTCTTTTAATTATGTTTGATTTTTTTGGTTGCATGTGACCTTTAAGCATTGTAGAGAGGGCTGGGTGGAAGTGAAAACAATGCAGTTCAGGGACTGTGAGACAGACTACTGACCTGTCAGCTTTGTATGATTGTCATTAGCAATGTACTTACTGGGAAAGTTAATAAAATGTCTTTCGTATTTCTATTCACATGAGGTTAGGGTCATGTTTTGTCACGTATTTGTTCATCACATTAAATTGTATATCTGTCATGTAGAACATTCTGTAGTATCATCCACATGATATGCAATGTTGTAAATATATTGCATGTGTAATGTTATGGTATGTATTGTGACAAGTCATAACTCCAGTAACCAGTTAAATATGATTTACATAGCAGCTTCAGTAGTACTTCACTACACTGTCCTGTATGAGTTGATGAATTAGTATGTACATTGTATGTTGTGGATCATATCAGTGAGAGAGAGCGAGACAGAGAGACAGAAGAGAGAGAGAGAGAGAAGAGAAAGCGAGAGAGAAAGTGAGTGAGAGAGAGAGAGAAGGCAAGAGACAGAGAAAGAGAGATAGAGAGAGAGACAGAGAGAGAGAGAGAGAGAGAGAGAGAGAGAGAGAGAGAGAGAGAGAGAGAGAGAGAGAGAGAGAGAGAGAGAGAGAGAGAGAGATTGTATAAACAAATTGCTTCTAGTCTTGAAATAGAAGTGTTTAGTTAGTGTGCCTGCATTGTCCAACACGTGACATCAGAGTACAGGGTAAGTGCGAAAATATAATTTAGTTGCTCTCAAGCAAGTATGAACATGGGTGGTATTAATCATGTTAATAGTCACTATTAACTTTGAAACTTAGACGTAGCATTGTGAGTTTGAAAACAGCAGATGAAGTAGTTCACTACTCCTGTTTATATTCTCATCTCCCTTCTTGCTTCAGTCAATGAAACTTTTGGTGTCAGAATTAAAATTTAATTCTTTTCTCTGATTCAGCTTGACAAGTTGAAAATCAGACAGGAAATGTTGGTAAATGAATGGATTCAATATGGTTAATAAAATCCAGAGATGCCGACCCCAAAGCAGTGTTCACGAATATCGTCTGACCTCTCAGATTCGCCAAAGGTCTGATCAGGGCTGTATCGGCGTATGTACGGATAAAAAATATGCACGATACGGTAGGAAATAATTTAGAAAACGTAGAAGATACGCACAACGGCAATGGTGTACAGTCTTAAAATCATTTACAGACATTATTGTTTTATTGTTTTTGACCTTTTTATTTAAGCGTAGCAATGTTGTGGTGCATATATGAAACGAAACACTAGGTTACTGATACTCCATTAAATTCCATTCAGTACTCTAAATGTACTCTTAAGGTTTTCCAGTACTCCTGTATTGAAAAAATATGGAGTACGTACTCCTGATGTTGAAAACTTATCTGGAGCCCTGTCTGATAGAAGTATACAACCCGCCGGCCCCAGTGTCCGACTGTATATTTCACAATGACTTTGACTGAAGTTGTTATATGTGACATGTGTCACTTGTTTGCTGTTTATAAATCTTATGTTTGTTAATAATTTCAATGCCAATTATAAGAAATGTTAAATCTGAAATGTGTGTTTGACTTTATTCTATGGGTCCTGTGAATTTTCAATGGGTCAGACAGACATCTGAAACTCACACGACCCAATGTCCTGTTACTTTGAAACACCATTCGTGAACACTGCAAAGAGTTGCAAGTAATAGTTTCAATGGTCAAAACTAGTAGTTTGACTATAAAATTAGTAGTCAACTAAAATACTTAAAATCATGATGGATTCTGAGAAAGATAATATGATATTAATCAAGAGTGAAGTTTTAATTTCACATACCTCCAACAGCTGATTTCCAAATGTTACTTGCAATAATTCCAGTTCAATTATGTCATTAAATTTAATGAATGAGGGGTAAGTGAAGTCCGAAAATGTACTTAATCGGCGAAAGGATATGTTTTTGTCTATATACCAGAATTTTAATGAATTTTTTCCAAATTTTGTAGAATTTCTAGTGCAATTGTATTTGCATAGTTTGAGGTTAAAATTCACAGCGACTTCGATAAAATCATATAGGTTGGCATCTCTGTAAAATCCTTTGGGTGAATTGTTTGTTAGTTGTTAAACATCACACTCTGAGTGAGTTTAGTTTTACGCAATATTCCAGCTACGGCGGTCTGTAAATAATCGAGTCTGGACCAGACAATCCAGTGATCAACAAACAGCATGAGCATCGATCTACGCAATTAGGATATGATGACATGTGTCAACCAAGTCAGCAAATCTGACCGCCTGATCCTGTTAGTCGCCTCTTACGACAAGCATGGTTGCTGAAGACCAATTCTAACCAAGAAATTCTCGGGTCTTGAGTGAATTTGCTGATAATATTTCTTATATAGTTGTGAATTAGTACAGCACTTAACAGCTTTATGCTTATTTATTTTACATAAAGATAACAACACTTTAACAAGACGAGGAACTGTGCGAAGAATTCAGGGCCTACCTTTAGAATACAGCACTACAAACTTTACAAATTACATCATAATACCATATGATGTAATTTGAGAACTTTGAAACAAAAACAATGCTCTGTGACGTCAGACTGTTGCTGGGTTATTGAGTGTGCCTAAGCACCTCTCAGCGTTCTGTCGTCTCAACTGTACATTGTCATTCAATAAGCTGGCGCTCTGAATTAAGAAACTTTGAACTTTTAATCTTATGAAATGTCTGAAATGATTTCAACAATATGTTTTATGCTTACCCTGTTTAAAACATCCATTGTTCTTTCAAAACTGTGAAACACAGGGCTGCATGTTGTGTTGTTGAACATGGGAGGAATCCTGTCTTCGATGGTGCTGTCAACGCTGGGACAGTCAAGCCGAAAATGAGCATTTGTTTTGACGTCTGCTGCATCAGGTTCCATCATCGTCTGCTCTAAAACGTTCGTCTGATCTCTTTGAACAAACCTGTAAACACGCAAATCTTCTGTTTTGCTAATGTGAGCGAGAGATATGCTTTTCTTTGCCGTTGCATTCTTCTTAGAACACAAAAATAAACATCTTTTGAGATCTGGAGATTTGCTGCTGCCCTGTCGAGTTCCGAGAACAATATAGTGATCGTCTGAAGAAATCGATCGCTTCAGTCTGTAGAAAGTAATACATGATTGTATATATCCTGTGAATGTATCAGAGCATTCCAAGGCTGTTGTCTCGACAACAAGGAGTGTATTTTCCGTAATTCTGTCAGGTAGACAGGACGATATCTGATTTCTAATTTCGTGAAATTCTGAAGCCTGTCTCTTGTCAGTACTTCCCGTCTCTTTCAAATACACGGGTTTGTCAGCAAATGGCGCGTAATAAGTAATATTATCCATACTTAGACGATCATGACCTGACTTTGCCATGAGACAAAGGCATCTGCTTGCTTTTTGAGACGCCCGCCAGAAATTTGTAAACACATTCATTGACGGCCATATAAGGGGAAGTCACTCTCGTTTCTTGGAACCAGCACTGCAGGTTTTACGTGGAAAGAAAACAGTAGATCGTTTCCAGCAAAGACGTATATACACAGGATCGTTTCCAGTAAATTGCATTGTTCAGTTTCGAAAATTTGTGATCATTCCAGTTCTATCTACGTTTTATTTGTCTAGTGAAAGATGACAAAAAATCAGTATAAACGCCTATGCAGAATAAGGAATCGAACAAATTAAGCTGCTGAAAGAGAGATTTATATCAATTTCATATGTTCTATCAGACACCATATATCTATTATATGGTCTGTGGTTCTATTTAGCAAAGCAATCAAACCTGTAACATGTACGATTGTTCTAATTCAGTCTGATTAGGGGGCCGTTCTTGATTCATGGCTAAGTACGTGTGTGTGTATTTGTGTGCGCGCGCGCGTGCTTGCGTGCGTGTGCAGGAATAATCTACAGCAGTTTTCTATTCTCTCTGGTATGTGTGGTGACGATGATGTTTTTATTTATTTATTTATTACTTTTTTTTACTTTTTTCTATTTTTTTGGGGTGGTTGGGGGGTGCGGTGGTCACCCATTTGGGGAAGGGAGGGGCAGCAATTTTGTGCACATGTACAGGGCAGCAATTTCGTACATAGTACTATTATTTGCCCAAGCTAGTCTTAACACATTCCACGAATATCTCTTTTTCTCATATGTACTCATTATTCATTAGTTCCCGCTAAGCATTGGGTATATCTACGCTGTCATTTGTCACACGGATCGATAACCTACTTTAAATGGTGGGAACATTGCAAAGCCACCTTCAATGCAACTGAGCCAGTTTAGTATCACGTCGCTTTTAGCAATATTCCAGCAATATCACGGCGGGGTACACCAGAAATGGGCTTCACACATTGTACCCATGTAGGGGAGGTTAGGTGAGGTGAAATTGGGTTTAACGTCGTTTCGCTCATATGACGACGTGCATGCGTGTGTATGTGTTTGTGTTTGTACTAGCCCAGACTTAAGCTGGTTTTATAGTGCTAGCCCACTGAGATACCATGCCGCAGTGAAGCATGAATACCCCACTCAAACACATTATACTGACTCCGAGCCGACCAGTCCTTGATGTACCCATTAATGCCGAGCGCCAGGCAGGGACCAACAAGTACCATATTTTTAACGTCTGTTAGTATGACGCGGTCGGGGATCGAACCCGCGACCTTCCGCTCTCCGGGCGGACGCTCTAACCACTACACCACGGAGGCGATCCCCATGTGGGGAATCGAACCCGGGTCTTCGGCGTGACGAGCGACCACTTTAACCACTAGGCTACCCCACCGCCTCAGTGCAACTGAACGATCTGTATATTTACCTTTGGCGGTTACGTGGGCTTGCTGCTGCACCGGTTTTATGGTCAAAATATATATTTTTTACATCAGTACACGATGACAGACGCGCATGAGCAGAGAAGACCAAGTAACATCCACACTTTCCAGGTGTTGGAAGTTTCACTTTCGGTTCCACGAAACAGTAGGTATTTCCGTCATTTGCTTATCACGTGACCATATTTCCCCGAACATGTCATTCAGCGATAGCATAAAACGTAACACGCAAACTACCAACTAGCTGTCAGATGCACGCTTGCCGAAAACATTCATCGATAAGATGACAGGTTTCCTACTAGTGATTGCATTGCTCTACATGTTCCTGGATCATTCATACAGCGGTTTTGGAAATGGCTAACGGAACTGAAAAACACAGTTAGATTAACTCGACTACAACAGGAGGTGACTTCAGACAGCGCTCCCGTGTAACTCAACATTGACGCCACTGAGCGTCAACTACCACTTTACGCGACGATGCAACTACAAGTGCGGATTTTGTTTTCACACTGCCAAGACGTCGTTTGTTCCCTCCCTTTGATGAAGCTAAGAGGGGACTTAAAGCTCTCCAGTGATGCAGGTAGGAGATTTGTAATATTAGACAGTTACAAAGGTTATCTATTTCCACGACAACTTAAACACCGTATCAGTAACGGTGATTCATACAGCAGCTGCTGCAGCCTGCCAGTATATATTGACTGTGGCGGTGCGGATCTACCGCTTAACAGCCAGGAGTGAGTGAGTTTAGTTTAACGCCGTTTTTAGCATTATTCCAGCAAGGTGTTGTATACAGGCTGGAATAGGTCCTAAAATGACGTCATCATCGAACACCACGGCTGACCTCATTTCACACGGGTGTCAATGACCGTTGGAAACACATCATAGCATCACACCATGACATCACGCCATTAATTTAGGCCAATCAGCGTAGAACAACCTATCGGGGTTCACCTGACCACTGACCACAAACTAGTTTCGTCCGGTTTCAATTTTTGAAAGTATAAAAACCCTCTGACAGTCAAGTTGAAGCTATCATTTTGTCCTCTTACAAAATGTTTATATTTTCCATACTCAATAACCTTTCTGTGGAGAAAATCTGTTATCTCAGAGCGCGCGCCGTTGAGGCATGGTGAATTAACAGTCGCAGCCTCCACACACTTCCCTCGGGTCTCAGTCAGCCGAGGTGTAACATGATACGTCCCTCAAGTTGTAATCTCCAAAATCGTGGGTCTAACATTAGCCTGTCTCACTGACCCATATTATTTTGCCTACAGCTCCAGCCCTCCTCCCTGCACTGCTAAGGCTCTGAAATGAAGTCTAGATTTCCCCAGGTTTGTCTTTCTTTGGATCCTTGTCAATTAAATAGGTTTGTTTGTTACTATCAAGATAATACATTCAGAGACTAAACATTAGTCTAGTCTAACATGTGCACACATGTGTAAAGAAATGATACGGGTTTTATAACACATTTGTTCAATGCAATCAGCGTTCATTGCCACATGAAAAATGGTTTGAAGTTTGTCTTGACCATCACCAAAAACAACCCAACTCAATGAGAATTTCCCTAAATGATTTCAAACTTACCGGTATTCACATTCCATATTTGAATATCCAATCCATATTAATCCGTTAACATCCTGCCTTGTAATGCGATAAATTTAGGGAATCAGGGATGATATTGAGATGTTATACCCCAAATCCCATATGTTTGTGATTGTATTGAATGAATCAACCACCAAAACAACACATGAGACTAATATTGCACCTTCCATGTAAATAGAACATATCTGGGATTGTGTCGTGCAAAAACACTCTTCCTCTCACAACAGTGCTAGCAGAGACGATCTGGTGACCCACATTTACGCGTGTGTGGATTATACTGTGGCGGGAGGGGTAGGGAGGGCGGGGGCACTGCTGTGGCAGAGGGGAGGGAGGTTTCTGTCGATACAGTTATAGCCTGACGAGCATTCTCGCGAGTGTAAAACAACACCCATAAATAAAAATGCTCGTTAGCATGAACGCTAGCTAGGGCGTAGTCAGCTTTGAAATGTGCGTTCTGGTCATGGGTTTTTTGTACATCATACTTTAGGAATGCAACTTTCAACTTTCTAAAATTCCATCAGGAAACGGGTGTAATTGTATAGTGTTAGCATGAAAGAGTAATCATAAAATGACAACTCACAGGTGTATATTATTTTTTTATATGGGTATTTATATAGCACTATAGTCCATACCGCATGCATGCTCAAAGGGCTGGTAACTTTTTCCCTTTGATGTCAATCCAGCCATATTACCATTCTCAACTCCCCGGGGATCATCTTGCTACCACTAGGCGCACTAAGTTAATGTGGCTCCCAACGAGGTATACATGACAAAAACCAAGATAAACTGATTTCATTTTTTTATTAGCTCCGTTTCAAACGAGTACAACTACGGGATAGGAGCGCTCCTGTGAAGTTTACTTTTACATCTGTTGTCTTATCACCGTTCCTAATCGTCATGGCCTTCACTCTCTTCATCAGATGTTATGTCTGCATTATCATCTTCGGTCAAGCCTTCGACCCAAGACTTATATTGGTACAGTTTGGAAAACTCATCATGATACAGATTATTTGTGTCTCCTACTTGTTTCAGTATTTCACGCTGAACGTCTAACTCGGACTGAATGGTCCCTTGCTTGGAGGTCTGCTTTTAAGCTGAAGGCATTGGGACAAAGTCGCATATGGGGGAGGTGTTTGGGGTTTTAGATCAACCAACAAGTAGCCATAAGGCTTCTGGGTAGCCTCCTTCGAAACGGCTCCATGAAACGGTCTGTGTTACCTGGATACATTTACCTCGCCAAAGTCATGATGGGTTGTTGATCGATAGGGTTGTTGAACAGAAGCAGATAATGACAGTTTCTTCTGTTGTGTGGTGGTGGTGGTGGTGGTGGTGTGTGGTGGTGGTGTGTGGAGGTGGTGGTGGTGGGTGTGTGGTGGTGGTGTGTGGTGGTGGAGGTGTGTGGTGGTGGCTGCATTGCTTGTCTGTGTTGATTCCTGAGATGTCTAAGCATGGCATCCCTTCTGGAAAAACGTCTGATAGCACACGGGACAGGGATGCATAATAATGTTCACACGTCAACAGTCCAACTACAAATGACACCAAACCAGGCATTTTGAATGGCCTCATCTCTAAGTGCATTGACAAACTGTGGTTTCAAAACAAATGCTACGATTGGCATGTTACTGGCAAAAAAAGACTCTTCCACATACTGTCTGTGGTCCACAGGGGGTGAACTAATCTTCGTAACACCGCTAGATAGTTATTTCTATCATTTGTCCTCAGAGAAACGACGCTTTCATATCGAGTCACTGGTAATCTTCCCCTTTAATAACCTATTGATAATACCATTGATGGCAAGAATCTGTTCTCTGTTCATTTCTAAGATGTCTTGTCGAATCTCCTCAATGTCTTGAAACATTAAGATGAACCTTTAAAAATTCGTAATGTTTCAACACGTACCTAGCCATATTATTTCTAGCAAACAAACTCTTATCGTGGTTGGGATATCAATGAGATTAGTATTTGAGTCAACCTCTATTTATACTATACACATAGACAACCAAGGCAGACATACTCTTTAACATTGATTTATTTCCAATAGTCACACATTTTACATCACACCACTTTGGTTGCAAATCCACATGACTACCCCAACGGGTCATATTTTTCTGAGGTATCCCACCAGGGCCAAATACGGACAATCTGGAGACCATTTTTCATGTTCGGCCCAGGGATCATCATCTACTTCCCAGTTCTTGAGGGAACGAGACCACATTGAAAACACTTGCAAGCGTCCCTCTGATTAAGTACACAAATCCTGCCTGAGCCATGTGACTAGGACTCTGTTTCATCTCTGCAACTGGCCAGTCTTTAAACGAATCGAGTCTTTTTCTGGAATGAAGTCCATTCAGTCTTGATTGCACAGCAATCGGCAACGACAGTCTTGTCGAATGGGTAATGTCCACACACATCCATGATATCCCAGACCAATGGTAACACGTACGCACAGTACAACGTCTAAACCAAGAATGGCTTTACTCCCAGTAACTGTAGTCATTAGGGTTGCAGAAGGAACACTGGAGGTACCCCATTTGATTATGGTGATCTTCTTGTGCCATACAGGGAACCATGTCCTTTTAGTTCTGGCACAAAGTCTGGCATAACAGTCTCTCAATTTCTTCCACTGGTCTGGGACAACATGATACCCTTAGCCGTAGGTACCCACTCCCAGCTGTTCATTTTCTCCCACTGTCGTAGATCCACGCTACCATTTGGATCCAAACTGGCATAGCACGTTAACCCCTATGTGAAGATATGGTTTGATTTCTTCCTTCCCCGACAGCTTCCATCAACTGTATAAACATAACTTGGTATTTCTAACCAGTGTTTCAAGGTAAGCACGATGCCTCGCTTGGTTGGGTAGGCCTTGCCACTCGGGTACACTTCGTACTTCCTCACATGAATGTTCAGTACACCATCCCATGTCTTGGCCGTCACAAAGACGTTGTCCCCAGATGTAAATGACAACTGCAGGGATCCTGTAGTTCTGTCATCTGCTTGTCAGTCTCTAGCCCCAACAATGTCATGGCTTGCATGTCTCCCTACATTCCATCAACGCTTTGCAGAAGAGAGAGAGTAAGCTTGGGGTCCCCGTCTAGGTAACATGGACAGCAGTTCTCTGACCCGATCGAAGCACGTCCGTGGTTTTTCGATAATCTCTGCCTTCATGAGGATGGTAAGGACTTCAAACTGTACCCAGTTTGTCCACCACCTCTTCTACACACTGTATAGCTTTGCACTAGACCGGAGTAATTCCTCCTCAGGATATCACGGTGAGCGGCTTCCATTTTCTATCTTCGAGGTAAACGGCTACCAGAACCAATAGAGTCAAGAGCATGCGTGAGTTCCTCTCTGGCGACTGAATGACATAGAGGGACTGTTCGGGGAGCCTTATTGCCCACTTGAGTCTAAAATACCCTGGGAAAAGTGGTTTATCCCAAGGTCAGCTTTCGGTACAAGGTCATTGACACCTGTGAAATGAGGTCAGCAGGGTGTTCGATGATGACGTCATTTTAGGACTATTCCAGCCTGTATACAACAGCAAGGTCACAGTGGGTGAGACCAGACTTCACACATTGTACCCGTGTGGGGAATCGAACAGAAGTGTTCGGCGTGACGAGCGAACGCTATAACCATTAGTCTACCCCACTGCCCCTTTAACGCTATTACAACAAAGCCGTATGGTAGAGCAGCTGGTAGAAACAGTGACCCGTGAAGATCGGGGGTAGAATAGGTCTTCAGCAACCCATGCTTGCCACAAAAGGCGACTATGCTTGTCGTAAGAGGCGACTAACGGGATCGGGTGGTCAGGCTCGCTGACTTGGTTGACACATGTCATCGGTTCCCAATTGCGCAGATCGATGCTCATGCTGTTGATCACTGGATTGTCTGGTCCAGACTCGATTATTTACAGACCGCCGCCATATAGCTGTAATATTGCTGAGTGCTGCGTAAAACTAACTCACTCACTCACTCATTCAAAGGATTCTACATATGATAAGTTTTAAATCGTAGGATATGTGATATTTTAAAATATGGCTAATGTTGACTACAATCGCCAATGGCTGAAGGGATATTGTAAATCCAGCTAGGGTCCAAGCACGTAGCAAAGGCACTGTAAGTCCCCATGGTCCCTAGTGTGGTGATCTACCTTCAGTTGTTGGCGAACCATAGCACTGACTGACTGACTTACTGAGTTTGGTTTTACGCCGCTTTTAGCAATATTCCAACAACATCACGGCGGGGGGACACCAGAAATGGGCTTCACACATAGTACCCATGTGGGGATTCGAACCCGGGTCTTCGGCGTGACGAGCCAACGCTTTAACCATTAGGCTACCCCACCGCCCCCGAACCATAGCAACTTTTTTATATTGTATTGTCTTTCATAGTTAAGATCTTTTGTATTATCATACTAGTTTTACAATTATATCTGTGATATTCTAGTGATTTTTACTGTCCTTCGCCGACAGGTTTTTATAATGATTTATATCAACACCCTGATACACCATACCCTGCTGTACCCAACATTTTGTTGCAGAGTTATAACAGGATTTGACACAGAAACCCTTTCCTTCTTTCAAATAACCAAACGTTTCACTTCACTGCCTTGCTGCTTCATAACAGCATTTGAAATACTTGATGCATTGTGTGATGGCGTTCCGTGCCAATGCACCCCGATCCCATACATATGCTAACAAGGAAGTTATACTGGAGAATAACACAAATAACACAACCATGACTGCTTGATCCTGACATACTTCAGATACCTTCAGCAGTCTTTAACTGCCATTCTGAAAGAATATTTGTGTGGTTCAGACTAGACTTGCTTCATTTCGGGCTTTAACTTTGTAGATTCTGTAATGCAGATCATTCTGATATATCATTCTCATGATACGCAATGTTGTAAATCTCTCTCTCTAACTATGCCTCTATCTATCTCCTCTTAACTATCTATACATTCTCACGATGTCTCCTCTCGTTGGTATGTGTTAATCTCTCTCTCCGGTCTGATATGAAAAATCATATCCGTACTCTCTAGCTAGGATCTCTCTCTCTCTCTCTCTCTCTCTCTCTCTCTCTCTCTCTCTCTCTCTCTCTCTCTCTCTATATATATACTCTCTTTCTCTCTCTCTCTCTCCTCTCTCTCTCTCTCTATATATATATATATATATATATATATCTCTCTCTCTATATATATCTCTCTCTCTCTCTCTCTCTCTCCCTCTCTCTCTCTCATCTCTCTCTCTCTCTCCTCTCTCTCTCTCCCTCTCTCTCTCTCTCTCTCTCTCTCTCTCTATATATATATATCTATCCTCTCTCTCTCTCTCCTCTCTCTCTCTCTCTCTCTCTCTCTCTCTCTCTCTCTATATATATATATATATATCTATATATATATATATATCTCTCCTCTCTCCTCTCTCTCTCTCTCTCCCTCTCTCTATATATATATATATCTCTCTCTCTCTCTCTCTCTCTCTCTCTCTCTCTATATATATATATATATATATCTCTCTCTCTCTATATATATATATATCTCTCTCTCTCTCTCTCTCTCTCTCTCTTCTCTCTCTCTCTCCTCTCCTCTCTCTCTCTCTCTCTCTCTCTCTTTTTGTTATAAACAGTCCTCATATTAGCTACACAAAAATATAACCTTCAGTGAGGCAGCTGTCACCGGCTGGTACACTCCCTGCATAAAACTATACTGTTCTGTTCGTGGAAATGCGTACTGAATATGACGTAAATGTTAATTGTACGTGGAACATGCGATGGTTTCTAAATATTGCTAGTTGTCAGTGTGAAACGTGATCTGCTTTCTGCCTGTGACACTCAGTCACAGTGACTTTCACAGAGAGAGGAACACTAACACTCAGTCACACTGACTTTCACACAGAGAGAGAGAGAGAGAGAGAGAGAGAGAGAGAGAGAGAGAGAGAGAGAGAGAGAGAGAGAGAGGCACACACACACTCAGTCACACTGACTTTCACACAGAGAGAGGGAGAGAGAGACTTGTATACACAAATTGCTTAATGGAATATCACACACACACACACACACACACACTCTCAGTCACACTGACTTTCACAGAGAGAGAGGAGAGAGAGACTTGTATACACAAATTGCTTAATGGAATATCACACACACACACACACACACACACACACACTTAGTCACATTGACCTTCACAGAGAGGAACACACACACACTCAGTCACAGTGACTTTCACAGAGAGAGAGAGAAAGAAAAGAGAGAGAGAAGCACACACACACTCAGTCACACTGACTTTCACAGAGAGAGACAGACAGAGAGAGAGAGTGAGAAGCACACGCACACACACTGACTTTCACAGAGAGAGGAACACATACACTCAGTCACACTGACTTTCACAGAGAGAGAAAGAGAGAGAGAAGCACACACACTCAGTCACACTGACTTTCACAGAGAGAGAGAAAGAGAGAGAAGCACACACACTCAGTCACACTGACTTTGACACTCAGAGAGAAGCACACGCACACACACACACAGAGAGAACACACACACACACACACT